>NC_090934.1:621173547-621487961 GCF_040938575.1 Ambystoma mexicanum
CATTTGTAAAGAAAATACTAACATTTAAATAATTGCCCAGTACTTTTATTTCACAATAAAGTGAGCAAAATCATCGCCTTATACAAATAGTAAAGTAGTTTTGTTTCACAATGAACTGTGCGAAAAGATAGCACTAATTGCTTTTCCATAGAAGTATTAAGTTTGTCTCTTTGGTCGACATTGACAATGTTAAAGGTCACGTTGTTTTTTTCCACACACAGAAAGTAAGCATTGCCGCCACAATAGTCGTTTTCCTCCCACATTGATGTGCAAGACAACGTCAACTGCTGTGATCTACAGCACCAGAAAGGATGGAATGTTACTTCTTACAGCGACAGCAGCGTAAGGACACAAAGGCCCACACAATCATCCCAGTGAATTATAATGCTGAGACAGCCGGTTATACACAGTTGCATTTGACTGTTAAAAAACCCATCAATTGGCATCTGTAATCCGTGACAATCACAATAGGGAAGAAAGTATCTGAGGAGGAAATGTGAATGAAAAGATGTATGAATACACAATCTTTGGATAAACCACAGTTCTACTACATAACATTTTCAGTAAAAAATGTATACAATAGGAGGAAATGTAGTGGGACCCTAGGCACGGCGACAATGTGCATTGTCCATAATTGGAAAAATAACTCAAATGGCACAGAAAGCTGGAACTTCGTTATTAATAATACAATGTTGCTTTGGAAGTAGCTGAGCGGTGGAAGTGGAAATAAGAAGTGTATCACTGCACAACATCTGCACAAAAAAAAAAATCTTATTAAATATGATTTTAATTTGGGGAAATGTAGTGGCACCCTACAAACGGCGACAATGTACAATGTCCATAATAGGGAAAAAATTGCAACGCCACATAACACTTGTAAAACATTAGGGAAAATATATATTTTTTTTTACAAACTAAAACATAACGTCAATTCGGAATTTAGGTGTCAAAAATACACTTACACGATGTGGAGCACCATCATTGCGTTAGCTGTAGTTAGACACTAGTGTATCTGGAAGACCTCCTGTTCGGGAACTACTTTCTCATGGTCGGTGCAAACATTTTTGAAGCATTACCTTATCAAACGATATGTTTTTCAAACGGATACTCCCTACATTCTTTCTACTCTTTCCCTGTACTTCAAGGTTAAAAAACAAGGGACCCTTATGGGTGTCGACAAATATGCAGCCGTACTGAGCTCGTGTTGAAAAGAGAAAATGCAGTGACCTTCACTCCGAATGCAAATACATTCTCATTTTGCAACAAATATCAGTATCTATTTATGAGATCCGCTACTGGTGTGCACGTGCAAAAGGGCAGTGTGTACGAAATAGAGCAGGTGGCTGCCTCAGATTCCCGCCACTCTGACCGCAGTAATGTTGTTTATGGATTGTAAAATGGACAAAGTAAGTTCATGTCGTACAATGAGTAGCAAGTCCCACTGTACCCCATACCAGTTGCCTCAGATTGCAGCCACTCTGACCGCAGTAATGTTGTTTATGGATTGTAAAATGGACAAAGTAAGTTCATGTCGTACAATGAGTAGCAAGTCCCACTGTACCCTATGCCAGTGCTAACAAGAATACTGCAATGTTTGACTTTCTACTACCACGTCTCATTAAAGCTCACCTTTGAAAACAGTGTTCCATAAGTTTTGTAAGTGCATTGGTGCCTTCTTCATTTACGTATGTTAGCGCCGATGTTCGCGTTCAACAGAAAACGTGGCGTCGTATCAAAAGATTACGACCCACTTCACGCTGTGCCACAACCAATCGGTGAAAGCACAACATGGTCGCGGGCAGCATTTCACGGAATAGCCAATTGCAATGTTCTCCATGGAGCGAACAGGGAAGTGTGACCGCGGAGCGGACATAGATATCACTCATTTTTAGAGACATACTTTTTGATCGTTTTTAAGGGAATTACTGCATGGATTGGGACACAATTTTCAAAAGCAAGCTGTCACACCCAAGCCCCTGCCACTGCCTCAAATTTGGTGCAAATCCGTCCAGCGGTTTCGTCTGTAGCCGTGCACAAAGGACCTCCCTATAACTTTGCCCCCCCTGGACCAAACATCACCACTCTTCCTATTGAAACAGCAACTTTTAACCATAACTACACGGCTACTACTGTGGCCGTGTGATATATATTTATGTATAAATATATATATTACATGGCCTGCGGTAGCGGCCATGTAGTTATGGTTAAGTTGCTAAACCCATAGGAAGAACATAATGGGTGAATTGTAAATTGTCTAAAATATTGGATTCTGTAGCAGGATCTAGAAGGTGAAATTGACAAGTTTCTGATGACTATTGAATTATTTCAGTGGTTTCCCTCAGGTTTTCTTCAATATTTATTTCTTTGTAGTATTCATTGTTGTCTTTTAGATGTTGCAGGGCTTGTCTAACTTTATGTAAATCCATGAGTTGTTGCACATTTCTTTGTCTTTTGTAGGTATGCCATTTGCTAAGATAATTAAAGATTGATCTATTGGACGTTGCACTCCCAGAGTGTGTTCATTTTCTTTGCGAACTAATGGCAAATAAACCACTTTGCCACAAATGCCTTTCAGTAATTCAGAGGGAGGTAGTTTTGCTGTTTTTGGGTGAGGGCGTATTATTGCTTGAAATGGGTGAACTGTTTGAATTATGATGCTCTCATACAAGTTAAGTTGTTGCAGGGTTTTGGTACTGGGAATAATTCCAAGTTATTTGTGAGAGCACGTGAAGGTGTTAAGTTTTGCAGTGCAGTAACTGCAAAGTATTAAGGGGTCAGTAATTTTGTATTTGTTTTCTGCTATAAGATAGAGAGCTATTTCGAACTACTTGGAATCTTCATTGTCTTCTATTTTGTACTTTATGTCTACAGTTTTTGTGCTATTCTTATAAAAAAGTCCTGCGGCAACACACACACATACATGGTTTGGTACTTCAGCAAATGTACTTTTAAACTTTAGTATTTCTTTTTTGTATGTGTTTAGTAGAAGGTTGCCATCTGTAAAGTTGTTGCTAGTCTGTTCTAGAGCAATTGCATTTTGTAAGTGGCTTTCACTTGCAAAATATTTTCTCTGGATATGTTCTATTTCTTCGAGTAGTTCTTTGGCTGTACCATGTAGAAGATTGTTATTTAAATTGGCCTGTGCTAAAGCAGGACCTTTGACAAAGTACAGTTTATGAACCAGATTTCTTATAGTTGTATGGTCTGTTGACATCATTTGATATGGTGGAAGGTGCTTTTGCTAATAGGTCCTGAAATGCAGGCTAATGAATTTCCTTGTAGCCCTGTGTATTTGCGTCCATACTTTGCAATAGTTTTATTTTCAATTTGTCTTTGCCTTTCACTTACTGATTGAAGAACTGGCATAAAAATCTGAAAGATTTTATGGCTTTGTTGCACATTGATGTGCACGGCCATTTGTATACTGGACGCATTGGTTCAGTGGAATAGAGAGTTGATACTAAGTCTTCTGGGGATAGTTTTGTTAGCAGTGTTTCTTGTTCCATAATGGTATTCTTAAGTTTTTCATACCCTCGTCCACTGTAATGTATGGCAATTGTGTTTATCTGCTTTGTTTGTATTTTGTCATCGAAATATGGTTCTGTGCTGGTCGTGTGAGTCCATTCAAATCCACAGATGTTTGCAAAGTTGTGTCTGTTGATATTCCGTTTATTGTGAAGTCTTTTTTGTAGTTTAGTACTTAGTTTTGCTAGTGGTTTCATTCTGTTTAAAACTAAAATAAATAATTGCCTTTTCAGAAGGATTGCACTGTCTATGAGAGCTTCTAGGATTAATTTTCTACGGCAGGTTTAAGGGTATTGAGCGATTTCTCTCCTGTTTTTATAAGGTTCTGAAGGACTCTGTGGCGGATGCTTACTTGTGGCTACATTGAGATTTATAGGTGGAGTGTTAGCACTAGTGGAAGCTGCAGTCTTGTTAATCACTTTGTTTCATTTTACATTTTGAAAGAGGAGGCAAAGTTTATTTACTGGAAGCTTGTATTTGTTTCGCTTAGTGACCTGTATTAGCTGTTTTGTTTGAACTTTTTGTACAAATTCAGCTAGAGATGGATGCTTATTTTGGACACTTTTATTTTGATGTCTACTTCTGTGTTGCTTTTTACTGAGTTGCTTTTTGGTAGGCATTCTTTGGGATCTGTTGGAGAAAAAAAAGTTTGGGTTGGGATGTTGTGCAGTGTATGTGTGCTTTGTGAATGAGTGGTTATGTAGAGGTGTGTGATTGTGCAATGTGCTGTTACTTTAGGTTGGGATGGCTATTCTCATATTTGTGTGTTACTATACTGTTGTTCAGATGACAATACAAAGTATGCCGCTGCAGGGGGGTAAGCTGAATAATAAATCTAATGCTGAAGGGTTAATACAATGGTTTCTTCTACAATACTAGAATTCTATAGTGTTTGAGTAACAGTTAGAACTTTATGGCAGTATTGAATTACATTTTTGGGTGGAAACAGTAGGTTTCTTCTGAGTTCTGGTTCGTACTTTAGAACATGCTGGTTTTCAAGAGAGTGGTCTTCACTGCAATTGTGAAAGAAAGAAGTTAGTAAATATGTGTTTTAACAGCACTGTTAATGTAGACATGATTATTTTTGCAGTAGCAGTGCTTTCTGGCAACTGTGCATAGCATGTAGATGCACTTTCCTTTGTCTATGTGCATTCTGTATATTTTACTTAGAAGCTGTAAGTTGAACGTGCTTTAGAAATTATTACAATAGTAAGCACACAGAGCACACTTGGCTTTTTAATGGCAGTCGTATTGGATGTTAGGAGATAGGAGAAATAACCATATGCTTTTCTTGCTATATATACAGGGTAAATGGCAGGAACTGTTGGGAAAAGCATGCAATGTATGCATTTGTGAAGGTGTGGGAAATAAAGTAGCTGGATTTGATGGATTCAGCAGCTTATTACTCTCCAGGATAGTTGTAGGGGAGAAGGTTTAAATAAGAAAACCTGGAAAAGTGGCAATGGGACAAAGCAGGTTTACTAGACTGCAGGTGATTAGCAAACTACTGGGTGATCCTGTGGTGAATGGTGATGTGAGAGTCTGAGATAAAATAAGGGTTGCAATGAAGGGTGTGGTGCTTGCATTGCAAACTGAAGGGATGCGGGAGATGTTGTATGTGTTGGTTTACTACACTGTTTGTACATAGTTGTACATGATGTGATAGACATGACTGCACCTGTGTATAGTTGAATGCTGTGGTAAATTCTAAAACGGAATGGGCAACCAGCTGGAATGAGAGAGTTGTGTAGATTGGAAGAACAGTTGTAGAGACAGTGGTGTTGTTTCAGCTTGGAGCCTTTCAAATGATATTCACTATCTGTGTGCATGAATATAGATGCATGTACTCACCCTTCTGCATGGCATTGTATAATACACTTCATAGCCTTTGCCCACAATTATACTGTTATTTTGCACATTTTATAATATGAAATGCCACTTTGTTAGACAGGTGTGTGTGTGTTGTGTCTGATTACTATTATAATAATTTCTAAAGGAAGTTCAAATTATAGATTGTGTAAAATATCCAGAGTGTACAGAAAGGAAACTGTATGTACATCCTACACACTATAATGCATGAAATGCTATTATAGTTGAAATGTGGATAAATAGGTGGCAGTGGTTACACAAATGACAGAATGATTGAAGAGGATAACAGTTTGCACATTTCAGTTAGTAGTATAGGTAAATAAAAATTTGGAGAGCAGACAGCTTTGGAACTGACACTTGATCATAGCAGATGGGAGGAATGACAGTAAGCTTGTTTTACAGGTTATACATAGATCTCAACTCACCCACTTTTGGCAGATGTTACTTAGCTTGCAAGCAGCTGAATCACCCGCCAAGTCCCTCATACGCCCATTCACTTCCATGGCCTCTCACCCGGCAAAAAGAAAATCGGGTGTTTTCATCCACGTTGGTGACACAAAAGGTTGGGAGCTATGAGTTATGCTGGGTAAGTGGCAGTTACCCCATTTAAATGCATTTATACAAGAGTTGTACATGTACTGTGCAGAATATATTCATACCTGTAGTTTGTGTTCATTCATGTGGATGTGGATGAATCTGGAAGCAGAAATCTAGGAGAATTTTGCATTAGTTGTTGATGTACATGCTTTGCAATCACAGCCCAATTGTACTCAGAGTATCAACAGAACATCTAAAGTGCTAAACTGTGATGACAGAGTTAGATGTAGAGTTCTTGGATGTGATTGTTGGATGGTTGTGTGACTGCTTAACAGTAGCCAATGAGGGAATGGTGCAGCAAGTGAAGCGTAAAGGGTTGAAGGGCTGCCCTAGTGTTACTTACACGCTCCACGAACACTGCGGTTGTTCGCGGGCAGGGCATGCCACATCCGGGGCTTCTGAGCATGAAATGGGAGTCCATTTTGGGGATTAGCCAATCAGGTGTTGAGGTTCTGCTTCGTATTGAGAGAGGCTGTGTGTAATGAAGATGACAGAGGTGGAGAAAGTCAGGGTGTTTGTGGTTGGAGATATGTTTGTGAATGGTTTCGAGCAGTATGCTAAATCTAGGAAAGTGGCTAACAATTTTGGCATAAAAGGAGTGGAGGTGGTGTTGAGCACTGTGCCTGGTTTTAATTTGCAGGCAATGCTAGAAGTTTGTCAGGATATGGCTAGGCTTAATAGTCCACATGTAGTTGTCCTACATTGTGGTGCTTTGCATTTGGGCTATGTCAGTGCCCCTGCTTTGTTGCAAGATCTGGAAAACTTGGTTCAGGCAGTCATGAAAGTACTTCCAAATGCCAAGGTTATTTTTTCTGCTTTGGTACCTAGAGCATTATGGGACAATAGTTCTGTTTTTTGTCCTTAGCAAAATGTTGCTCAGTGTTTAATTAACCAAGGCATGTTTGCTTTTAAGATTAGAGCTGGCATGTTCTTTTTCAATAATAACAACATTGATTCTTGTAATGTTGTTTACTTTAAAGAAGATGGTGTGTCTTTATCTTTTATGGGAAATGCCATGCTGTTTTGGAACATAAGAATTCCTTTGGCGAAGCAAATGTGAAGATATTTGGAGGAAAATAAGGGGGAAAAAAGAAATGTACAAAATAAAAGGTGTTTCTGAAACATCTTTAAAAAAAAGGCTTTTTTCAGAGCCACTCTCAAAGGTGAAATGGGGCACACGATTAAAATTTTCATTCCCCACTCTCAGTTTTTATGATTTGTCGGCAGAGAGCGTGTATTACCTATGGGGATTCTGTTCCTGAGAGGCATGCAAATGAGACTTAGCAAAGCAAGGGATTGGTCAATAAGGTTTACTGGGTGTGATATGTAAGGAGAGACTTGGTCAGAAATTCTTTTTCCTGAGAGGAGAGCAGATAGCTATGGCTGTGTCTTTCAGAAGGCAGATTGTCTGGATTTTGGGAGACTCGTGGATAAATTGGTTGGAGGTACATGCAGATCACTGTGGAGTGGCTGCACATCGTAGATTCCCTCATGTGAAAGTGCACTGGCATGGAGTGCGTGGAATGAAGTGGCTGGATTTGGTATCTCTTTGTGCTACTTTGGTGACACAGTGTCATCCAGGCATTATTATTATTCATTATGGAGGCAACAGTTTAGGAATCTCTGAAATGTACAATAAAAGAAGGTCTTGAGAAAGTCATGGACATGTTTCCAAAGTCCCAAGTAATTTTTTCTCATACTGCACAGAGACAAATGTGGCTGGGTTCTACTTCATTTGGTCCACAAATGGAGAAAGTGAGGCACAATGTCAACAAGGCTGTTCATGCCTTTTTGAGAGATGTTGGCATGTCCTCTTTTCACACTGAAAATATTATGTTTCGTAGTACACACATTTTTCGCAGAGATGGAGTACATCTTATTTATGCTAGCAATCAGATTTTTATGCGAAATATACAAAATGCATTGCAACCCTTTTTGGAATTATAGCAATCCTGTTTCCAGTAGGTGTTGCCATTTGAAGTTTTCAAAACACAAAAAAACACCACCAAAAGGCTCTTTTCAGAGCCATCACTTCATCCCGGAAAAGAGTGCAATGGTTTTGATAGGGCAGCCCCCCAGAAATTTAAATGTCTGCGGACTGTCCGCGGACTTCTATAAATGCACAGGGCCCTGCAGAATTTCATTGGCACTTTCTATTTTTGATCTGTGAAAGGCGGCTCTGAAAAGCGCCTTTTTTATGGTTTTTGTTGTTTTGTATATTCTTTTTATTTTTCAGACATGACACATAAGGGAAGGGAGGGAGGAGAGGGTAAGGAAGGGGCATCAACCACGGGGATAAGAAATGGCAGGTGGAGAGAGGAAGATGTAGGGTGGGCCTTACTCAGGAAGTTGGCAGTCCTTCTCATGCTCCCGGACCGCAGCCTCAAAAGCACTTCGAAGGGTCTCCCCCTGCAGAGTACTGCGTCGCAGTACATATATAATACTGTGACCCTCGAAAGGAGGGATACGCTGCCCCACAGGAATGCCTCTTGTGGTGGCTGGAGCAGAAACCGAGGATGCTGCAGAGGAACTCAACCTACTAAGTTTATCGCAAGGTACAACCTTAAAAATAGCCCCACTGTGGAATGACTTTAGGTGTCGCTTCATTGAGGTTATACCGTAGCTGTACAGACCTGGTTTGCCATGACTCGGCACCAACTGGCACTGAGTGCAGTGCACCTTGTTTGCTCGAGCTTTGGGTACTCCATCAAGAGTGGCAAACAACCTCCACACCCAAGACTAATGGTGAGTGCTAGTAGTAGGCACTTCCACTACCTCATCCTCATCATCCTCTTCATCCTCCTCTGTGTACTCACGCCTGTTCCCCTCTGCAGGCCATTGGGGAGGTGGCAGTGGAGGGGTTGACGGTGGTGCTGAGACAGAAGTAGCACCAGAAGCAGCCATGGATGCCATCAGGACAGCTGGCAGGAATTTTCCAAAAGTAATTAATGCAGTAGCAAAAGCAGGTCCATCAAGGATCAATGTCCAGCAATGGTCTGTCTTGCTTGGAAATCCAAAAGCAGAATGAGGATCAGCTCTGGGGTGTGGCCTTTCATAGTGGTGCTGGGGCACACTTTGCGAACACCCGCGCTGTCTGCAAATACTTCAAACACCAAAAAAGGGCTCAAAAAGTTCCAAAAAGTATGTAGATTGCTACGGACATGTGCAAGGGTGAATTTTTCTAGGAAAATACCTTGGATTGCTCAAAGAAGCACTTTTCTAATGTCCGGGGGCCCGGACTTTGTTAGCAAACAAGGACATACGGTTAGCGTTGGTGCGGTCACATGATGACGTTGTGGACACATTTGCGAATTGGACAGGTCCATAGGACATCAAATGTGCGGGGTCGGGTGTACGCATGCGTGCGTGTGTTCTACGGATAGTGTTTGTGTCCCAAACTAATTAAAAATGCACACACATGCGGCAGACAGTTACCAACAGGCGCAATGTTCGTAGGACCCAAGGTGTAATATGCATGCGTGCGGGTGTTCTACGGACCGAGTTCAGGTCCCTGACCAAAACACCCGCGCTGTCTGCAAATACTTCAAACACCAAAAAAGGGCTCAAAAAGTTCCAAAAATTATGTAGATTGCTACGGACATGTGCAAGGGTGAATTTTTCTAGGAAAATACCTTGGATTGCTCAAAGAAGCACTTTTCTAATGTCCGGGGGCCCGGACTTTGTTAGCAAACAAGGACATACGGTTAGCGTTGGTGCGGTCACATGATGACGTTGTGGACACATTTGCGAATTGGACAGGTCCATAGGACATCAAATGTGCGGGGTCGGGTGTACGCATGCGTGCGTGTGTTCTACGGATAGTGTTTGTGTCCCCGAACTAATTAAAAATGCACACACATGCGGCAGACAGTTACCAACAGGCGCAATGTGCGTAGGACCCAAGGTGTAATATGCATGGTGCGGGTGTTCTACGGACCGAGTTCAGGTCCCTGACCAAATTAAATGTGTGTCACAACTTTGAGGACAGGTGACGGGCTATGTGTTCTACAGACATATTAATTGTGGTTGCGGACAATGCGAACAGAGGGTATGTTCTCGGGACACCGCATTGTGAATAGTTGCAGGCATGCGGATGGATTTAGTGTCCTGCAGACACCTCCATTTTGATTGCCAACAGGTATAGTGTCCTTAGGGCACCCCCATTTTTAATAATTGCGGACATCCCAGACACCCGCGCTGTCCGCTGACACCCCAACTGCCTTTTTTTTTAGAAAAGACACAGAGGAACATAGTAACAGCACACAAACTATTTTATTATTGTATAAAAATATAAAAATTATGAAATAGAGTGGGAAGCAGAAACTGATACAAATACAGGGGAATTAGGGATGTGTACATGTTGAATGGTAGGGGAGGAAAGGATTGAAATCTCATAATAACGTTTTTCTTGCTGGGAGTTTTTGGGGATGGTTGGCTGGAAGGGGTACAGGTACATGTAGGACAGTGCTATTTAATTTTATCCTTTATATGGTCATCTAAAAAGTTTTTTAAAAGATTAAAATTTGTCATTAATAGATCCATTTTTTTGCTCTACATGCTGCAGTTGATTGTTTAAGGTGTCTGTTTCTGTATTGTTCTTATTGTCTGTATGGTCTGTTAAAAAATATTTATGTTAAGTACACATAAAATAATGATTTTTAATTGGTTTATTTACAGAAGTGTAGTGTCTTCGATTACTATCACTGTTTCACTCATTTCGTCCCGAGGAACATTTTCTTCTAGCCATTCCAAAGTACTAGACATTTCTGTGTAAAAAAAAAAAAAATGCTTTTAGTGTACTATAATACAGAAAGTTTATAAATATATGAAATTAATGTAGTGTACCTACCACTTTCTTTTTAAGTTTAGCTGTTACTGCTGCGTAGGTGTGCTGTTGATTTTTGCTGTGCAGTTTCTGTGAGGTAATTCTGCTGGAGGCATATGTTATTTTCTTTTGGTATGTTCCATTATGTTGCATATGCTATGTAATTGGACTGTTGGTGCCTTACATATATAGTTTGCACTTTTTATTTCGTTTTGAATGTAATTTAGGTATATACTGGTGTGTGACCATGTTTAGTGTGTTTATTGCATGATACAACAATGTAAGATACCCCCTGAGTTTTTGGATAGTGTTGATGTTGGCTGAGTCATCCGTGGACATGCGCTCAGTCCGTGGACCTCAGAACCACTAGTGTGGGGCAAGAGGTTCAATATGTTCTATATTACATTTATATAAACTAAGGCAATTCTACTAAACACCTATCAAATTCATGCTATTTATATCTATATTCAGTGAAAAAACTTTGTTAAAGGGACGTTATGGTTAAATGGTGCTACTAAAAACCTATGAAATTCAGTGAAAAGACTTTGTTAAAGGGACATTATGGTTACAAGTAAAACCAAAAACCCCCAGAAATTCGCCAGTTATGCTAAGAAACCATAACTCGCACCACCACCTCGCACTGCTAAGAGTAACACCCAGGACATTAAAGATTACATCAAACATGTCATTGAAGACAAAATGTTTCCATATTACATAGTGAAATCATGAATACATTCGTTTTAGAGTGTTGGGTACTGTGAAATATATTAAAAGTAGGGGGGGTTGGTTTTACTTGTAACCATAACGTCCCAGTAACAATGTTTTTCCATTAAATTCCATAGGTTTTTGCTAGTGGAACATAACCATAATGTCCCTTTAACAATGTTTTTGTTATTGAATTTCATAGGTTTTTAGTAGGGCACTGTAAGCAGAACATTCCTTTAGCATAGTGTTTTCTGTAAAGAGGATAGGTATTTTGTACAGCAACATAACCATAACATCCTGTTAACAACGGTTTGTTACTGACTCCTTGGCTGACCTCATGATGAACGTGTGGAAAGGGAAAATTGTCTGTGTATGTATCCATTTGTGCTACCCCTTACTTTTCCGAATACTGTTGGTGTATCATAGCAATTACAGATGTACATAGTAAATGTTGTTTAGTGTGTCAGTAGGCTCTCTTTTTGTGTTAAAAGTGCATGATAAATCTGTGCTGCACACTACTGGCCGAGATGACTACAGATGAGCCATATGGACATTCCTAGGGAGACTGTAACTGGTTGGCGTATGTGCAATCACACTGCAAGTATCCGCAGGACTCCATAAGTGACTGCTGGTCTGCATCTTTGAATGCACATTTAAGTAGTTGTGGAAGCGCACGTGTTTCTGTTCCACACCTAGACCCATGCATATGTCATCCACTGTATTCCGGTGACACCGCCCCTGTCGCCAGCCCTACGGATTCATGCAGTGGGCTACCGTTTTTAAAGAACTGCTGCCAACTTTGTGGGTGGCTCTGCAAACTTACCAATGTGTGGCTAAAGCACTCCTAACTGTATAACGTCCACTTCTAAACAAGGAACAGCAACCTGCAGTGTCACGTGGGTGTGTTAAATGTTGCATTACTTTGATTCATCTGCTGCTTGCCTTTCCATGAACAGTGAAACAGATACATTTGTCTGCACTCAGCAGTGTGATGGAAAGTATCAAGAGGTTGCTTGGTGGTCGTACAGTTTAAGAAAACATGTAACTGCAGGTGGGACAGTTTATAGTAACCACTGAACAGGTTATCATGCCATGTTCTTTTGAGAGAGGGGTGTCTGCTACCTTGTTTGTATTTTTGGAAGGAACTTGGGGTTGGTCACCCTAAGTTACCTGGGGGCAAACAGACGTGGACGCCCCGCTCACTGTGCTCAGGGAGGCACAGCTTCACCTAACTGATGAGGCCAACAAGGCTGAAACACGTGTGTGGGGTTGCTGTTGGTACTCTTGTACAGAAAGGAATTGCCATAGCATTTCGGTGCTGGGCTGCCCATGTGGGCAGGACAAAGACTGATATTCAAATGGTTATTTCCCATCTGTGAAAGGTACAGTGAGCAAAAGACAGATGGCTGCAAACTCTCAAAGTGGTTAATAACCACTGAACAGGTTATCATGCCATGTTCTTTCGAGAGAGGGGCGCCTGCTACCTTTTTTGCAGTTTGTAGTAAGTCTGCAAAATGGCAAAGCTGGTGCACCGTCCTCACACACATACTAGTGCATATATATGTAGAGCGCAAACAACCATTGGCCACCATGGTAAGAAGTGCAAAATGTGCCACGTACCTTTCCCCAATGACCGCGAGGGCCATGCCCAGGTGAAGCAGGAGGACTCCTTCTCCCTATTGGTGCTCTTTTCCTGTGACGTACACCCTGAGAACCTGATTGGCCAAAGGCCAAAGTCTCATTTTCATTGAAAAGCATGCTGAGAAGTGCAGAATGTGGCACATACCTTTCTCCAAGTACCACAAGGGCCGCGCCCCAGTAAAGTACGAGGAGTCCTTCTTCCTATTGGCGCGCTTTCCTGTGATACACACCCTGAGCACCACCTGATAGGACAATCGCTACAGTCCCATTTCCATAGCCCAGCATGGTGAGACGCGCCAAATGTAGCACATGCAGTGCCCAAGTATGTCGAGGGCTGGGCCCGAGTGAAGCAGGAGTCCCTCTTCCTATTGCCGCACACCCTAAGCATCTGATTGGACAATTCCCACAGTTCCATTTTCGTGGCTGCCATCCACAAAATCCCCGTTTGTGGCTTTTGTGCTGCGGGCGGGCGTGGGGGAATAACTTGCAACCAGTTTAGGGGGAATTCCTCGTAAGGGGCGACTCTTAAAAGAGCCTGTTGTTTTTTTTGTTTAGATGCTTCTACAGAATCACTTTTTTGGTTTTTATTAGATTTTGTGTTTTCTTGTGCTCACATTAGTAGAGTAAATTCTTCACCTCATCCTGTAGACGAGCAAACAAAACTGCAATGCCAATGGGTTGCATCAAAATGCAATTTCCTTGGAAAACCCTGGATTTCCACAACTAATGAGGTCATTGTTGCAGAAGAACATTCCACAAGCATACAAAAAAGTATATATGCTTCTGTTGATGAGACACCTTCCTGCGTCTGGCTCAGAACAAAATCCATGAGCAGTGGGCCATAGTCTTTGTGGTATTATGGATGAGCAAAGCCCCTGGCGGTGGGAAAAACTGTCCTCACGACATCCAGCAATCTCCTCAGTCTACGGAACAAATCTAAGCAAGCCAGGTAACCCATATGCATGCCGCCGTAATGGATGATGATATCTACTACTGGACAACTGGCAAGGTCTTTGCAAAGTGCATGAATATCGGTAAAATTGCACTCATACACAGCGTTCCACAATGCTTCCACTTCTTCCAAATCAAAATTGCTGTCAAGGTGTCTTTGCAGGGCATAGTTGTGCAGATCTATGACAAAGGGATCACCTACAGTCAACACAATGCATTTCGTCATGTCGGCCACCCTCAGTACGCAGAGTATAATGTGCAGCAGTTTCACCTCCCCTTCCTGTTAACCACACCCACACTACCTGATTGGCTAATCCCCACACTCCCATGGCAATTGGGCAAAGTGGTGTAAAGGGCAGATTTTGGCACATACGCCTCCCAAAGTAGCACGAGGGCTGCACCCCTGTAAAGCTGAAACAGTGTTTCTTCCCTTTGCACTATCTTCTCTGCAGCTCTACTTCATTGGGTTATGCGTAAATAGGTACCCACGCATCCACCAATCATATCGACGCCGCCATCGTCCAACACTGTCACTCCTGTACAACACTTTAAATGTGCTGTTACTCATTTACAGTATAAATGCCGTGCCATTCAAAAGCACGTCCACTACAAAGTTCAATGAAAGTATGCACGATTTCTCCATCCGCATACATCCACATAGCCACCCAGGATGTGGCACGTGTAATCCTGAAAGTACTGTGTAATCCACTACCTTTTCGTGATAGTGAAGGGGGTGTGGGGGGTAAACCATATCAAACTGGGTAGGGGATTCAGTCTTCCATCATAGATGTATAAAGTTTTTTTTTCTCTTTTTTACGTGCATGTGAGCAACTTTCCTTGTATTTTCTGTTTGCCTCTCCTCACATTTTTACCACATTCTGGTCAATGCTTCTTGCACAGTGTAAAAGAAAACGGCATTGCCAATGGCGCTCAAATAAATGCCATTTTTATGGAACCACTGCATATTTTGCAACCTCATGATCTCATAGTGAGTGGAGAACATGCCAGCAGTCTGCATAAACTCACGCATAATTCTGTTTATAGCACACCTTCCGACCTCTGGCTGGGGACAAATGACACCGTCATGGACCCATACTCCTCTTGATGTTATGCATGAGAAAAGGACCTCGGCAGTAGGAGAAATACACATCACTGCGGTCAGCAACGTCTTTTAGACTTCCACAGTGCACCCCGACAAAGTTGTCATGCGCGACAGACGCCACATATCTGCAAAGACGAACCATCCCGCCGAAACTGCAGTCACCCTGACAGGTCCAGAAAGTGTCCACTCCTTCCAACCCGAAATTACCAGAAAAGCCTCTTTGCACACAACACCTGTGCAGATGGCGCAAAAAGGTATCACTGACGATAAGCACTGTGCGTCTCCCCATCTCGACCACCCTCACAACACAGTATTGGGACAAACTGGTACCATCCCTTCTTGTGAACCACGCCCTAAACTCCTATTTGCCTATTTTCCACAATTCCATTTGCCTTTCCACCCTGCTCATAATGTGAGGGCCACGGCCCAGTAAAGCTCAGACAATACTTCTTCCCTTTGCACGGTCACTTTTTGCAGCACTCCCCCTTTGGGTGCTGTCAAATTTTCAAACACTCATGCAGCAATTGCATACAAAACCTCTGCATTGCACACTGTCATTTCTATACACCACTCCATATTTACCGATAAACAGCCCCTCCACCAGAAACTTCTGCTAAATAATACATGATTGCAGCATCCACAAAGATCCTAAGACGCACCCAGCACACATTTGGCCATGCACACAACATTGCAGCCCTTTCCACACCCACTACACCACTATACATCCAAGCAAGTGACCATGTGGGCACCTAACATTATGCACAAACGTAACTTATGTAGCGTCACTTCTACCCAACTCCCCCACATCATAAAACACTCATTCACAAAAACAGGTCGCAATTACCAGAATTCGCAAACACACCACAACCTCCACCACCCCTACGCACTGCCATTCACAAAGTATTGTGTCACTGGTAACCTCTGCACAACAGCTTCACAACATTGGGCCTACTTCAGTAAATCTGCACACAGCAGAGTAACCAACCACATATAAGCTGCACTTCAACCATACCCACTTCCATACTCCCATTACATACACACTGCAACCTGTGGCCACACTACACAACTTCTCACTGCGCCATCTCCTGCAGCACACCAAATACTGTAGCATGTTGCAACTATCAACACAACCATGGAATGTACAATATACGCTTTGCAACTAACCTGTGGTGCTGCAGCACGTCGACAATGTGCTCCACACCCATTCTCCAAAGATCACCACCCTGTGCCTCATGCACTGTCAAATCTGCACTGCTCCAGTGGATATGCTCCTTGCACACATTCCCCTCACCGTAATCCAACCATGCATGTCAGCATGTCACCAACTACCACTTTGCACATACGCACCACTGGCACCAGCATCGCTAACCAACCTCCATACTGCAATGAATGTGCACAGTGTTACATGCAACGGTTACCATGATGTATAAACATTACACTGTCTTAGGCACCCCTACGCCCTGTCATTCACATACTTTTGTCTTACCCACTTCCACTCAGAAAATATTGTGTCAATGCCAACTTAACCACAAAATGTTTACAACATTGACCATACTGCAAGCATTGTGCACACAGAACACTATCCAAGCACATATAAGCTGCCCTTCAACCATACTCTCTACCATACGGACAGTATGCAAACACTGCACCCAGTGCCCACACTGCGTGACTTTTAACTGCACCATCTTCAACCACAGTGCACCGCCATGGATCGATGCAGCAACAAATTGCAACAGTTACCATAATGTACAAACAAAACACTCTCACCTGCATCCCTGTGCACTTTCAATCACATATTATTGGCGTACCCATTTGTATTCACAAAGTATTGTGCCTCTGCCAACCTACCCACTTTCTGTTTGCAACACTGGCCTATAACGGCTGAAATGTGCTCCATGCCAACACCCTCTAACAATATAAAATGCATTACTGTTGTTGGTGTCCTCAAGGCCTAGGTTTTTGAGTGCATGAACTACGGCCTATGGCCACCATGCATGTCACCATGTCAGCAACTACAACAATCCACACACACACCACTGCCACCAGCACTCCTACCTAACCTGTACACTGCCACAGCGCTATGCAGCAAAAAATTGCAACAGTTAACATAACGCTCATGTGAGCAGCTAACATTATGCACAAACGTAACATAGGTAGGTAGCCGCACTTCACCCCAACTCCCCCACACCATAAAACACCCATTCACGAAAACAGGTCGCAATTAGCAGAATCCACAAACATACCACAGCCTCCACCACCCCTACCCAGAGCCATTCTTAAAGTATTGTGCCACTAACCACAACATTTTCAAAACATTGGGCCTACTTCAACAAATCTGCACACAGCATAGGCCTTGAACACACCCACAGCAACGTAATGCCACCATGTATATCACCATGTCACCAACCATGACCATCCACATACACACCACTGCCACCAGCACGCCGACCCATCCTGTGCACCGCCATGCAGCAACAAATTGCAAAAGTTAACATAATGTACAAAGAAAACACTCTCTCCTGCACCCCTGTGCAATTTCATTCAAATACTATGGGCGTACTCGCTTCCATTCACAAAGTACTGTCACTGCCAACTTACCCACATTCTGTTTGCAACACTGGCCCTACTGCAACCAATCTGCACACACCACACTATGCAAGCACCTCCCTCTACTGAATGCAGAGTCAAACATGCCTTCCTATGGTGGGTATGTTGCAGCCCTATGCGCTTTAGTCCATGCCCTACACCCCACGGCCTTCAGCCATGCACCCAATAGTCTATTCATTCCACAGACCCACTGCACCTTCATTCACCCATGCCTGCCACTATGTGCCCACCACTCACCACGAAAAGATGTTGCCGCAAACAGCTTGTGGCAGAAGGTATGGGGCCGTTATGACAGCTGCCTCCAATCACCACATAAAGTACTCGCCTAAGTATGTCACATGAACCACTTCTCACTCCCCCACCTGTTCCCTCCCTCATTGCTACCAACACATTCCATAAGGGGACATTTTCCAGATCCTTCCGCCGCCGCACTGTCCTCCGGTACACCATGGTGTGTTTCCCAAAAAATGTTGACGCACACCACGCTTCCCTCCAGCCAAACACCGGCTGCGTCCAAACTTCACCGACAGCACGCTGTACCGCAAGCCACGCAGCGAAGAGGGAAATGGGTCCGCGGAGTGGACCCAGATATCACACATTTTCTGGGACATGCATTTCAGTTCTTTGCACCAAAAGTACTGGTTGGATTTCCACCAAACACACACATGCACACTTTCTGGCCAAGCCCCCGCTCCTGCCGCAAATCTGCTGACAATCTGTCCAGCCTTTCAGCCTGTGGCCGTGTACAAAGTTTTCCCCCATTTAGACTATGGAAAAAAAGAAAATGTTGGGTCCTCCCCTATAATTTTGACACCCCCACACAAAACCTCGCCCAACTTGGCGAAATAATTCAGAGCCAGCCATATACTTTTTTTGCAAAGTTTGGTGAGGATTCGTCCAGGGGGAACAAAGCTGCAGAAGAAGTGCTCTTCCTATGAGTTTAGCAACTTAACCATAAATACACGGTTGCTACTGCAGGCCGTGTGATTTATTTAGTTAAAAAACTTTGTTAAAGGGACATTATGGTTAAGTAGCACTAATAACCTTACAAATTCAGTGAAAAAACTTTGCTAAGACTAACACCATTGACATCAAAGATGACATTACAAATGTCATTGATGACATCACAGATGACATCAAATGGCTGGCTCCTATCTAGGCCAGGTGGTTTTCTTCACTGACAATCAGGAACTGAAAATTCAAAAGGTACTATATTTGTAGACATTACTCTTCTCATATATTCTTACACTACTTTCCTTTGGGTTCAGTCGCATCATATGACACATATATATATAGGGGAAGAAGCAGGCCTGAAACGCAGCAATCATTAATCAGTTAGGTTATGAATAGTTTCTGGTAATACGGCTACTTTTTGCTTACTTTACTTTCCCTGTATATGCCCCATATTTGTATACATTGTGATCTCTTTATGTTTTGTGTGTAGTAGTACAAGTATGTAGCAAGTGAGGCATTATTAGCTACTTACTACATGTTTCACAGTGTGCAAAACTGATACGGAAGCATTCATCATTTTATGAATATTGCAAGTTTATGAATATTGCACCTCTATGGTGCATGCTGTAGACAATGCTTATGTTTCTAAATGGGTAGGTTCTTGTACTAGAAAGAACACTGCAGTACAATGTTGTTTTTACCAATACATTGCTTAATGAAATACGTAGCTCAAGATATGTCTCCCGATCATCCCTGACAGTTTTTTGTCAACATTATAATCACAACACCTTGTAGAGACTTTTCATGAAAAGTAAATGCACATGTGATGTCATTAGTGATTTCATCAATGATATTTGTGATTTCATCGTTGATGTCATGGGTGTTAGTCTTAGCAGTGCACGGTGGTAGCGTGAGCTATGGTTGCTTAGCTTACCATAACTGGCGAATTTCTGTTTTTTAAAATTTTGCTTGTAACCATAATATCCTTTCAACACACTGGTTTTGATAGGTTTTTATTAGTGCAAAGTAACCATAACATCCCTTTAAAAATGGAGGTGTCCTACAGACACTGCGCCTGTCCTGGCTATTCACAATCAACATGGAGGTGTGTTACGGACAGTGCACCTGTTCGGACATGTCCACAAAATAATGACGCACCTTTATATGATTCGGGGGTCCAGTCCCTGTCATGCGGATACCTGGGCGCATGCGCTTCCAATCCCATGTGCCCTTCGAACACCGCCCCTGTCCTCATTTGTCTGTAGAAACGTGAAGTTTAACAAGGGGGGGTCCTGGGAGTCCCTCTGGCAGACATTAGTCCTGGTTACGAGAGACTTACCCAGAGTCTTTAGCTCACTATCTTTCACAGAGAAGAAATATCCCAAACATATCAGTCTTTGTCCTGCCCTGGGGCAGTCCAGCACCGAAATGCTAGGCAATTCTCCTCTGAACAAGAGTACCAACAGAAACCCCAGACACGTGAAGTACTTTAATTCGCTTGGCGATCCTGCTCCTGTTTTACGGACACCGGGGCGCATGCACATCCAATCCCCTGTGCCCTCCGAACACTGCGCCTGTCTGCACTGCCAGAAAAGTTGTGACATCCTTTTAATTATTTCAGGGATCCCACCCCTGTCCTACATAACCATAACATCCCTTTAAGAACGTTTTTTCACTAAATTTGATGGGTTTTTATTAGCGCAACTTAACCATAACGTCCCTTTAACAACATTGTTTAATTGAATTTCATAGGTTTGTATTTGCGCAACTTAACCGTAACGTCCCTTTAACAAAGTTTTTTCATGGATTGTCGCAGGTTTTTACCAGGAAACCCTTAATTTGTGTACAGGTACCATACAACATACTGCCCTCCCTGGCCCAATGTAATAGCCACCGAGTCCGCGGACTATGCGACTGTCGGCAGAAGTCGGGCAGCATCCACATTGCCCAAAAGCTCAGGGGTTTCTTACATTGTTGTAGCATGCAGCAAAGAAACTGAAGATGTTTAAAGAGCAACACATAAGTGTATGTAAGGAAAAATGAAGTAGGTCTGCAAACTCTGTACTTATAAAAGCAGCAGTGCAATTAGATAGGGTGTGCAACATAATGGAATGCACCAAGCAGAAAAATAACCCATGCATCCAACAGTATTACCTCAGTGCTGCTTTGTATGCACACTGAGAAGCAACTGTCACAGGGAAGTGCAATGTCGTAAGAACAGAACAATACAAGAAAGTGGTAAGTACACTATATTTCTTCCTGTAACTGTCGAGTTTGTTCTATGTACATGACTAGTAAAAAACATTTTTTTTGTTTTTACACAGAAATGGCAAGCACCCTGGAGTGGCTTGAGGAGAATGTCCCTCTTGATTAAATGTGTTGACAATAGCAACTCTAATCGTACACAGTGCAATTTCAGAAGTAGGAAAATGTATGCACATTGCTTCACACGTAACTGAAACATGTGTTTTTATTAACAGCACATAATGCAAATCAAAGGAATGGCCCAGAAGCACCAGCTGTCTAGAAGTGGATGGGCACATACAGACCCAAACTGAGAGTGTGGTAAATGAAATAATGAGCCTTGGGGCAAAAATGGACCAAGTGAACAACATTTTTGCTGACTTAAAATTATTTGTAGAAAGGCATATAATGGGAAATATTAAGTACCACTGCCCCACTTGTACCTGTACCCCTTCCCCTGTTCCAGCCAACCATCTCCACAAATTCTCTGTCTTCAGAGATGCTATGATGAGATTTCCATCCCTTACTCCCCTGATAACCAGCCTCTGCAAAACCCCAATTCCCCTGTGTATGTTTCCCGTTCCGCTACCCCTTCCCTTTCCTAATTGAATATTTTTGATCTGTCTTAATACATTTATATGTGTTTACTGTTGATGTGTGTGTGTGTGTGTGTTTTCTTTTTTTTAAGGCCTGTTTGGAGTCGCGAGGACAGCGCGACTGTCTGGCCTGTCCGTAATCAAAATGGAGGTGTCCTACAGACACTGCGCCTGTCCTGGCTATTCACAATCAACATGGAGGTGTGTTACGGACAGTGCACCTGTCCGGACATGTCCACAAAATAATGACGCACCTTTATATGATTTGGGGGTCCAGTCCCTGTCATGCGGATACCTGGGCGCATGCGCTTCCAATCCCATGTGCCCTTCGAACACCGCCCCTGTCCTCATTTGTCTGTAGAAACGTGAAGTTTAACAAGGGGGTTCCTGGGAGTCCCTCTGGCAGACATTAGTCCTGGTTACGAGAGACTTACCCAGAGTCTTTAGCTCACTATCTTTCACAGAGAAAAAATATCCCAAACATATCAGTCTTTGTCCTGCCCTGTGGCAGTCCAGCACCGAAATGCTAAGCAATTCTCCTCTGAACAAGAGTACCAACAGAAACCCCAGACACGTGAAGTACTTTAATTAGTTTGGCGATCCTGCTCCTGTCTTACGGACACCGGGGCGCATGCACATCCAATCCCCTGTGCCCTCCGAACACTGCGCCTGTCTGCACTGCCAGCAAAGTTGTGACATCCTTTTAATTATTTCAGGGATCCCACCCCTGTCCTACAGACACGTCAGCCCATGCGCTTCTAATTCCCTATGCCCTCTGAACATAGTGCCTGTCTGGATCTGTCTGCTGTATGTGGCACACTTTTAATTAGTTTGGGGATCCAGGCTCAGTCCTACGGACACCTAAGCGCATGCGCACACCACATCCCTCACAATAGGTGTCCTACAGACAGCTGTCGCATTCACAAACATTCGCAACATCACCATCTGACAGCAACCATGCTGAGCATTGGTCCTTATTCGCGGACACTGCCCGGGCCCCCGAACAGTAAAAAGGTGTTTTTTTGGCCAATCCAAGGTGTTCTGAGCAGAAAAATCACCCTTGCTGAGGTCCTAGACCATGCCCTGATTGATCTAGAGACTTTTTGCAATTTTTCGAGCCCCGCTTGGTGTTCGAAGTGCCCGTGGAGCGTGCAACTGTTCGCAGAGAGCTCCCCTGCACCTCTGTAAAAGGCCACACCTACTGCTGCTCTTCATTTTGTTTTGGCTGACCAGGACAGAGCACTGCTCTAGATTTGTCCTTGCTGAATTGATTTTGGCTCCTTGCTGAATTGCTTTTGGCTCCTTGCTGGAAGTGCTTTGGCTCCTTACAGGAATTGCTTTTGTGCTGTGATGTGTGTGCTGATCCAAATGGCAACCATTGCTGCTGCTGGCTCCTCAGCAACCACCTCCCCACCACCACCACCTTTTGGAGGTCCTGGGGAGGGGAACAGGCTTGGTTATGCAGAGGGGGATCAAGAAGAGGAACAGGATGAGGTAGTGGAAGTCCCCACTAGCGGCTGCCAATGTGAGTCTTGGATGTGGAGGAGATTTACCACTGTTGGGGGTACCTAAGGCACATGCGGCTAAGGTTTGCTGCACTGAGGGCAGTATGGCACTCAGTCACGGCAAGCCTGGGCTGTACAGCTGCGGGACCACCTCCATGCAGCAACACCTGAGGTCAAACCACAAGGCAGCAGTTTGGAGGGTCGCCCCCTTCGAAAAAGGTAGCAGGTTGAGTTCCTCTATTGCATCCTCTGCATCGGCTCCTGTCACCACAAGGGACACTCCTGTGAGACAGCGGATCCCTGATCAGGCCTCACAGGCCATACACACTGTAGCAGACGCTTATCTTTTCAAGAGTCATTGTACTGTGTATGTACTGCGATGTGGTACTCTGCAGGGGGAGCAACACTGGAGTGCTTTCAAGGCTATGGTCTAGGAGCACGAGGGACACTGCCCCCTACCTCCATGAGGCCCACCCAACATCTTCCTCTCTCCACCTGCCCCTTGGTACTGGGGTTGGTGCCCCTTCCCTACCCTCTGTTCCCTTCCCTTCCTTGCATGTCATGTTAAAAACACATACAAAATAAAATAAAACAACAAAAAAAGAAATTGCTTTTTTCAGAGCCACCTTTCACAGTTCAAAAATAGAAATACCAAAAAAATGGTGCAGTCCCCTGCACAGTCCGTGAAGTCCATGGACTGCACAGTAGTCAGCGGCTTTTAAAAAATGTAGGTGGTGGCACTGTCAAAAACATTGCACTCTTTTCTGGGTTACAGTGGTGGCTTTGAAAAGAACCTTTTTGTGTTGTTTTTTTTGTTTTTGAAAGGTTTGAAGTGGCCAATACCTACTGCTAAATGCTGGCTATAGTTGCAAAAAGCGCTGGAAAGCATTTTGGATATTTTGCAAAAAAAGCTGATTACCAGCATCAGTAAGATGGACTCCATCGCTGCAAAAAATGTTGGTGCTACAAAATGTAATGTTTTCATTGGAGAAGGAAGACATGCCAACATCTCTCAAAAATGTGCAAACAGCCTTGTTGACATTGCGCCTCACTTTCTCCATTTGCGCACCAAATGAAGAAGAGCGCAGCCACATCTGTCTCTGGGCAATGCGAGAAAAAATTACTCAGGAGTTTGGAAACATGTCCATGACTTTCCCAAGTGCCTCCTTCATCGCAAACTGCAGTGAGATTCTGGTTATATGGCCTAAACTTCCCTCCACAATGAACAATAACAATGGCTGGATGATGGACTGTCACCAAAGTGGCACAAAGGGGAAACAAGTCCACCCACTGCATGCCTCGCACTCCATACCAGTGCACATCCACATGATGAAATCAAAGATGCGCTGCCACTCCACAGTGCTCTGCATACACCTGCAACCAATGTATCCAAGTCCCCAAAAATCCAGACACTCTGCCTCCTAAAAGACAGCACCATAGCTGTGTGCACTACTCTCAACAAACAGACCTTCTGCCACACTCTCTCCTTGCACACCACACCCAGGGAACCTTATTGGCCAACCACCTGGCTTCCACAGTCCCATTTCCATGTCTGCCATCCTGAAAAGCCCCGGATGTGGCATGTGCGATCCGCGAACTACCACAGTGTCTGTGGATACATCAGCAAATTCAAGGGGGTGGGGACAGAAATTTAACTCAGGGTAGGAGATTTGATCTTCGGTGGTGGCTGTGAAAAGAGCCTTTTTAGGTGCTAGTAAAGATAAACCTTTTTGTTGCCCTTTTCTTTACTTCCATACAGTCTTACATGAACCTCTACAAAGCATCCCTTCAATTGTAAAAGAAAATGGCATTTCCAATGGTGGACAAAGAAATGCCACCTGAAGTGAAAAAGTTAACACTAAGAGAATTATTGTTCTCATTGTGGAAAGTGAATATCCCACCACTGTACAAAAATCCAGACATGCATCCATTTACAAGACACCTTCCGCCTTCTTGCTGAGGACAGAGTACATTGGAGTTTTTCCATACTGCTCTTGGTGGTATCTGAAAGAAGAGCACCTGTGCACTGGTAAAAAGCAGCATCAGTGCCTTCATCATGTCCTTCAGTGCACTAAGCAAACGTGGAGCACTGAGGTAACCCAAATGCAGTGCTCCACAATGCACCACTGGAACATCAGGAATGCTGAAAGTGGCCATAATTCTGCAAAGACGAAGCATTCCTTGCATATTGCGGCCAGGCACACTGGACCACAAATCCTACAGTCCTTCAAATACAAGTTTGGCAGAAATGCTTCTTCCCTCTGCATTCATCTCGGGATAATTTGCAAATGAATCTCCAACAATAAACACCTTAACTTTCTGAATCCCTGAAATCTTCACTGCACACAGAAATGCAAAACAGTATTACCCTGTCTTCATATGAAGGACAACCTGAACATCTGTTTGGCTAAACCTCACAGTCCCATTTCTATGCCAAGCATGATGAGAAGCCCTGTATGTGGCACACCCACTCTGTGGACCTCGTAACACAGGTGCAGGCCTTCTTCCCTTTCCATGTCACTCTTTGCAGCACTCCCTCATTGGCTACTGTTAAGCAGGCACACAACCATCCACCAATCACATCCAAGAACTCTGGCCCTGATTCATGGATTACTTGCGCCGAAAAAACAGAATTTGTGCGTCATTCAACCTGCAAATCCCCATTTGTGAAACAGGGATTTGCGGGCAGAATGGCGCACACATACTGTTGTATTTGGCGCAAATAATCCATGAATCAGGGTCTCTACATCTAACTCTGTCATCAAAGTTCAACACTTTAGATGTACTGTTCAACACTCAGAGTACAGGTCTCTTGTAATTGCAAAGTACCTCCAGCAAAAAGTACAGTAACTCTCTGCAAGATTTCTGCTTCCAGATTCATCCACATTTGCATTTGTCATGACAAACTACAGGTATGCATATATTGTGTAGAGTAAATTTGCAACTCTTTTACAAATGCATATGAACAGTGTTCCTACCACTTACCCTGCATAGCCTACTCAATAAGCATACTGTCATTTGTCTCATCTCCTCACATCAAGTGGCAGTTACTTACAATGCTGTGTGCTTTCAAAGTTTTATTTTAAAGCCCACTTGCATAACAGTTGCACACCACATATTTCAATGTTAGCAGCACGCTCTGTGTTTCTTTTGTATAAAATAAAAGCACATTTGGAACATTTGCACAGCAGGTTCAAGTGCCAGATCCTATGCCAAACTTCAATACATTACCACGACATGCATGCTTGCCCATGTCACCCATTCTAATGTGAAACCTGTTATTTTCTTCTTGCCTTCTGTTTCTTTGACAACCATTTCTCCCACTAACAGACCTGCTGTAAAATGCCGAGAATAACCACACCAAATGAAAACTGCATGTATGTTACCAAAGCATGGCAAGTGCATAGATTGCACATTCAACAAAATGCACTGTGCTTACAACTACTCATTTCAGCACAATTTGAAGGAAAGCAAACAAATGCATGTGTACATTGGCAACAGTGCTATCTAAAATGTGATAAATAAATGAAAGCAACATGTAAGGATTTCTGCAAAATACTGCAATGGCACTCATGTAGCAAGCATTTATGTGTGGGAAAGTTAATACAATTCCTTAAACTCACATTCTTCTTTCTAATCTGTACATCTTTCTGGGCTTCTACCTTTTTCTTACCCCACTAGGACTTGTACTACTCCATTTGCAATCCAAGTAGTGCTACAACAACTGACACACTTGAAAAAGTGCACCCTGTGGGCATGCTTATCACTGCACTACTTGCCCCCATCCCAACAAAGCTCCCAAATCCGCATTCCTATGCAGTGCTGCTTAATTACACACACATGCTGACTAACCTTTGCCAACACCTGACTTTCCAGGCCAACATGGCCTGTAATATCCTAGTGACACTGGGAAGTTTGCTGCCAAACAAGTGTTAGGAATGTAGTGCCAACCTATCTGGACCAACATCAGTGTTACAACCATATTCGTAATCACGTGCAATGTTACTAACTCTGCCTCCCAACAAATCCTCCTACAATGTGTAATAATGTGTTCTCCTAGTACAATTATTGCGCCATTAACCCACATACCCAATAACTTTCTTATTTTGCAATTTAAGGAGGCTGTTCTTCACTGAAACACAGAACGTCTCTACTGGAAGATAAAACCCAGAAGAAACCTACACTTCACATCCAACAAAGTAAGTGCAGTACTGTAGTAGTATTCTTCCTGTTACACAGACAGTGCAGTGTTGCTGTATTCTAGCCTACCAAAGTCTATGCAACCCAACATAATTTGCTTCACACTTACTCATTGCACCTCAGCAGGTCCACTCTTGGTATTCTCATGTCAACACCAGTATTGTACCACCCACTAGCATTTTGAAAACATCCTAATATCCTTACTTATTCATGCACAGTACACTGTCATACACACTGAAGCAAACCTTTCAGACATCAACACACACAGATACCAGTACAACCTTATCAACCAGAAGTAATAGCCCATCACACAATTACACACCCCTCTACTTATGTCTACCCTGATATTCATACTCTAATACACAGTGCAGGCAAATACATTGCACAACTTTAAAACACACACTTTCCAATTTTCTCCAACAGACAAAGGAGAATGCCTACCAAAAAGAAACTCCATAGAAAACAATGCAAAAATGGAGCAGATCCAACTAAAAGCATGCAAACTAGTCATCCGCCTGTAGCAGAGATTGTACAAAATGTAAAAAAAAACAGCTAATACAGTCACTGAACAAAACTGGACCAGCTAGCAGGAACAAAACTGTGGTTCCTCTTCCAAAATGTTAAACTAAAAAAGAAATGTGTTAAAAAGAATACGACTACCCGTCACACTAGCACTACATCTACTAATGTACCGTAGCCACAGAAAAGCATTCAAAAAATGTATTTTACTAAAGATTTTCCATTGCAGAGTCCTTCAGAACCTTATAAAAACAGCAGAGGAATCACGCTCAACCCTTAAAAGTTACCGCAGAAAATTGATCCTGGAAGCTCAATGGACAGTGAAATGCTCCTCAAAAGGAAATTGTTTGTATTAATTTTAAACAGAATGAAACCACTAACAAAATGTGTTAGTAAACTATAAAAAGTAATTCACAACTTGTGCAATATCAACATAGATATGTTTGCAAACTAATGTGCAGGTGAGTGGATTCACACAACCAGCACAGAACCATATTTCCATGAAGAGGGATACAAACAAGAGCAGAGACACCCAGTTGCCATACAAAGCAGTGGCCAAGGGTGTGAAATGGTACACAACACCATAATGGCTGAACAAACGCTCTTTGAAAAAATATCACCAACAAACTTACAATCAACTCTCCATTCCACCGAACCAGTCTATCCCGTCTACAAATGGCCCGGTACCTCAATGTGTAACATACAAAAAGAATCCTTCAAATCTTTATGGCAATTCCTCAGTCACTATGTGAAAGTGAAAGAGAAAATGAAAATGTTGCAAACCATGGACTCCTGTCCAGTGCGCAAATACACCAGACTGCAAGGGCATTCATTAGCATGCATTTCTGACCTGCTTGCAAAAGCACCTTCCACCACATTAAAATGTTAGCGACACACCATGCCACTGTACGGAATCTCATCCAGAGACTGTACTATGCAAAAAGCCCTGCTTTAGAACTGGAACATTTTAATAACATTCTCCTACATGGCACACCCAAAGAACTCCTGGTAGGAATAGACAACATCCAAAGATAACATTCTGGAAATGAAGAGCACTTACAAAATCCAGTAACTTCAGAAAAGAGTAGCGACACCCTGCTGTTTTTTTCACAGACAATGAAACAACGATTTCTCCTGCATTTCACCATGCAACAAACAAAATATCTGCTCGCAATGGCACAATATTCAAATGTGCTATTTCCACTTCAATGGTATTCTGTCACTGTGTTCCAAAAGGTATGCAGTGCCTCAACAGTATGTTTAGTGAGTATACGCTTACTGGCATCATGCTTCTTTGTAATGGGCAAATTGCATTTCTAAACACATGTTTGTGCAATGATTATGCCAGTGTGCACTTTCTTGGGTGCATGGTCCTATTATGCTGTGGTGGTTGTGGCCAGCCCCTAGACTCTTGGGTGTATAACCAGAGGCCATGCACCCAAGAATCTGCCCACTGGTTGCAAGTACGGCAATAGTATGTGTACAGAAGTGGACAGGGCCTTGGGTGCCTGGCTTATGTGTGTGGGTTGTGGCCACTGGCCAGATTCTTGGGTACATGGCTGTATTATGATATGGTGATTGTGGCCAGTCACTAGACTCGTGGGTGCATGGCTGAGTCTGCGCACTGGCTGCACGTACTGTAATCGTATGTGTACAGAAGTGGACAGGGCCTCAATTGGCTGGCTTATGTTTGTGGTCACTGGCAAGATCCTTGGGTGCATGGCTGTATTATGCTGTGGTGGTTTTGGCCTGCCCCTAGACTATGCACCCAAGAGTCGGCCCACTGGTTGCAAGTACTGCAATAGTATGTGTACAGAAGTGGAAAGGGCCTCTGGCGGCTGACTTATGTCTGTGGTTTGTGGGCACTGACCAGATTCTTGGGTGCATGGCTGTATTGTGCTGTGTAAGAAAAGAACAAGGAGGGTGGTGACCCTGTCTCTTAATGCCACAATCAAGTAGTCGAGGTGTCTACTGTCGGAAGACGAGACCACTAAAGCACTAAGTCAAACAGCTGTGGGTATATTAATAACACTCAGCCTATCTTAAAGTACAAACACAGTAAGAAAGATATTTAGAGAAACAACCACTAGGTAATAACAAAAATAGTTTTATTTTTAATCATACTGAAAACTATGTAAGAATTATTTGTTAAAAAAGAAGAAGCAATCTTCACAACGAGTGTAGGAATAAACACAACATTTTTTTTTTTTACAAAACCAGAAAAATTCAGTATAGCACACATACAAGGTATGGTGGGGTTAGTACGTGCGTCTAGTGTTGTGTAGACACTGAATGTACAACATCAAGCACAGAGAGGTAGAGCACTACTTGATTGAACCAGCTATATCCAAAGAAAACCTATAAGATCTCTTAGGTTTGTTTTTGTGAAAGTTGACATATGTTTCGGCTAGTAGCACCAAAAGGAATCAGGCAATACCCAAAACAATTGTCTGTTGATGCAAATGTAGCCGTCTTCAGGGCAGAAGGAAGAAAGCAATATGAAACTTAATAGTGTTGAATACTTCTTAATGGCCATACTTTTGTAAAAGTGGAACCCACTACAAAATAAACAAACATAAGCACATAAATGTATACAGGTTTCACATAGTGGTTGTGGAGAAATACATATAAAGACAATAAAAATACTAAAAATTCCTTGATAGTGCACTTCTTTACTATCATTACTGGTTGTGGCCAAGAGACACGCATGAGGTGCCTAATTTCTCATGCATTATTACGATACGCATATTTATTTTAACCATCTATGCAGCAAGTGTAAAGAAATCGAGAGAACAGCATCTGTCTAAACTAGCTAGCGTTTTTATCTCTATCGCTGTGGAACTTTTTACCAGCAAGAGGCAGAGGATCCCGTTACAAAATTGTTCAATGTAGACTCACCTATGTATTACATGATGATAAAATCTGATAAATGCTTTATGAGATACAGCAAAAGCCAAATGTTCTTTTGACCCAATAGTCAGAAAAATGATCTATGGATAGGATGAACTGATTATTAGTGCAAATCGCACAAGAATTGCATATATATTTTTACAGTTGTTTGTTTGGGTTTAATGCTAACAAGGATAAGTCCATATACTACGGCGTCAAAGATAGCATGATACACACACCCACCTGTTTGTCCTTAACTTCCCAATTCAAACACCATCTGCAGATATCAAAATACACCACCAAGCCTATTTTCCCCCAGTGGCAATATCACCATATCATCCAGACTCCATTCCCCTACTCTAAGAAACCCTATTGCAGTCACCAAATAAGCCAAAACATGTTGCTCCAAATGCCCACCAAACACTACCTACTGCAATACTTGTGGATACATTCTTGGTGACATGGCCATATGGCACTGCAGTAGTTGTCCCAGTGGCTAGATTCTTGGGTGCCTGACCTATCTGTAACCTATGCGAACATCCTCATATCACCTAAATTCCACTCACCTATCCTAATGAAGCCTCCCTGCATTCACCAGACAAGCTGCCCACCCAAGGAACTGTCCACAGACTACTGCGGTGTCCGCGGACACCTCACAGTCTTCTTCCACCTAAACGAAAACATCATGTCAACCATCTTTCACTCCCCAACCCTTCCTAGCCCCTCTTACCAACACCAAATGCCCCAAAGCATGTTTCCCAGCCCTGTTCCCCACCGCACTATCCGTGGATAAAAAATGGCAGGCATTTTGGAAAAATATAATGCACATCATGCTTCCCTCCAGCCAATCAGCGGGCGCGTTGGGTGTCTGCAGACATCACATGACCCTCCGGACCAAAAGTATCCTCTCGGCAGAGCGAACAGGGAAATGGGTCCGTGGAGCAGACCCATATATCACTAATTTTTTGAGGACCTACATTTTGCCTGTTTTAAAAAAATATACTGGACGGATTTCCACCAAATTTACAAAAGCACACTTTTGGGACCAAGCTGCCGCTCCTGCCGTAAATTTGCTGAAAATCCATCCAGCGGTTTCGGTTGTAGGCGTGAGAAAAATCTTTTTCCATTGCATCTTTGAAAAAAATATATATTTGGTACCCCCTACAACTTTGCCCCCCTTCATGAAACCTCACCAAACTTGCCAAAAGAATTCAGAGTGGGCCATATATTTTTTTTTGCAAAGTTTGGTAAGGATTCCTGCAGGGGAAGCAAAGTTATAAACTGTCCAAAAAGTGCTCTTCCTATGAGATGAGCAACTTAACCATAACTATACTCCCGCTACCGCATTCTGTGTAATATACATTTTTACTCATCATCCTGTTGCCTCCGATTCTCCTTTGCACCCAACCTCACTGTCCCATAGCCTCACTGTGACTCCTCTCACTTCCGCTCTTTGACTCTAATCAGCCCGCTCTACTGGAACCCTCTACCAAAAACAATCAAACAACCACAGTTAATATAAGTGAAGCACAAAGACCAATAATCATAGTTCCCGATTTCATACCCTTCATGCGGACTAGATATTGCAGCTGAGGTCAATGTTGGAGGTGTCCGCCTGCAATATCTATGTGCTTTTCGATCATGATATTGACACAGGTGTAGTACCATGTTCCAAGCCTATTCAATTGGTGGATCTATGCTTAGTACAAATATGTATTCATTTTTGGAAGGTTTGCATATACCAGAAACACATGTAAAATGCTACTTTCACAGAATGCGAGACACCAACATTTTTTTTTGTCACATCAACAGCTTTCTCACTGCCTGCCGAACCGTATTCAATGGTTGGTGCTTGAGGGCAGTCAATGGGCAATTTGTTATACATCTCTGTTAAATATTCTTATTACTATTCAGCACATAAAAGGGGAGAGATGCATGATCCTACTTCTGCAGCTCACCAGCCCGTACTGTCTACTTGACCCAGACAGAAACGTTCTGCTGCTTTACCCTTCACCTACCCCAAACACCATGCGTGGCACCACTGAAATGCCTTCTTTGCTGCACCTGAGCTAAACGCTATCGACTATTCGCAGATAAATACTGGACAAACACTTGAGATGAGCTAGCACCATTTGTTACACCCTAGCAGAGCTATAAATGGCCTGGAGGATTCCTGATGTCACTGACCAAAATGGCAGTCCTTCATGGTAAACCTGCCAACCTAAGCCAACCAGTAATGTAGTAATGGTTTGATTGGTGCATATGTGTAACAGAGCAGTGTGTTGTTAATCCGAGGAGAAGCAATAGTTTATCAATGATGGGGCAATGATGTCAGGATCTGAATGGGAGAGCAAAATTATGATGTTCTGATTGGGGGAAATAACCTACTATTGCATCATGCTTCCAAATGCAATATCAACGTTGGCACATTTAAAACACATTTTTAAAAAAACATGCTTAATGATGAATTGAACACTGAAGGTTGATGGATGGAAGGTTCAGAATGGCGCTTTACCTACTGTTGATTGCTCTGGGCAAGTCTCCAGAACTTTTTGTTCAGCCTGCCATGCCACTACAGGAGAAAGACCATATGCAAATCAAGAGTGAGCCCGACTCAAGATGGGTAGCTCAGCCCAAACTGCTAAGTCACATCCCTTCTGCATGAAACCTCAAGTAATCTTAGATATGACTGGGTTTCAACGGGTGTCATCCGTGATGTTTAGCTGGGCTCATTAGGTAAAGCAGAACATGAACTCATGGCTGGGTATACTAGTTCCATTTGGTGTGACATATAGAAAGAACACTGGAGCTTAATGATAAGTCTAATGTATTCTGCTTTTCTGATTCCTGCTGTCCAGGATCACATTAGTACCACTTCCGTACACAGAACTTGCCATAGCTCAAATAATGTATTTTGCATACTAAAGTAGGATGAGTTCATAATCTCTTTACATGCAATGAATGATTTGTAGTTTATGCCATTGTTACTATATTTAAAATTCCCTGCGCCGCTTCTGAGAGTAACTTTGCAATTTTCAAGGATTACAAGACCAACAATCATAAATAGGCACAATTACTAACCAACTATTTAGATGTACTTTTTCAATAGGACAAATGCTATCACAGACAGGAAGACAACAGGTGATCAAATACAATAATCAGAAATGTTCAGTTATGCTATACCCCACATTCTGCTTTGTTTTCCGTGCAAAAATTCTGCCAAATATGAATACATTCATTTATACATTAATGAACATATTAGACTGGTTAGCTAAAATAAAAGGGCAGTCTAATTCAGAGTTAATTTGCAGTTTGTGTAACTCTCCTTGGGCCTCGGGGTATTCATAGCATTACAAATTATATTACTTACAAGTAAGACGGGTTTTTCAGTTAAAAGGGAATATTTCCTTTCCTATGTAATGGCACCTACATTTTTGACTTTTGGGAAATAATTTTGATTGACACGTCATGTCTTCGCTTCTTGAGTCCTGGAGTCACTGTTGCTATTCTTTTTGCAGGCACCGATGGTCCATTTCATTTGTCTACCGGAAACGTTCATGTGATGCACAGTGATAACCTCTCAAACACAGAAGACTGGCAGGTGGCATTGTGTACATCTCCCAGGCGTATCTCTGTATCTGCTTTCACATTTTCCTTCTATAAGTGTTGAAATGAAAGGTTATTGTTGATATCTGCATGCCTTGTGCCACATAGTCAAAAATACAGATAGCATCCGTATGAACTGAAATATTAGATACATTACTGCCTTTACTTCTAAGGCAAAATGAATGACTTAAATAGCCGAGTATTTCCCGAGCTATTGTCTTCCCCCTAGTTTTCCAGAATGCTGGTTTGTAAAAAAATATATTTTAGCTTATCCTTATGATATTATCGATAATGGACTTTGGTAGTCAAAGTATATATTGTATTGCAGAATGTCAGCTCCAAGTCATGAGTCTCGGGAGGATAGCTCGGGGGCAACATGCTCACCTTGGAAGCAAGACAACACGGAGCAACACAGGTTTGATCCCCGGGTCCGTGCTTAGAAACCTCTGGCTATTAAGCGCATTATAAATAACCTATCATATCATATCATGCTGGCTCCAAAACACAGTCCTAATGCTCATGTTCTGTTTAATGAGAGACTATGCATCACCCACCAATAAATAGGATTCTCTGTGTCCTGGAACAATGCTGTCGTTATGTATGTCACTCGAATATTGAGACACTTTTAGAAATACAAATATGTTCTCCAACTAGGTATTGCACAGAACAATTGCAAGTATGTTTGCGTGTGATCTAGTGCAGAAGGCATGTGACCTAGAGGTTCAGGCTGCACTGCTTTTTCTGGTGGACCAACCATGATTTCGATGTCGACATTCCTCCTCTGTAATAGCATGATAGGCAGAAGAAAGATTGTGTGGTGGATTACCCAGAAAAAGTGCCAGTGTTTCAGTTTCTTTGGAAACATTCGAGCCATTAACCTTCAGTTTTACATTTATCACCCAGAGCAGTGCAGGTATGCCCAGATTGAACCCCTTTTCTGCTGTTCTCAGAAACTTGAGAGACACTTCAATTGTAACACCAAATGAGGCTGAAACATGTCTGTGTGATGGGTAGTCTCGAGCAGAAGGGATTCGACCTGGCAGTTCAGGCTTGTCTGCTTGTTTTGTGGTGAGAGTGGTGTTGTCCAACCCTGAATTGAATATGGTGTTTCCCTTTTTCTACTGACATAAGATGAACAAAAAGGGTTTGGAGGGTTGGCGAAAGCAATTGCATTTGTCACCTTGAGTGAGACAGGTATGCCCAGGTGTGGGTCTCGAGCCTATATATTCAAGGACAAAACTTTAGTTTCAAGGATGTTAAGGTGAGAACCTAATGCAACAAAACCCTAGAAATTTCGCTAAAGCCACCTTTACATATCACATCACTGATGACATAACTAATTACATGTTGTATGAGAACAATGATGACATTACTGTTAGGCAGAATCGTGTGCAGTACCCTTTGGGAACACCACACACAATTAAGACTAAATGTGTAAGTACAATTTCACCTTTGGTACAAGCCTGTACTAGAGAGTAAAGTGGTAGCGATGGCTGAACAGCCAGACTTCTCAAGAGTAAGTACAAGAGTTTACACAAAAGACAACAATTACTTTGATTCAAGCAAACACTGATTCAAGGTTTCTAGTTAAAACAATATACATTTATTTACACCATCAGTTATAAAATAGTTCACTAACATAAACCAGCAGAAAATCACAGTCTGAATATACTACAACGACCCCCAATCAATTCTGGACAAGTTAGGCTCAAAATGAAGTGTGAGCAAAATGGCATTCCAGCAATAGCAATTTAAAAGGGAGAAAAGACAAGGTTATTAAAAATCAACAGCACCAACAAGTTATAGGCAGGGCAATCTAGAAAGGGCTGCTACAACTAGGATTCAAGTCAATAGGTCTGGACCAATGTTAATGGTTCAGAGTCTTTGCAGAGGATCACACAGTTCAAAGTAGTTTGCGATTAAGTCTTTGCCAAGAGTTGAAAACAAAGTTGGTTGGAGGAAAAGTTATTCAACGGAGAAGAGTAGGACAAGCCTTCGGAGAGGCGAAAGATTTCAAGCACTTTCACAGCAGTCAGACAGAAAGAACGAGTTTGCACAGTACCTTAAAAGAAGAAGACTGCTGTAGCTGAAGCAGTTGTTCCTGGCAGTTCCTGCAGGCTCGCGGTTCCTGAAACTTCAGTCGTTGTGACAAGAAGGAGGATGGCTGGAAGGTCCTGCACTACCCAGGGAAGAAGCCAGCAGTGGAGCAAAACAAGGAATAAAAGCTGTGCTGCTTAAAACCAAAACTGGTTCTCTTCCCACTGGCTATCCCATCTACTGCAGCAATGTACAGCAAATTCGACCAGGATGAGGACCTATGCCTGGTGTTTGGCGAGCTGGTTCTTCTCACCAAGCTCAAGGGAAGAATATTCCTTGCAGATCTCCTCTGTTGTCGAAGTTTCAGGTGATTCGGACCTGCAGAAGGGCTTTACCGGGTGTCCAGTAGTTGCAGCAGTTGTCTTCCTTCAGCTCCTCGTTGGTTCTCTCGTTCCAGTGGCGACTCTGCCTTCCAGTCCCAGAGACTGGCTTTTTATGCACCAAATCTCACATTCACACAGCCTTGCTGTCAATCACACAGCAGGGTGGCTGTCCTGCAGGAAAGCCTCCTAGCCAATCAAACAAGAGTGTGACTTAGGTCTCCAAGGAAAACCTGTGCAGGGGGCCTCAAACCCCTCCGTCACATCCTTCCCATCCAGACACTCAGGCACCTAAGGAGGGCTTCTGTGCAGAATTCCGCCAAAGGATGGCGAACAAAGGAACCAAACCTGGTTTAGTGCGCAGAGTAAAACACTAGAAAGACCTTTACACAAAGATATGGCAAAATAACTCGACCGGAACCAAGTTTAAATAAACGTGGACACCGGGTTTGAGTTTGAGGCTACCACCATAGCCTCTAATGGTGCCGAGGCTATTTTCATAGTCCGCGGTAGAATAGAAATGGTAGATACCACTGCCACCAGCCAAATCTTAGAGAAAGGGGAACATACTAATGTTCCATGAGAATCAGACAAAAGGGGATAACTATTAACCCCTCCAGTACTCTATTGGAAGATAGGGTGTACTGGGTCTGTACATTTAAAAAAGACTAGTAAAGCCAATGGCAACTTTACATGTTCTGGGAGACAGAAGTCAGCCCTAGAAAATGGAGTTTAAAGTGGGAAGTCTGAAAAAGACAACCCTGTGTCACTGCACTAAAGGTACTGGGTGACCCACAGTAAAAATAGGATGCCTATGGGGTGGGTGAGACTCCATAGCCCATGAGCAAAAAATGTACAACACACAGCAAAACACATGTAAGAGTGGGAAAAAAGGCTCACACTCTTACCAGGCAAAGAAATGAAACCCTAGAAATCCAGCAAAGCTGCTGAGGGACTCAACAGGTAAGGGAAATTAGCCATTCTGGAGAATTCTCCCTAACACTCGCCCCCCAAGACTAAGGGACAGGAGGATTTAATCCACTCCTGGATGAAACTCTTCACTCTAGTCGGTCAAACATCCTAGAGAGACCATCACAATTTTGGTGATGACATCCTGGCCGGTGCTAAAAGGTGAAATCAAACCCTTGCAGGCAGATTGACCATCTTAGTAGTTTTGGGTTTTCCCCTTTCATTTGCATCAACCATCTCAAGGGTTGGTGGTCTGTTCGAATCACAAAAGTAGATCCATACAAGTATGGTCAAAACTTCTTCAGAGACCACACATTAGCAATGCATTCATGCTCAATGGTTGCCCACCTTGTTTCTGGTTCCTTCAGCAAATGGGGTACTCCCTACCTTTCTCATCCAGTTGACTAAGGAATGCACCGATACCTGTATTGGAGGCATCTGTCTGCACAATGAAGGGTTGGTGATAATCAGGATCTCTTAGGGCTGGAGCTTGACAAAGGGCTTTCTTCAGGTTTTCAAAGGCTTGAGTGCACTCCTCATTCCATCTGACCTTCTTAGGGAATTTTGGAGAGGAGAACACATTCAAGGGAGAAGCTATGGTCCCTTAGTTCTCTATGAAGTTCCTGTAGTACTCAGTGAGACCTAGGAAGGCTCTCATCTGGGTTTGATTAGTAGGGGTGGCCCAGTTTTGTGCAGCTTGCACTTTGCTAGGCAATGGTCTTATTTCACCTCCTCCTACCTTATGACCAAGGTAGACCACTTGGCTCTGACCCATTTGACATTTACTTGCCTTTATGGTCAGATGGGCCTGCAATACATATCCTAAGTGGTCAACATGTTCTTTCCAAGTGGGGGTCAACACTGCAATGTCATCCAAGTATGCGATGAGAAGTCCTCCATCCCATTCAGAACTTGATTAACCATCCTGTGGAATGTAGCAGGTGCATTCTTTAATCCAAAAGGCATAACCTTAAACTGGTAGAGGCCTACTGGTGTCGAAATTGCAGTTTTCTCATTGGCATATTCTGTCAGGGCTATTTGCCAATAGCCTGAAGTAAGATGAAATGTACTGAGGTACTTGGCTGCACCAAGATTGTCCACCAGTTCATCTGTCCTTAGTAAAGGATGGGCATCAGTGTTTGTGACTGCGTTTAGAGCAAAATAGTACACACAGAATCTCAACTCCTTGTATCCTGCCTTTCGTACTAGAACAACTGGACTAGACCATGGACTTGTAGATGGCTCTTTTACCCCGAGATCAAGCATCTTGTTGACCTCCTCCTTTATGTGGTCCTTACATGGTCTGACATTCTGTAACCTCTGCTTTTCACAGGTAAACAGTCACCAGTTAGAATGTCATGCTGGCCCCAAGGGGTCAAGCCTGGTGATAGTGAAAACAGGGAGGCAAACTGATTTAACAGAAGCTTGCACTCCTCTTGTTCAGATGTCGGATTAGAAGAGAGATTAACTCCTTCTATGTTCTCATCTAAAGGCTGTCATCTGAGTAGGTAAGATAGAGGTTCACTCTCCTCTTCCTCTTGAGCTGAAGCTAGAAGCAAAGCTCCCACTTCTGGTCTCGAGACATAGACCTTCAAATGGTTGGTGTGAAAGACACTGGGAGCCTCCTTAGGTCTGCCAAAGTCCACCAGATAGTTGACCTCTCCAAGTTTTCCCACAACCTTGAAGGGTCCTGTCCACTTTTCCCACAAGGTCTTCTGCCTTGTTGGCACCATAACTAGCACAAGCTGGTCTTGAGTGAACTCAACCATGTTGGCCTTCTGGTCATGCCAATGTTAGACCAGAGCCTGACCTGCTTTCAAGTTATCACTAGATTCTGCCATCATGTGTGACATTCTCCTCCGGAGACCTTTCAAATAGTCAGTCACTCTGACTGGCTTGGGGGAAGGAGCACTCTCCAACCCCTCCTTGATTAGCGCCAAAGGACCTCTGACTGGACGGCCATAAAGAAGTACATAGGGACTATACCCAACTCCTCCTGAGGGACTTCTCTATAAGCAAATAGATGGCATGGCAGCAGAAGATCCCACTTTCTTTTAAGGGGTTCTTCTTAAGCACCTATCATGCTCTTCATAGTACGATTAATCCTTTCAAGCAGTCCATTGGTTTGTGGATGGTAGGCTGTAGAGTACTTGTAAGTGACACCACTGTTTTTCCACATGGCTTGCATGTAGTGGGACATACAATTGGACCCCCTTCGGATATCACTTCCTTAGGAAACCCTACTCTGGTAAAAATACCAAGTAGAGCTTTAGCCACAGCCTAAGCCATAACAGTTCTCCTAGGTATCACCTCAGGATATCTAGTAGCATGGTCTACTACAACCAGGATAAACCTGTTTCCTGGAGATGTGGGAGGGTCAAGGGGACCAACAATGTCGATTCCCACCCTCTCAAAAGGAACTCCCACCACTGGGAGAAGCACCAATGGTGCCACATTCTTGGTTCCACTCTTGCCAGAGGTTTGGCAAGTGTGACAGCTCCTACAGAATTTGTCAACTTCTGAACCCATCTTAGGCCAGTAGAACTATAAAGAGACCCTTTCCTTGGTCTTTTTGAAACTCAAGTGAACAGCCAAAGGTATCTCATGGGCCAACTGTAGGAACTGGAGTCTGTTTTCAAGGGGCACTACAAGTCTTTTGCAGTCCCCAAGGATAGACTCAGTCGGTTCGCTGTAGAAGAGGCCATCTTCCTAATGCAAGCTGTGCTTCCCAGGCTCTTGCCCATCGAGCTGAAAAGCTGCCTATAGGTGAATACCTTCAAGTGTAGGACACACTCTCTGTCCTCTGCTGAAGTCTGCCCTGTTGGGTCCACCTTCTGCCAGTAAAGACTGCAGCTCAGGACGGTCAGCAGGATCCAGATCTCCATTTAGAGTAAGGTCCTCTTGCAGATCTGATTCTTCAGTAGCTGGATCAACCACACAGGGTTGTACCTCACACTCAGCCTCAGCTGGTGGAAGATTCACAGATGTGACTTTGGACAATTTTGGGGATGTCCTAGTTGGTAACACAGGGGTGCTATCTGCTTTCTTCTGTGAGGTCTTAGGTTTCCCCTTTGCCTCTTTCTTTTTTAAAATAGCAGTTAGTAAGTCCTGTGGACTGGGGTTGATAGTTTCCTCTATCAAGTCCCCAGGAGAACCCCTCAAGGTCCTCTGCCGGGCAGGACTCGTGAGCTCCTGTTTCCTTTTACTGGGAGGCCTGGGGGTACTAGACACAACTCCAAGAGTTTTCAGTTTATTACCCAACAGGAGTCTCTCAAGCACTTCACTCTGCACACTAACAGGTATTTTGACATTCATGTCATTGCACTGGATGAGAGCTGGTAACTGTGGATACATTTGCACAGGGCCTCTGCCTAACTTGGTCAGGTGTTTGGGTGCCTTAGCAACATCCTCTACCTTGAAAAATGATTCATCAACCACAGTTACGCTGGCTCCAGTGTCTCTTATGGCAGGGGTCTCCTGGCCATTTACAAGGACACTATCTTAATAATACTCTTTAGTATTATCTGGGATGGGATTATAGACAGCTGTTGTTCCCACAAACCCAGGGACACTAAAGAAACACTAGCTGAGACTCGCATGGGTTCATCAGCCAGTAGGTGAAAGTTTCCCTTGCCATAGGTACTTCATACTCTGGGGAGAAGGCTAAGGAGACAGTGTGGACCCCTGAAGGTTTATCCTTGCATCTGAGATCCCCTTTCACATGGTCAGTTGACCCACAAACATAACATTTAGCAAATGTTTTGATGAATGGGGGTTTGTTCTGGCCCACCTCTGGTTTTGCACCAGGAAGTACACCAGCCTGATTCGGTTTCCCTTGGCGCTTACCCTTGTCATATTTGGGGCCCTCTTTTGGACTGGAGGTATTAGAATTATCCTCGTTATATTTCTTTGGCTGCTTTCCCTCATCCGTCTTCTGAGTTGCCCCAGAATCCTTGTGCGTAGCCTTGTTGGCAACCCACAAGTCAGCAGCCTTAGCTAACTTCTTTGGATCTATCTCCTTAGAATCAGCTAAGTGCTGTCTGAGCTCAGGAGAGCAGGCATCATATATTGACTCCAACATAACAAGATTTCTCATACCTTCATAAGTGTTGACTCTGTAACCCTTAATCCAACCCTCTAAGTTCTTCAAACATTCACACACCCAGGTAGCCCAAGGGGTACCATCATGCTTTTTGAGGGTCGTAAACCTCTTAAGGTACTGGGAAGGGGTCTTCCCAAATCTAGCCATTAAAGCTAGCTTCACACACTAATAAACCATCCTATCCACCTCCCCCAACTCCATCACAACATTAGATGCAACAGTGGGTAGCCTAGAGAAGAGCCAAGGAAGCAACTGATTCCCTGTAATTTCTTGAATCCCATGGTTATACTCAAACATTGCCAACCAATCCAAAATATCAAGCCTATCCTCAAACATACCCACCATTTCTTTAGGCATACAGGATCTCTTAGGACTGGAAGACCAAGAAGATTCTGAGAGAGAAGCATTCTCAATAGACAACTTTTTCATTTCTAGTGCATGATTCAACTCCATTTCCCTGAGCTCAAGTTCTTGATGCTTTTGTTCAGTTTGAGCATTAGTACGTTTGAATTCCAATTCAAGCCTCATCTTTTCTAGAGCAATGAATTCAGGACTGAGTGTAGGACCTGTAGGGGTCCCAGTGGACAAAGGTTGTGGTTGTTGAGCAAGCAGAGGAGCAATAGGGCCTACATTTTGTGACTCATCTGCCTCATCTAACCCATCAATAATATCTGACACATTATCATCCTCATTATTTTCCACATTTGCTGGAGGGTTAGGTATTTCAGACCCACTCCCCAGATTTTGTTTCTCTAACAACCTTTCAATTAATTCTAACTTTTTGCCTTTAACAGAGAGATTCGTTTGAGGCAAATGTTTCACAGATACATAATATAATACCCTAAGTAAGAATACACAACCTAAAATACATTCTATGGCATGTCTAGAACTAGACTACAATTTCTCCTTTTTATATCAATTTTGTTAAACTATTTTCTTCTATTTTTCTCCAAAGTCTCACATGCTCAAAAGTCTGAAAACACACATCCAAAATAAAAGGACTCTCTAATACCTAATTTTACACCCCCAATCTCACTATAACTATACAAATACCTTTCGAAAATAAATGGAACACAGACACCCAAAAAAATATCCCAGCGAATACAGAACTACTCTTTTTTAACAAATCTTTATGAAACTTTGTAGTCTGGGGGTCGTGGGCCCGGATGCATTTAATCACTTTCGAAATTTTGGTCAAATCCCTTACTCAAAGCAAAAGTTATTAACAATATAATTTTTAGAGGTTCCTATGTGTCGCTGACTCACCTTTACTATAGGGCAGCTATCACCGCCCTATAATATATAGAGTGAAAAAACTGTGATAAAGCGACGTTATGGTTACAAGTAAAACCGAAAACCCCCAGAAATCCACCAGTTCTGATAAGCTAAGCAACTATAACTCACGCCACCACCGTGCACTGGTAAGACTAACACCAAGGACATCTAATATGATATCACACATGACATTTATGACAGCACTGATGACATCATATATCTAGGCCAGGTGTTTTTGTTCACTAACAATCAGAATATTAAAATTCAAAAGGTGCTGTATATATCGATGTTAACATTGTCGTATGTACTTAAAGTACTTTCCTTAGGGTTTAGTATGAGCTTATGGTGCACATAAACGGGGCAATAAGCAGGCCTTAAACACACAATTCATTTGTATACATGAATATGATCTTGAATGTTATTGACATTTTCTGGTAATGTTGTTTCTTTCTTCCTTACTTTAGATTCCCTGTATAAGCTTCTGATTTGTATGCATTTTTGGTCTTCATAGGGATTGTTGGTACTAACACAAGTGAATTGTTAGCTACTTATTCCATGTTTAACATTACTGAACATTGTGATCAGGTAACATTTATTATTTTACTATTGAAAATTACCAGATTAAAAAAAATGTACTTCTATGGTGGGTGCTACTGCCTTTGCCTATGTGTATGCATGATTATGTTCCTGTATTAACAACAATCCAATATAATACTTTGTTTAGATGAGTACATTCTTTAATACATGAAGTACTTCCTGACAGGTCTCCTAATCACCTCTGACATGTTTCTACCAACATTATGAACACAACCCCTTGTAGGAACTTTTTATGACAATTAATGCAATATGTGATGTCATCAATGATGTCATACATGCCAATTGTGATGTCATCTTTGATTTCCTAGGTGTTAGTGTTAGCAGTGCACAGTGGTGGCATGAGTTATGGTTGCTTAGCTTACCATAAGTGGTAAATTCCTGAGGGGTTTCGGTTTTACTTGTAAACATAATGTCCCTTTAACAAAGTTTATTCACTTAATTTAATAGGTTTTTATTAGTGCAACTTAACTATAATTTCCCTTTAACAAAATTGTTTCACTAAATTTCACAGGTTTGTATTAGTGCAACTTAACCATAACGTTCCTTAAACAATGTTTTTTCACTGAATTTCATGGGTTTTTACCAGTGCCCCCTAATTTGCTACAACTTCCTAATATAATACCTACCCCCAATATTGCTGCATTTTCAACTGATGTGTGAAGTTTTAACTTGAAACTGTAGCTTTCTCCACCTCCTAGCAACAATTCCAACACTTTTTGCAACATTTTCCACTGTTTTTGCATTCACTGATGTTTGCAAACTTCTGACATCACCGCAGACTTTCCGGACAATGTCACGTGACCCCGTGCATGTGCGGCATGATGACGTATTTGCAAACGAGTCTGCACTTCACAAACCAGTCCGCGCTTCGAGAAAAGTTTGAAACTGCATTTCCATCTGATCTAACACGTTTTAAACTGTAAATGTACCCTTGCACAGCTCCTACACCTATTTTTACTGATTATCCATTTGCAATTTAGGACACAGCTCATGCTTGGAAGAATATTAGCAGAACTGCTATTTATCTTCAAACATGGCATCAGCTATTGCCATCCTTCGTCGCCAGGAGCCACCACCACCACCACGACTCCCACCAGCTGGAGGGTCTAGACAATGGAAGAAGTGCAATCATTCAGAAAACAATCAAGAGGACAAAGAAGATTAGAGAGATAAAGAGGTAGATGAAATGCCGACCTTTACCACCCATATAGATTCATGGATTTGGCAGTTCCTTACGACAGTTGGCGGTGTACCAAAGGCTAAAGCTGCCAAGGTAAAATGCACTGAGTGCAACGCTGTACTCCGTCGCGAACACCCTGCGCAGTACTCCTACGGGTTGAGCTCTGTGTGCCGTCACACCAAATCCAACCACTGCAATGCTCTGAGAAAGACTGTTCCTTTCTCAGGAAGTATTAGGTTGTCTTCCTGTACCTCATTTTCCTCAACCAATACTGCCACAAGACAGGCTACTCCTTTGAGGCACAAAATCCAACTAGCTACCTTTCAAGCTTTAAAAGAGGTTGTTGATCCATATATTTTGATGACAACTGTACTCTGTATATACTGCAACACACCACTCTGCAGGGGGGAGCAGTTTTAAAATGCTTTCCAGGCTGCAATCAAGGAGCATGAGAAACATTGCCCCCTACTTTAGATTTAATACACACCCAACATCGTCCCCTGTTTACCTGGCACCCCACAGCTGTGCTTCCTGCCCCTTCCCTTATTTCTCTTCTCACCTTACTTCCTGACCTCTCCTGCCAAAAAAAAGTTAAGACAAAACACACACAAAAAAGGTTCCTTTAGGAACCATTTTTCACAGTTAAAAAATAGAAGTGCAAAAAATAAGCTTATTGATTCCATCTACTTCATATGTTTCAGTAAAGTAGTTAGACACAAAAAAATTCTCCAACATTTCCATTAGCAGTTTCTACTGTGCTAATAGATAATGAACAATACTATACTAGAGAAAAAGAACAAAACACAGAAAAACGTTTCTGTCCACATACATTTCTCTAGCATACAATAAGGACCATAATCCAAGGCCCTTTATGACTATCCACGGTAGACAGCCATTCTACCATGTTTACTTTTATGTTTTTACCACTCACTCATTGCCTGGTTGAAACAGTCACACATATCCACCAATTAGTTCAAAAATGTCTAAATGTAACCCTATCAGCATATTAAACTTCCACACACCAACTTCCACTTGTACAAATCTTTTCCATGTGCATTTCCCTTGCTTATCCAAGAAAATTGTACACACTGATGCTATAAATTCACATATGCATTGTGCCGTAGAAGAAGTGCAAGAATGAAAAGAGGAGTAGGGAGTGCTGATAGAAGTCCAGAAGGAACGTGCCAAGACATTCCAAAGTGTTAGACCACTAACTACCTTCTGGGGCAAAGGAGTCCCAAGGATGTGCTACACAGCCACCAGGTGGTACATCCCCAAGGGCAGTGCTGAAGGGTGGAGGGGTGTGCTGGCATCGACTAGATATAGGGACTGGAACCTGTGAGGTTTATGAGTGCCCAAGCCACCAGTGGCAGTGGCAGTGGTATGAGTTAGCAAGGAAGGGATTAAGTAAAACAGGAACACAAAAGCACAGTTTTGAGAAGTTTTCAGACTTACGGAAGTCCAGCTCAAGTATAAACGGAACAGGAAGGCTGTTCCAAAGACAGGCACTGGCCGAGACAGAGACATGCCTCCCGCTCTCTGTTTCAAAAAGCATTTTTACAAGCAAAGTATTGGAGTTACAGCAGCGGTGCGCTGTAGCAGTGCAGTATTTAAGGAAACAAAGATGGACACATTATAGTTCTTGCAATTAGCAGGACCCAATGGACACATTTTTGGGCTGCAGTAATACCATACCTGGACATCAGGCTAGGATAAGTCTTCCAGCCCTATTCTTGCCAAAAGAGGTATAGACAACAAATGGGGAGGTTAAAGAAGAGGCTGTTCCAGTGATGCAGCCTACACATAACCAGGGGTCTAAAGATGCTGAACTTCTGGGGAAGGTAAGGAATGGTACAATGCCTGTAAGGAAGTCAAGCTGAAACCATGGGCTTTCTTTACAAGCTCCAAAATGTAAGGAGTACAAGAGAGAAAATATTTAAAGATAGCCCCAAGGTTTTTGGCTTCACAAAATGGTAATGTAGGACAGCCCAAAGACAACAGCCACAGGGTGGGAGAAAAACAGAGTACAGGTGTCAAAATAAGAGCAATCTCTGTCTTACTGGCATTGAGACAGATATTGTTAGACACACACAATGCCTCAATGGTGGTCAGACAATCAGAGGTCAAAAACAAGGAGAACAAATTAGTTCAGTTAAGTTTAAGGAAAGCTTTGTGTCATTAACATAACACTGGAAATGATATGTAACAGCCACAATGATAGGATACAACTTTGGGGTACTCTGCAGGTACACAGTGAGGTGTTGGAATACAAACAGCCCAGTTTCAGCTGAGAGGGACTGTTAGTTGGGAAAACAGATGAGCATGTCCAGTGCCCAGTCCATGACGAAAAGGTATCATGTAACCGTTTAATAAGGATACAATGGTTCACCATGTGAAAGGTGGACGAGACATCAAGGAGCACTATCCTCAATTGTAGTACAATCATCAATACTGTATACACTATTGAGACAGACATTGTTAGCAGTTCAAGGAAAACTGTGGGTCATTAACATAACACTGAAAATGAGAAATGAAGAAAGACATCAGGTGAGCCAGAGGGAGAAAATAGATGTGTAATTGTCACAATGATCGAAAATAACCCTGGGGGTACTCTGCAAGTGGACACTGAGGTAGTGGAGTACAAACAGCCCAGTTACAGCTGGGAAGGGCGGGTTATGAGGAAAACATATCAGCCAGTCCAGTGCCCGGTCCATGATACTAAAGGTATCATGTAACCGTTTAATAATGAAACAATGATTAACCATGTGAAAGGTAGACGAGACATCAAGGAACACTACCCCAATTGTAGTGCAATCATAAATACTGTATACACTTTAATTATATCATTCCACCATATTACAAATACTGTATACTCCCCCTGCATTTCCTATAATTACTATACACATATTATATGTGTTGCCAGTGGCCAGATTTTTGGGGGCATGGCCTCAAGCCATGCCTGCAAGAATCTGGACACTGGCCACAACCACCACAATAGATTTAAACCATATAACAAATACATACAATACACCTTGAAATAAAACCCTCCCAGGAACCCCCGCCATCCATGTAATGTCCGCAGACAGTAAGAGGTGTTTGTGGACTCAGCGGCACCTGCACACACCTGTTTCACCTACAAAAACAGCTCCATATCATCTTTATTCCAGTCCCCTACCCTTTCCACGCACTCTTTCAGCCATCAAATAACCCCAAATGTGTTTCCAAATTGTTCATTCTCAGCGCTGTCTGCGGTTTACCACAGTGTCTGAGGACAGGGCGGCAAACACACCCATTTTTTTTACCTGGAAAACAGCTCTATATCACCTTTATACCACCTCTCATCCCCTCCAGCCCCTCTTTTGACCACAAAATTAGGCCAAATGTGTTTTCCAGACTTTTTCCCCAACATGCTATCTGCAGACACCTGCGGCTATCCGTGGATCAAACATGGCGACCGTTTAAAAAATATGACACACCTCATGCTTTTCACCATCCAATCAGCTGGCACATCCGATTTCCGCAGACATCACGGCCGACCCTGATTGGTCCAGAGGTTTATCCGCAGACCGAATAGGTAAGTGAGTCCGTGGACCGGACCCAGATATCACTAATTTATCTATACTTACTTTTTGGATGTTTTTAAAAATAACGACTGGACAGATTTGCACCAAATTTGCAAAAGCACACTTTTGGGACCAAGCTGCCACTCCTAACATACAGTTGGTGAAAATCCATCCAGTGGTTTGGACTGTAGGCATGAGCAAACCATTTTTTCCATTGCATCTATGAGGATTTCCACACCTTTTGGGACCCCTCTATAACTTTGCCCCCCACACCAAACTTTGCTGAATCATTAAAATCATTCCATGTCACCCATGTGCTGACAATCATGGACAAAGGCAAAAGAGGCTTACTAATGCTCCTAGATCTTAGTGCAGCCTTTGAACTTTTGGACAATCAGTAGCTCCAATGGGCACTGGAGAAGGTACCTAACTGCTCCAAGGAGGCCACCAGTTGAGTGGCATCATGTTTAATAGACAGAAAATAAAAAATTCACTTGGGAGGAAAATTCTCTCAAGAAACAGGGTGCTAGTCTGTCTCCACTTGTGTTAATTATCTACCTCAGGTGTCTCTGCATGGCCCTAGATAACATCAGAATTTATTTCATGAACCATGCAGATAACACTCAGTTGGTGTTAGAACCGAGTGGCTGTTACAGCAACGACAACACCAAGGTGGCGGCTTAATACTCCATCATAGAAGCCTGAATGGAAAAAAAATGGATGTGTCTTAACGGAGGAAAAACAGAGATGATAATCTTTGGCTCCCACCAGGCCCGGGCCGAGCTAGGCCCAGAGTATGAGTCATTTAACATCAAAGACACTCCTATTATGGTGGTTGGAAAAGTGAAAACTTTGGGGCTTTTTCTGGAAGCCTCCACGGGGGCTGAGGCACAGGTCTCGTACTTAAACAAAAATTGTTGGTACTACCTATGACTCCTCAGGGCCCTCCAACCATACTTGAGTGAAGAAAACTGTGCCACCATTGCCAGGGCCACCATACTATCTTGGCTCAATTATGGCAACGCACTACTACTAGGCGCAAACAACGGATGCATAGCCAAATGCCAAGTCATTCAAAACAATGCAGTCAGAATAGAAAAAAGGAAATCAAGAAGAGAACAGATCTCTGATGACTGAGTGGATCTACATTAGCTAACAGTAGAGGACAGGATTGCGTTTAAAATAATAACTCTAGTCCAAAGATGCCTGCATGGGAATGCCCCAGCCTACCTGAAGGAAAGGATGAAGCAGCAGGTGATCATTAAGGCGGTCCTAGGCCAGATCACCGGCTTAGCCCACATGCAGTCTAATGGACTGGGTACATAATTTTAGCCCAACAATGAAACAACCTTCCCCTAACGATTAGGCCCGAGCCCAACTACATGGCTTTCAGGAAAAAGCAGAAAACGCACCTCTTTAGATGAATGTGCAGCTCCTCTAGCCAGGCTAGGTACCCATAGGCAGACTCACCACGTGTCCCGTTTTTATTCATGTTTGTCTATTTTGTCAATGTGTAGGCACCCTACAGGGGGGGCAAAGTTAAAGGGGGGTCCCAAAATGTCTTTTTTTCCCATAGACTGAATGGAGAAATACTTTGCTCATGCCTACAGCTCAAACCGCTGGACGGATGTCCACCAAATTTGCGGCAGGAGTTGGTCCTGAAAGCGTGCTTTTTGTAAATTTGGTGGAAATCTGTCCAGAAGTTCTTTTTAAAACGACCAGAAAGTAGGTTTAAAAAAATTAGTGATATCTGAATCCGCAACTTGGACACACTTCCCTGTTCGCTCCGTGGACAGGACACCGATTGGCTAATCGGCTTGCGTCGCATCCGCAGACATGCAATGTCTTCTGTGATTGGTTGGGATGAGGCATGAGGTGCGTCACATTGTTTAGATGCACCCGCCATGTTGGATCTGCTGACAGCGCAGCGTAGAACTGAGCAAAAATGCAATTTTGGGGAGTGTGTTGGTGTGTAGGAGTGCTTGGGGAGGGTGGGGGAGTAAGAGATGGGTCAAATGCTGTATTTTTTAGGTGACAGGAGCTCTTAATGGCTGTCCACGGACATACTAAATACTGGGCGCACTACTAGCTATTTTACTTTAGTATGATGTTGGTTTTGGGTTGTTAGTAGAGCATTGACTGTAATTAATATCCCCTATAAGCAGTCCACATACCACAGTCAAAATGTTTGGTAATATGGGTGTGTTATGCTGCAGTGGTTGTGGCCAGGGCCTAGAGTCTTGGGTGCATGGCGAAAGGCTGTAGGTCATGCACCCAAGACTCTAAGCCCTGGCCACAACCACCGCAGCATAACACACCCATAGAATCAAACACCCATCAAATATCCACAACCCAAAGGTTTGTGTACTGTTTCATTTGTAGAGTCTGTATGTAAAGATTTGGCTATCATATGCAGTTAAGATTGTAGAGTTTGGTAAAAAGCACTGCAGCATAAGATAACCATGTAAGTAAACATTTTGGATTGTGGTCTATGGTTAGATGTTTGCTTGAATGGGTGTGTTATGCAGCGGTGTTAGTGAGTCCATTTATTATATACTTACTGTTTGACTTTTTGTGGTTATATGCAGTTTTTTCATGAAATGGGTAAATCTCTGTGATAAAAAAAAGTCTTGTGGAAGAGCCAGGAGGCACAGGACCCCCACTACTGCTGGGGCAGTGCTGCCCTGAGCCTAGGTGAGGGTAGGGCTGAAATCCCTGCAGCACTGAGCTCCGTCTCTCTCTTTTTACTTTTATCTTCACGAGCAGATTTGAAATCAGCCACACATCCCATATTTAGTGGGATGCTGCTCTGTGCTCCTCGACTGCAAAATCCTGCATATTTGCAACAAAGAAGCAGGATTCTCGCCGCCGCCGCCATTAGCCTCGAGGAGGCTTTTCCAATTCCAAGATGGCCGATCGCCATCACTCGCCGAGCTTCACCAGCCTGCTGATGGCCTAGGGTTGATCCGATTGGCCCACCGACCCTTCATCAGCCAATCCTATTTGCCGGCAGGCGAACGCCGGCCCACCCCCTAAGGGCACTCACCAAGGCTTCCTGTCTTGAGCCTGTCGTGAGCCAAAGGGGCCAGGGGCCAGAAACGCTGTCCGTCGTGGAACCGTGGTACCTGCGAGCGGTGCCATGAGACTTGTCGGTGCCCCACTTCTTCCATCCTCTTTGAGGGGTGAGGGCAGGAGCCCCCCCAGCCCAGCAGAGGATCCAGGCTCAGAGCGAGCCACACGCATATACGGCGCCTGACTCGCCCATGCCGGGTGCTGTGCGGCGCGAAACCGAGGCTGAACCTCGATTTCATCTCGTGGATCCGCCGGCAGGCGGAATCGCCGGCCAGTCCGAAGGCCATACAAAGGCCTGTTCCTGCGCCTGCTCGGAGCACTGTGGGCCTGGGCCACAGATGCTGCCCCTTAACTCTGGCAAGTGAAGGGCCGGAACACTCGCTACCCGTCTGCAGAACTACCCTGAAACCCTGTTAAATACCTCATCAGCCAACAAGGCATCACTGATGTGCCAATGCTTTCAAACTTCCTCATACCCACCAGGCCATGTAAGTAAACCAGTCTTAAGTGTTATAGCGTCCCACGGGGACTCTGATTCTAGGCGCTCTAGCTAGAGATTGCAGCCTACCTGGCCTTGGTTGCTAAAACGTACAATATATGTCTCAATCTTCTACACTGTTTCCTTTTGCTGGTCTATCTATAGAGCCCAACACCTGTTTGGCTCATGAATACTTACTGACCTCACTGTCTGTGCTATGCATTATGGTCAATAGCAGACCACATTTAGACTGTGTTGTGCCTATGGTCAATAGCAGACCACATTTAGACTGTGTTGTGCCTTATGGTCAATAGCAGACCACATTTAGACTGTGTTGTGCCTATAGTCAATAGCAGACCACATTTAGACTGTGTTGTGCCTTATGGTCAATAGCAGACCACATTTAGACTGTGTTGTGCCTATGGTCAATAGCAGACCACATTTAGACTGTGTTGTGCCTATGGTCAATAGCAGACCACATTTAGACTTTGTTGTGCCTTATGGTCGCCCCCAGACCACAGTTGATTTTGTGTTGTGCCTTATGGTCACCCCAGACCACCCCTGCATTGTGTTGTGCCTTATGGTCGCCCCCAGACTACAGTTGATTCTGTGTTGTGCCTTATGGTCGCCCCAGACCACACCTGCATTGTGTTGTGCCTTATGGTCGCCCTCAGACCACAGTTGATTTTGTGTTGTGCCTTATGGTCGCCCCAGACCACACCTGCATTGTGTAGTGCCTTATGGTCGCCCCCACACCACATTTGCACTGTGTTGTGCCTTATGGTCGCCTCAGGACCACTTTCGATTTTGTGTTGTGCCCCATGGTCGTTTCCTGTCCACACTCAAATTGTACTCCGCCTACCCTATGTCACCAATGCCCCCTATTCGCCAGTCCTCTGCACGCCACCTCAGCCTTAGCATGCTACTCTGCTTTACCGTGATCATGTTCCCCTTTTGTGTCCTGCAAAGTAACATACTTTGCACTGGCAATAGTTACACAGCCTTCAACAATGGTTTAGTCAGACCTGGCTGCCCAGAACATCACCCCATCACCTGCCCTACACCATTTCTGCCTACCACACCGGCATTCCTCCCGGTATCACACTACGCCAACCCTAACTGTAGCTATGAACACCCCTCTCATGTCCCAGCTATTATGCACTCAGCCGTCTCCAAGCGGAACACCACCGACAGGAGAGCACCCTACCCCACCCTTGACTATAGCACCCCCATAACTGCCAACCCAACCATCTCTCGAACCACTACCGATCGGAACATTAGACTTGGTACCAGAACCCACCATAGATCTAGCAACTGCCCAGTTAAACCACCCAATAAAACCAACACTCATTCGGTAATACCTATGAATTCTACCCCTCCTATTCCTAAAGGAGCTCTTCTAAATGTTAGATCATTAGTCGCCCATTCCATAGAAGTCGCAGACATTATTCTAACTAACAATTTGGACTTCCTTGCTGTAACCGAAACTTGGTTGCATGATGCTGCAGGACCTTCTCTCACCCTAGCCATACCTGACAATTACACCATCCTCAGAGCAGATAGACCTAACGCGCGAGGAGGTGGTGTAGCCATTATTTTTAAGTCCTCGCTTGATATAAGACTAGCCCCCTCTCCTCCACTTAAATCTTGTGAGCATATCACAGTCAAATTACAAACTTCCCCCAATAGCACTATTACGCTGCATTTAATCTACAGACCCCCGGGCCCACCTGGCTCATTTGAAGAAGACATCACCTCACTAGTTGCAGAAAGCTCCAAACCATCAGCACAAATGATTATACTTGGAGACTTTAATCTTGGGTTTAATGACCCTCTCGACACACCAGCCATTGCCCTGGCCACGGCATTAGGGGAGCATGGCCTAAAACAATTCTGTTCCAAACCCACCCACTCGAAGGGTAGAATCCTTGACTGGATAACCGCCCTCAACTGCAACATCACTGTGAAAGATCCCACACAGCTCATTTGGACCGATCACTACCTCCTCCCATTTGACATTAATACCAGCAATCTAGTGCACAAAAAACCCATTATTGCACCTGCCTGCTCAACCAGGAAAAAGAGTAACATCACAGCGGAAGCACTAATACCTTTGGTGATCCCGACTCTAAACGCACTTCCAGCTACAACTGACCTGAACCAATTGGTCAAAGTCTATAACGACTCCATGACCAAAGCCATTGACATCATTGCCCCACTGAAAATGCGCAAAGGGAAACCTAAAGCGCACCTGAATACATGGTACACCCCGGAGCTCCAAACTCTCCGTCAACAAAAAAGTAAACTTGAAGCACTATGGAAATCAGTGCCTTCAGTAAACAACAAAACTAATCTCGCTAATATCTCCACTCTCTACAAAAATGAGATTGCACGCGCTAAGAAAGAATCTCTCAACTCTAGGATCTCCCAGGCAAGCTCTAGCACAAAAGAGCTCTTTAACATCCTAAAAGAATTAGAAAACCCCACTCCTCCCACTGACTCTTGCACCAAGGATAAATCTTGGTGCACAGGGATCCAGAATGCTCTTGCTAACAAAATTTCAGGGCTCCAAACCAAAATTGACAACAAACGACAACAACTCACTCCTGGTTCTACCTCCAGTTCTACCCCTCTTCCTCCCACCGCCACCAGCTCAGGCTTTACCTTCAAAAAGGTATCCATACCGGAGGTACAGAAAATTATAGCATCTCTGAAACCCTCGAATTGTAAGGGGGATAGTTGCCCCGCACAAATCATAAAAGATGCAGCCAGGGATCTTTCCCCCTTCATTACTAAATTAATAAACCTGTCTTTCTCCAACAACCTGGTCCCCAGTAATCTGAAACAATCCTGGGTCCTACCACTACTAAAAAAAAACACTCTCGACCCGGACATACCCACTAACTATAGACCCATTACCACCGTCCCATTCTTACTAAAGATTCTTGATAGAGTGACCTATTTACAAATCCAGGATTACCTTGAGACTAACCATTTACTAGGAACTCGCCAATCTGGCTTTCGACCACAACATGGGACAGAAACGGCCCTGGTTGACCTCAAGTGCCAGATAGACGAACTCAAAGATAAAGGTAAGGCTGCCATTCTCCTTCTCCTCGACCTTTCTGCTGCCTTTGACCTGGTTGACCACAAAATCCTGTGCAACCACTTGTCATCGGCAGCACACTTCTCCCATTCTGTGGTCACATGGATTCAATCCTTCCTGGATAATAGGACCATGCGGGTCTTCTCACCCCTAGCAGCGGCTGACCCTATTCCCATTACTTGCGGTGTCCCACAAGGTTCCTGTGTCTCACCTACCTTGTATAATATATTTACAAAGCCCCTATTCGACAAGCTGGACAATCTGGGTGTTACCTACACGAACTACGCAGATGACACCCAGATACTCCTCACCCTATCCGGTAATTACAACGCGGACGCCAAATGGATCAATGAAGTCTTCTCCATCATTCAGGCATGGATGGCCACACATGGCCTCTGCCTGAATGATGATAAGACCGAACTGTTTCTTGTCGGCTCACCTAATACTATCCGGAAACTCTGCCCCAGCTACACCAGCTTTACCATTGACGGCAACACCTTACCCATTGCCAAGAGTGTAAAAACCCTCGGTTTCTATTTAGACACAAATACCAACCTAGCCAAACAAATTAATATGACTGCCTCAGCCACTGCCTACACTGGTAAATTAATCAGGGCCTGCAGGCCATTGATCTCCCCTAACAACTGCCTCACTTTAGCCAGAGCACTCATTCAATCTAAATTGGACTATTGTAACAGCCTCTATGTAGGCGCCAACAAAACAGTAATCAACAAACTGCAAGTCTTACAAAATAACGCACTCCGTGCCGCCCTAAAAATTCCTAGAAGAGAACATATCTCCGCTACAAGAATCGCTTGCAATTGGCTCTCCATCCAACAAAAACTCGACCTAAAAACCTTATGCCTTACATACAAAGCTCTTAACCATCTAGCCCCACCCTATCTCACTAACAAATTTACATTAAGACAGAACACTAGAACCACTAGATCCTCTAACACACTACAACTGACAGTGCCCAAATACTCCCTCAAAAGAGCTGGTGGATCCAGCTTCCCAACTCTGGCCTCACAACTTTGGAACACTGTTCCACTGGATATCAAATCCACACCTACCTTCCAACCCTTCAGAACTAAGGTCATCACTTGGTTACTCAACAAATAACCAACCATGTTTGTATACATTCCTAATGTACAAATGTTTCTTATTATGCACTAACTGTCTTTCTGTTTACTCTGCCTCATTACTACTGTACTATTGTTCCCTACTGCTGCCTGTACCTTGATGCTCAAAGCGCACATATACCCCTGGGTCAAGAGCGCTATACAAATATATAAACAAACAAAACAAACAAAAGAAAAGATCATATGTTAGCGTAGGTAGTTCATAATAAGTTATTACATTGCATAATAGACATTTCTGTATTTGTTCAACCTTCATATTTAGTACTTTAGAAGTACTATAGTTCAAACCAGTGTACTGTGCAATTTGCTCAGTTTCTGTGCTTGTTTATTAAATCATTGGGTCTGTGGGAATAAAATCCATGCTGGATTTAAAAAGAAAACCTTTTTATGTTGTGGTACAATATTTTTCTTTCTTTGCTTTCAGTGTTTATTTCTTGTTTCTTGCTAATCTTCTATCTGTTGGGTTGTTGTAGATTGTTGGGGCAGTTAGATACCTGTTGGTGTATTCTAACTGTATATTTCCTGTTTGATTTTAGTGGTATTTATTTATCGGTTTACTTGTTGCTGAATTTTGGGGGCGATAAATACCTGTTGGCGTATTCTAACAGTTTATTTCTTGTTAAATTTTAGTTGCTGTTTATAGTTTTGAAATTGAAGTTTTGTTAATGTGTATGCACAGATTAGCAATTTAATTTTGGTTTTAAGAATATTAAATAAGAATTAACAAGATTTTCTGGTAATCTTTGTTTTAGAGTAATGGTAGTATCATTACATTCAAACCATCCACATTTCTTTTTTATATATGCAGTGTAGTGACCTGCATTGGTTGTGGTTCCTGTGTGGTAGATTATACCTATTGTTGTGATGGTTTTCTTACCAAGTGATACTTGACCATGTGTGAATCCAGTCAGCTTGCAGTTGTTTTGGTACCATCTGCATTGTAACGTAAAAGCATTACTATTATGTATTTACTATGTGTCTGTATTTGTAAGGTGGAACGATTATCAAAATTGCAGTTAGTACATAATCTGCCACGGTTTGCATTTTCTACAAGTTGCTGAAATTGAATGCTTTCACAGTTAGGTATGGATACATACACACAGCGTTCATTCGGGACTTGTTCCTGTGCCACGTGGCTGCAGAGAGTGCATGTGTGTTTCCACATGTATGAAATCTGGAAGATGTCATTTATAGGTATGTTCTTGTTTTCCAGTACTTGTAGTAAGTACATTAGAAATTCTTCTGGATCTTCTTGTGAGTTTATAGTGAATTTGACCATTCCAGCACAGTAGTCCATTTCCCGCCTTATTCCAGAAACACTGTAGTGTTGTCAGGATTGCTGGTTGCATTTCTATGAAGGACTAACATTTGAAAACACAATTGGTCTGTACTGTGTAAATGTTGTCAATAATTGGTGGCAATTGGAATAGAATATTTATTGCTACATTTGCATTGCAATTCACACCAGTTGTATTTGAAAATTTGAATAGACTTGACAGTTCTGTGTCGAAGTCATTTATTTGGAGTGTGTTGCTTCTTTGAAGAAGTACTTGAGTTACTGTGAGCAATAGATTCTTCTTTGGTTGTGGTACATGATGAAGTATTAGCTTCTTTTACATTCTTTGGAGGAATTGCAGTGAGATCCTGTATTGTTTCAGTCTGAAGTAGTTTTCTTTTACAACGTTTTGCTTTTGCGGAACAATATAGGTTTTTAGATGGGGGATGTAGTGTGAACACAGTCTATTGTGTTTTAGAATGCAAGGAATATCAGCATTTACTTTACTTGCATCAAAGTTGATTAGAAATAGTCTGTCAAGTGTACGTAAGCGTGATAGTGCTACATAGCTCATGCCTGCTTTAAAGACTGTGCTACCAATATCTATAAATGCTTTATCTAGGGTAAGACATTATGATTTGTGAATGGTGACTGCGTATGCTAGAGTTAGTGAAAATTGTTCTCTGCGTACATACATGCCTTTGAAAAAAAGGAAGCAGGCTGTTGAGCGTCCTATCTTTTTAACTTCTGGTAGTTTCTCAAAGAGAATATTGACAAACTGAATGTTGTTGTCATATCGGTATGTTTGAAAGCCAACAACTGTACCAAGTGCTCCATTAACTAGTCCTTGCTCTACGTCAAGGTTACATTTAAGCATTACTCTACAGTTTAAAGATCATTTTAATATTTTCCCCAAACCAGCTGTGTTGGAGATAGACAGGCTGATTCATGGAATTAATGTGCGCCGAAAATTGCGGCGCAGAGGTGCCAAAACGTGCGATTCGCAGTAAAAGTGCGAAATTCGCAGTGAAACTGCGAAAATCGCAGTGAAACCAGCGCACATCGATTCATGGAAGTCCGTGCGCGAGAAAAAAGTTTGATGTGCGCTGAAAAAGTGCGCGGCGCATGCGGCGCACAGGTCATTCAACGGCGTGCGCCACGGCCACTGCGAAATCGCACATAGCGCGGCACACATCATAAAAGTAGGCGGAACACGGGGCGTAACACTCGGAATGGGGAACAACGCGTGAAAATATGGCCGTCACGGGGGAAGTACAGGAGGCAAGTGCGCGGAACGCCCACACGCTCGCCTACAACTCGTATTCATGGAATCGAATAGGGCAAACCAGCGCACGGTGAAAGACGCACACAGGGCCGAAAAAGTACGCCTTAAGAAAGCAGGCGGTAGCGTCCCTGCGCCTGAAATAAATGTGCACCAAAATGTGCGCTAACAAAAAGCACCCATATACAGCTATGATGAATGGTCCATACAGTGGCCCTCTAGGACAAATGAGGTGCAAAGGGGTACCGACAAAGACGGACACCTGCTGTTTGAAAAATAGCGTGTGTGTGTATTACGGGGTTCGCAGGAAGTTCCACACGCGATTGGCCTCGGCATGTGTATTCCGGGGTGCGCGTGAAGTTTCCCATGCGAATTAGCAGGGTACGTGTATTTCGATGTGCGCGTGAAGTTCCACACGCAATTTCAACAGAGTACGTGTACTCAGGGTGCGTGGCAAATTCCACACGTGAATCCAGCAGCCTACGTGTATTTCGGGGGTGCCGGGGAGTCCCACACGTGAATTGGCCATGTGGGTCCTCCCAGCTGTTCCCTCTACGCCCTCCACGGCCCCTGCAGGTGGCCCACACCACAGGGGACTACCCTGCACCCTTGCACATGTCCTGCAGGCAGCCCATCCACCATGGCCATGCCCCGCAGCCAACCCACATGTCACCTTGCACTACTGCCCACCAACGCATGTCTCCCAGCATCCCCACCCCCCAGCATCCAGGGGCACCCTCCACCAGGCCCCCACTCCTGTCCCCCTGCACCCCCACCCCCCTGCATCCAGGGGCACCCTCCACCGGGCCCCCACTCCTGTCCCCCTGCACCCCCACCCCCCTGCATCCAGGGGCACCCTCCACCAGGCCCCCACTCCTGTCCCCCTGCGCCCCCACCCCCCACCAGTCAGGGGCACCATCCACCAGGCCCCCACTCCTGTCCCCCTGCACCCCCACCCCCCTTCATCAAGGGGCACCCTCCACCAGGCCCCCACTCCTGTCTCCCAGCACCCCCACCCCCCAGCCATGCGATTTGTCTGGGTACGTGTTTTCCAGGGGTGCGCGGGTAGTCTAACATGCGATACCATCAGGGTGCGTGTATTATGGGTCCGCGTGAACTTCCACACGCGATACCAGCAGGGTACGTGTATTACGGGGTTCACGGGAAGTTCCACACGCGATTGCCCTGGGTCCGTGTATTACGGGGTTCGCGGGAAGTTCCACACGCGATTGGCCTGGGCACATGTATTCCGGGGTGTGCGTGAAGTTTCCCACGCGAATTAGCAGGGTACGTGTATTTCGATGTGCGCGTGAAGTTCCACACGCAATTTCAACAGAGTACGTGTACTCCGGGTGCGCGGCAAATTCCACACGCGAATCCAGCAGCCTACGTGTATTTCGGGGGTGCCGGGGAGTCCCACACGTGAATTGGCCGCGTGGGTCCTCCCAGCTGTTCCCTCTACACCCTCCACAGCCCCTGCAGGCGACCCACACCACATGGGGCTACCCTGCACCCTTGCACATGTCCCGCAGGCAGCCCATCCACCATGGCATGCCCCGCAGCCAACCCACATGTCACCTTGCACTACTGCCCACCAACGCATGTCTCCCAGCATCCCCACCCCCCAGCATCCAGGGGCACCCTCCACCAGGCCCCCACTCCTGTCCCCCTGCACCCCCACCCCCCTGCATCCAGGGGCACCCTCCACCGGGCCCCCACTCCTGTCCCCCTGCACCCCCACCCCCCTGCATCCAGGGGCACCCTCCACCAGGCCCCCACTCCTGTCCCCCTGCGCCCCCACCCCCCACCAGTCAGGGGCACCATCCACCAGGCCCCCACTCCTGTCCCCCTGCACCCCCACCCCCCTTCATCAAGGGGCACCCTCCACCAGGCCCCCACTCCTGTCCCCCTGCACCCCCACCCCCCACCAGTCAGGGGCACCCTCCACCAGGCCCCCACTCCTGTCCCCCTGCACCCCCACCCCCTTCATCAAGGGGCACCCTCCACCAGGCCCCCACTCCTGTCTTCCAGCACCCCCACCCACCAGCCATGTGATTTGTCTGGGTACGTGTATTCCAGGGGTGCGCGGGTAGTCTCACACGCGATACCAGCAGGGTAGGTGTATTACGGGGTTCACGGGAAGTTCCACATGCGATTGCCCTGGATCCGTGTATTTCGGGGGGTGCGCAGGAAGTTTCACACGCAAATTAGCAGGGTACGTGTATTTCGGTGTGCGCGGGAAGTTTCACACGCAAATTAGCAGGGTAAGTGTATTTCAGTGTGCGCGTGAAGTTCCACATGCAATTTCAGCATGGTACGTGGACTCTGAGTGCGCTGCAAATTCCACACGCAAATCCAGCAGCCTATGTGTATTTCGGGGGTGCCAGGGAGGCCCACAAGTGAATTGGCCGTGTGGGTCCTCCCAGCTGTTGCCTCTACACCCTCCACGGCCCCTGCAGGCGGCCCACACCACAGGGGACTACCCTGCACCCCTGCACATGTCCCGCAGGCAGTCCATCCACCATGGCCATGCCCCCCAGCCAACCCACATGTCACCTTGCACTACTGCCCACCAACGCATGTCTCCCAGCACCCCCACCCCCCAGCATCCAGGGGCACCCTCCACCAGGCCCCCACTCCTGTCTCCCTGCACCCCCACCCCCCAGCACTGTGGTGTACCCTCCACCAGGCCCCCACTCCTGTCTCCCTGCACCCCCACCAGTCAGGGGCACCTGCCAGCAGGCCCCCACTCCTGTCTCCCTGCACCCCCACCCCCCAGCAGTGCAGGGCACCCTCCACCAGGCCCCCACACATGTCTCCCAGCACCCCCACCCCCCTGCATCTAGGGGCACCCTCCACCAGGCCCCCACTCATGTCCAACTCATGTCTCCCAGCACCCCCCCAGCAGTGCAGGGCACCCTTCACCAGGCCCCACTCATGTCCAACTCATGTCCCCCTGCACCCCCACCCCCAGCAGTGCAGGGCACCCTCCACCAGGCCCCCACTCCTGTCTCCCTGCACCCCCACCCCCCAGCAGTGCAGGGCACCCTCCACCAGGCCCCTACTCCTGTCTCCCTGCACCCCCACCCCCCACCAGTCAGGGGCACCTGCCAGCAGGCCACCACTCATGTCCAACTCATGTCTCCCTGCACCCCCACCGCCCAGCAGTGCAGGGCAACCTCCACCAGGCCCCACTCATGTCCAACTCATGTCTCCCTGCACCCCCACCTGCCAGCAGTGCAGGGGCACCCTCCACCAGGCCCCCACACATGTCTCCCAGCACCCCCACCCCCCAGCAGTGCAGGGCACCCTCCACCAGGCCCCCACACATGTCTCCCAGCACCCCCACCCCCCAGCAGTGCAGGACACCCTCCAACAGGCCCCACTCATGTCCAACTCATGTCCCCCTGCACCCCCACCCCCCACCAGTCAGGGGCACCTGCCAGCAGGCCCCCACTCATGTCCAATTCATGTCTCCCTGCACCCCCACCCCCCAGCAGTGCAGGGCACCCTCCACCAGGCCCCACTCATGTCCAACTCATGTCTCCCTGCACCCCCACCCCCAGCACTGTGGGGCACCCTCCACCAGGCCCCCACTCCTGTCCCCCTGCACCCTCACCCCCCTGCATCCAGGGGCACCCTCCACCAGGCCCCCACTCAATGTCTCCCAGCACCCCCACCCCCCAGCTGTGCGATTTTTTGCCTGGGTACGTGTATTCCAGGGGTGCGCGGGTAGTCTCACACGCGATTCCATCAGGGTACGTGTATCATGGGTCCGCGTGAACTTCCACACGCGATACCAGCAGGGTACGTGTATTTCGGTGTGTGCGCGTGAAGTTCCACACGCGACTGGGCCTGTGAGAGTGGGGTACGTGTATTCCAGGGGTGGGCGGGATTATTTACTCGCGACTGGGCCTGGGAGAGCGCGTTACGTGTATTCCTGGGGTGGGCGGGAAGATTTACACAGTCGCCTACAACGCGCCAAAAAATAAAAGGACCAATCCTGAAACACGTACGCCAGCATGAAGCAGGCGCACGTCCCGTGCAGCATAAAAAAGTGCGCAAACAACAAACAAGCTCAGACGCCAGGATGAATATACCGTTCCTAGCAGCAGTGGCCGTGGGATACCACAGGAGGAGGAGAAGGATAGTCAGGGCCAGAATGTTCACACCCAGAACCAGCCTATTTGGTATGCCTGATGACCAGGTGTATGGGAGGTACAGGTTTCCACCACACATAATACTCGACCTGGTCAGTGAGTGGGAGGATGACCTCACATCACCCACCCTGTGCGCCCAAGCACTCAGCCCCCTGGAGAAGGTCCTCAATGTACCGCACTTCTTGGCTACCGGATCATTTCGGCGGACAAGTGCCATAGTGGGGGGGGTGTCACAGGCCACGCAGTCACGGTGCCCACACAAGGTTTTGGCCATCATCACTGCACGTCCATCAGTCCGCAGGCACATATACCTGCCCAGAACACCTGCAGAAAGGCAGGCTGTCAGCCAGGATTTCTACAGGGTGGCACAATTCCCCAAAGTGCTAGGTGCCATTGATTGCACCCATGTGGCTCCACGTCACCCCAGGGCATCTGAGCACATCTATAGAAACCGCAAGCACTGGCATTCCATCAACGTCCAGGTAGTATTTGATGCCAAGGGAATCATCACCTCAGTATATGCCAACTATCCAGGGTCCACCCACGACAGCTTCATTTACAGGATGTCAACCCTAAACCGGGACATGGAAGCTGGGCGGCATGGTGATGCATGGCTGCTTGGTGAGTAGAAATGCCACAGCACACGCATGCATGACAGATACAGAGTAATGCCAATACCCCACTAATGATCCCCATCACCATCTCCCCAGGGGACAGTGCCTACCCTCTGAGCACACACATGATGACGCCAATTCTGAACCCCATCACGCCTCCCGAGGTAAGATACAACACAGCCCATATTGCAACCCGGGGCATAGTGGAGCGCACATTCGGAGTGCTCAAGTCACGCTTTCGCTCCCTTGACCGTTCTGGCGGGCAGCTGTTATACGCTCCGCCAGTAGTGTGCAGGATCATAGTGGCAGCATGTGTCCTGCACAATGTTGCAACACGCCGGGGCCTGGCTGTGGACTTGGTGGTGCCCCCACATCCCCAACCACATGCACGCCCACTGCGCATGGGAGGGGAAAGGGCACGAGGTGAGGCAGCCCATACGCAGCTGGTGGCTAATTACTTCACATAGAAAGCACACCCCTGTGGAGTGCACACAGCCCTGGCACATACCATCTGACAATCAATGATGACTCAATCTGACAATTATGATGAACAAAGGGACAGTCAACTCTCAGAACCATAGCAGCCTGAGATTGTTCATCTGGAAGTGTCACAATGTGTGCATCCCTACCTACACAAACACCACCAATGCAGTGTCATCAAAAGACACACTTCCGTGCAGCAAAAATGAATACCCACTTGCAAAATACAACATGAGAACAGTGGCATGTCACCCAACCCCTCCCCGGCACGGCCACACAACACACCATGGCATGTCATGCAATGTGAGAGCAAACAAATTAATCCCCACAACATGCCCCAAGTGTCACCAACTACAGTGTCCCTAATGGAAACTGGCCACACATGAAATGCTCACAGTAATGTAGGACCAACAACACACATTACCAAATACTTACCAATAATACCAATCACCTACACAACCTCCAACCTACCATAAACATGACAGTACGGACTTAAAAAATTGGTAGCCTCACTACCTGATAATGGCAGCACTTCGAACACTTCCAAGTATACAGCGTTAGCGCCACGCAAGAGTGTAGGTGCACTGCTTACAACATGGACTCCAGTCCCAAAGTAGACCACCTTGTGAAGACATGATAAATGGACCTGCAAATTAGGAGGATGAGATGGATGCAGAGCCACATATCAATACGCCATGCAGTGTACAATACAACAACAATATGCACTAGGAATGTATACACAGTATTGACTACAGTCTGCCCACACATCAAATGGGAGTCCAACGTCACCGTGTAAGTCAATGTCACTTGGGCACACCCTTTGCAAGCCCATGGAAACAGGAAGCAGGAGGGGTGTGTGTCACACAAACCCAAGCATCTGACCCAAATTCAGGACAAGCCTGCATGTGCCCAGCCACAATACAGCGTATGCCCACGGGAGCCACACAAGGCAACACACTGTCCAAAAAATCAAAAATCAAAAATCCAAAAAAAAAAAAAAATGGCCATTAATGGGCCCGGGGGGTGGGGGAGGGCACCCAGGAGGTCCGAAGTCAGGGTGCACACCAAAACCCACCTGTGTGGATCTTGCGGAAAAAAAACACCAACATGAGCTCATGGCCTGCACGGCTACCCTATTGGGGGAGAATCGCTGCTGTCGCTCTCCTCACCCTCTGCTGCTGCATCAGGAGGTGGTGGCACTATTTATTATTTTATTTTTTATTATTTTTTATTATTATTTATTATTTATTATTTATGGTCCTCCATGGCAGCAAGCATTGCGGGTGTGGAAGGTCTGGTTCTGGAGGATAATTGTGCGTAGGTCCCCATGCAACAACTCACGGGATGCCCGGACCTCCGCCCTAGTTGCCTGCATCTCAGCTGAGAGCGTACGTGTGAGCCACTCCAGCTGCTGTTCTGTCCTCGTGTTATCTGAACCCTCAAGCTCAACCAGAGTTGCCCTGAGCTGACGGAGTTCCACCGTCAGGGCTTCCCTGTGGCCCTGGGACTCAATGGAAATGGCTTCCCGCAGAGTCTCCAGTGCCGCCCGCCTGTCCCTGTTGACGCCAACATGTCCTCCCTGTCTGACTGGCTAATGGAGTCTGTTGCCTGCTGTAGTTGTTCAATTAGCCTTTCTTTGGGGACAATGGAAGTGGCCACCCTATCCATGGCCTGAGCCATCATCTCAGTTGATGCTGCCTGTTGGTTTGCCATACCGTATATGGATGGCTCCCATGCAGTATTGCCAGGTGGCGTATGGCCACCGTGTCGGCGGGCACCACACCTGTCTGGGGCAAAGCGAACTGCGCCTTGCTGTGCCGGCACTGCCTGAGGCTGCAGGACTGCATTCCCCCTCTGATCTGCTGGCCCAGGAACAGGATCAGATGTAGCAGAGTGTGACCCTGCATCCGTAACCACCAAAGGCGGACCTACCAACACTGACATCCCCATTGAGGGTTCTACCCCTGGTGCAGGTGGGTTGGACAGTACAGAATCCCTTCCAGAAACACTTACCTGCGATGCAACATAGGTCTCATCATCCGAATCGACACCTGAATAGAGCTCGGGGGAGGTGCACCCAGAGACACCCCTTGAGATGACGGCCTGCAGCAAGTGTGGGTTCTCACCCACCACCATACCACATCCCTCACTGGTGCCCGGTCGGGCCTGAGGCCCCTCCTGGGTCTGCACCATCTCCACAACCCCAGCAGTATCAAGTGCGTCATCCCCTGCAAAGACATGAAAGAAAAGAAATGGGAACAGGCATTAGCAACATGGAACACAATTAGGGCTGAGAAGCAACAGAAACAGTACTTCATTAACACATGTACAACATGACTATAACCCTCCCATGCATGCACTGTCACTGCGTATGAAGGGGAGGCAAATGGCACACATTGATGACACCAAGATGGAAGACCAACAAATTTGCTGCATGCTGCCTAGCAGAGCCATCACACATTGGCCTGTGATTGACATGTCCAATACACATACATGACACTTGCCATCACACAGATGGCATGTACCCTAGCCATGTCACACATGTGACATTAGGAGTGAGAAATGCCTAGTGAAAGTGGTGGAATGCAGACAATCAGCCTGAATGAACACAGAATAACATGCAACTATGTTGTGGCAAGATGACAATTCAAGGACAACTGGCGTGAGGTTGGGCTGAATGTCTACTGTTGCCAGAAGGGATACTGCAACACCCAAATCCTGGAGCGCAGAATGTATTGGATGAAGCATATGGGTGACCCAAACCACTCAGGCACACACCCCCTCACCTGGCACTCAATCAGAAGCACTCACACACACACCATGCACATGGATGACACACACATGCATGTGCACTCACCGGACAATGCCTCGTAATCTGGCAGGTCTCCCACGCCTTGGATCTGTTCCTCCGTGACGTAGGTCCCAGCAACATACTCATGTGGAGTGAGTTCTATGTCCTCTGCCGGAGACCCACCTCCAGTCACTAGAGTTGCAGCATGACTTGAGGCCAGCTTTTTCTTTGCCCTGCGCTTAAGGTCATTCCAGCGCTTGTAGCAATCATTAGCTGTGCGCCTCACGAATCCAAGGGCACTTATGAGTTCCGCGATGGTCTGCCAGTGTGCCTGACGTTGTGCAGGTGTGGTCTTGGATCCTGCAGTAATCACCATTTCGCTGTCATGTGCGGACACATACTCCACAAGTGCATCAAGTTCGACCTGATTGAAGCTGGGCTTCCTTGGTGGGCCGGACTGTGTAGCCGTGTATGGGGCATCAGCCTGTACTGGACGAGCACTCTTCCTCTTCCGCTTGGAAGGTGGTGGTGATACTGAGTGTCCTACGACGCTCTGGACACTAGGGGCAGGAGCCCCGGTGGACTGTGGACTAGGAGTGTGGGAATGAACACTCACCATGGGACTTGGTGCAGGCATTAGCTGAAGTGTGATGTAGTCAGGGGAAACGTCAGCAGGATGGACTAGGACCGACACTGTCCTGGCTGGGACACTCAGAGCTGGGGTGGATGGAGCCGCAGCTGCCCCTGCAGCCTCCCCACCCTGCCTACTCAGGGCAGCAGATGACATAGCTGCCCCTGATCCATGTGGGCTGGTGACACCAATGTGCACCGCCACACGTGGCCTAGACCTGCTGACCTGGAAGTCAGCCATGGGGTCACCCAGTGCCAGGTCTGGTGCTACAATGGGCTGGTCCAAAAAGGGCTGAGCAGGGATGATGTCAGCCACGTTACCCTCAACCAGGGGGGGGCATGGGTGTCCCTGACTGGTCACCCACACATGGGGGGCTAGGGGCACCCTGCAAGTCCTGGCCATGTCCCCTACCGTATCCACCACGGCCACCTCTTGTGGCTCGCCCACCTCTGCCACCCTTACCGCGTGCTCGCCTCCCAACCATGGCACTGATGTAGTTGTGCATATGGGAGTTGCAGTAAACTATTGTCCTGGGCAATTGGGGGTCAAAGGGGTAGGGTACTAGATGGAATTCGTACCCTAGTGCTCTAGCAAGGCTGTATGTGACCCCTGGGGGAAGATGACGGGTCACGCAACTCACTGGCACCCCGAAAAAGGGAGATAATGTGCACGCAACCCCTCCTAGACCACGTGCGTGGAAAAAAAAACCTGCACTACGCTGTGGCACCCAGAAACACAAAAATGAACGTATGCGTGTCACACGCAGCCTAGACTGACGTCTGAAGGGTTAGGCAACACACGGGGCAAGCACAGATGTCAAATACGTGCGCGACTCACCGTTTGCCAGGAAAAATCGCGTGTAAAATACGCGCGTGTGCGCGTTGGCAACACCGCTGCCAAAAGAAGAATTGTAAGCTGTCTAAGGGAACAGGACAAAAGGAGAAGTAAACACTGTTTGAGGAAACAGGCCCAGGAAAAAGACAAGAAGAGAAAAAGCTGTCAGAGGTAACAGCGAGTACGAACTTGGAACGCCGTGAAGAAAATTGCGTGTAAACCGACAAAAAGTACAGATTTCACCCACTCGCTCTCCACGAAAAGCACATACAAGGAAATGGCGTTCTACACGTACCTTTTAAACATGCCCACACGTCCAGCATCACTTCCGCGTGTATGCGCTAAGGCCCCATCCTCCAATTACATGCGCTGACACTCTGACATGCAGTCATTGGACGTGTAACATGCACCCGTGTACAGGGAAACGCCCGTGCACGCACGTCAGAGACGCGCATACGCGCTGTTGGCCTTTGGGCCAATGAATTCGCGTACGTGTGCTGACGCGCTTATGCGCTAGGGCCCTTTCCTCGAATTACACGCAGACGTGCTGGATTTTCACGCGCCAAATCACTCCGGATCAAGCTGGCCACGCGTAAGCACACGGAAGACCACGCTCCTGGCCAGAAGGCCGAATTACTGCCCCCCAGAGCCCCGAGCATGCTCCCACCTGCCATCTGCTGCTGCCTGATTGCCTGCTGCCCACGTCCCCTGCCATTTGCTGCCTGCACATCAGCCAGGGGTGTTGTTGCTGTGACCACCCCTGCTGGAACCGAAGACTCCCGACTGGGATTCCATCGCTCCACAGCCCAGCCCCAGGACCCAGTTGCCCACCCACTCCTGCCTCTGGGGTTGTCATGTCAGGCACTGCAACATCTGGCACCACTGACAACCCCCGGCCAGAGAGGCAGAGGGGCACCAGCTTATGACGCAGTATGATGCCCTCTTCGGAAGTTTGCGCACCAATATGGAAGGACGGACATCGGATCTGGATGGACATCGTGACTGCCATCAATGTGGAGGGGGTGTCAGTCCGCGACTTCCAACATGTCAAGAAGCGCTGGGAGGACTTCAGGTCCAGGACCCTCAACAAAGCCCGGCGCCTCTTGAAGGCAGCGGATGCTAAGGGGCGCCGGGGCCACTTGTCGGACGATCAGATGAGGGTCCTGGAACGCATATCCCCAGTGCTCCACGTCCAGGTCCTTGAGAGGCAGACCCGTCTGGAGTCGAGCGGTAAGTGTACATGCATCATGATTGTAAGCTGTGCGTGTGGTGATGTGCCAGTAGTGTGCAGATTGCACATGTGTTTGTATGGGGCCGAGTATGGGTGGGGGTGTACAGGGCCGTGAGGCTAACACATGCGAGGGCTGTCATGTGTGAGACATGGATGGTGCTTGTGTGTGTAGGCTTGCATGCCAAATGCAGTTGTGTGGGCACACATGTTTGGATGAATGTGTATGTAAGTAGGCATGTTCGTTATGTCACACATGGATGTTGTTTTCAGCTGCATGTATCAGCACTGTGTACATGTGCATGTGTGTGTATTTGACAAGGGTGCAACAGTGATGCAACATGGATGCATGTGACAGCGGGATGTGGAAGCCTGATTGGCAGATGTGACATGGATGCCCATCTGAACACTGCGACAGTTGGCAGAGGTGTACACATGCATGCAAGTGTGGTGTTGTGTGTGCATGTGTAGTGCACTCCCTGTGTTGCATGTGATGTCTGGCTTACCTTTGCCTGCTCATGCTGTTGTATGTGTATGGATGGTGCTGGCAGTTGCGATATGGCTGTGGTATGGCTCATGTGTGCAAGTTGAAATTACATGTGTGTTGGCGATTGTGATGCCATGTCTGAGGTTTGCCAATGCCACTCATGTACAATGTCATGTGTGTATGTGTCCATTGTACAGTGCCCTGATGCCTGTGTTTTATTTCTCCCTGTCTGCAGCGTCAACTGATGAAGAGGGCAGAGAAGGTGCTGTGGAGCACAGCGGCGGGGATCGCACTGCCAGCCGGAGACGCAAGGCCCGGCTCCCCTCCCAGGTTTTGATCTCGTCGGGGAGTTAGGAGTCCGGTGCCGCGTCCCAGGCCGCAGCTGCCGGGGGGAGGTCCAAGAGGCGGAGGTCGGAGTTGGACTCCTCGGCAGCAGAAGGGGCAGCTTGGAACCCACAGGGCCCAACGGAGGAAGATGGCACGGAGTCATCCAGGTTGGTGGAGGGTTTGGTGGAGGAGGAGGCCGTGCAAGCAACAGAGACGGGGTCTGGAGGTGGGGATCCCACTGGTGCTAGTGGTGCAGTGCAGGACCAGGGACAGGAGGCAGCACAGGCCGCCGCGGAGGTGCCTGGGTGCAATCCTGTCCCTGATCCTGTCACTGCATCATCTTGCACCAGCAGGGATGCCTACGTCCAGACCCGTTTTCAGGCAGGGGATGAGCTCACAACAACTGGCCTTCCTCTGCCTGCAGACATGGCTATCCTGGTGCGGGTTGAGCCTGTCCTGACTGGTGTGGCGTTGCGTCAACGGGCCATGCGAGGTGACCTGCAGTCTTTTCATGAGGAGACTGCACGTCATCTCGAATCGCTCGTTGACCGCGTCGGCCTACTGGGACAGGTCACCCAGGCCGGAATCCTCCGTTTGATGGGGCTTGCTCAGACCCCCTCCACAACTGAACCCCCTATGCGCCAGTCGTCCTCTGTGCCATCTTCCCACCCATTAGTCACCTGGGTGCCCTGTGGAACGTACCAAACAAAGCTTAATAAATCATATCAAATTGATGCACTGCTGGGGGGTGGGGGTGCTGGGAGACATGCGTTGCTGATCAGTAGTGCAAGGTGACATGTGGCTTTGCTGTGGGGCATGCCCATGGTGGATGGGCTGCCTGCGGGACATGAGCAGGGGTGCAGGGTAGTCCCCTGTGGTGTGGGCTGCCTGCAGGGGCCGTGGAGGTTGTAGAGCGAACACCTGGGAGGACCCACACAGCCAATTCACATGTATTACTCCCCGGAACCCCTGAAATACACGTACCCTGCTGATATTGCGTGTGAGACTTCCCGCACACCCCGAAATACACGTACCCAGGACATTCGCGTGTGGAACTTCCCGCACACCCCTGAAATACACCTACCCTGCTGAATTCGCTTGTAAAACTTCCCGCACACCCCAGGAATACACGTACCCAGGACAATCGCGTGTGGAACTTCCCGTGCACCCCTGAAATACACGTACCCTGCTGAATTTGCTTGTGAAACTTCCCGCACATCCCAGGAATACACGTACGCAAGACATTCACGTGTGGAACTTCCCGCGCACCCCTGAAATACACGTACCCTGCTGAATTTGCGTGTGAAACTTCCCGCGCACCCCGAAATACACATACACAGGACATTCGTGTGTGGAACTTCCCGCGCACCCCTGAAATACACGTACACTGTTGGAATCGTGTGTGGAACTTCCCGCGCACCCCTGAAATACACGTACCCTGCTGAATTCGCATGTGAAACTTCCCGCGCACCCCTGAAATACACGTACCCTGCTGAATTCGCATGTGAAACTTCCCGCACACCCCAGGAATACACGTACCCAGGACAATCGCATGTGGAACTTCCTGCACACCCCTGAAATACACGTACCCTGATGGAATCGCGTGTGGAACTTCCTGCGCACCCCTGAAATACACGTTCCCCACTTGGCGTTTGCTGTTTGGCAGCCCTGTGAACTGGTCCAGGGTTAGCGCAGACATTTGCGATGAATTGGGGATTTTGATGGCTTTTCCTTTTGTGAGGGCGTTCTTGGGGGCGTAACTAGCGCTGCTGCAGGGTCGCTGCGCCACTCTGCGCCACGGCTGGTTGTGGAGGCTAAAATCCATGAATACGCTGTGCGATGAAATGGATTTTATCGCACGCGGCTGGCGCAGTGTATCGCACGGGGACACTGTGTGCCAGCCGCGTGCGCCACTTTTGTGAGAAATTCTATGAATTACCCTGCGATTTTTCTAAGGTATTTAGTCTTGTTGTGGCTTGTTGGCACATGGGTAGTGTCATACCATGTATGTCCAGTATGTCTGTGGAGCAAATTTCAATTATTGGTTGCATTTCTTTTTTCAACATTGTTTCATTGAATTTTGAACAGCTTGCAAGTGTTGGCATCAAGGACATACAATTGACATTTGTGTGTGCTAATTGTTCCATGACATTACTAGCATATGAGTTATGGCCATAGAGTACATGGATGTGCCTGGTTTTTAATATCGAGTGTGCTTCTTTAGATAGTACACCAACTCTAATACTTTTTACGATGTTGGCATAGTTGAGGTCTGCAGACTGGCACATGCTTTCAGTTAGTTCTCTGTATTGGAAATGTTGCCAAGGGTTGACATTTCCTATGCTGCCAAGAGTTTTACGGCACAGTTTGTGCCCTAAGGTTTTAAACATAGGTTCAGCTTTCACTGGTGTTAATTGAAGAAGATCTCCGAAAACAATAATGTGTTTTCCTCCAAAGAGCTGTTCGTAGTCTGTTTTGAGGACCTCTTGTAATCTGAGGTGAATCAAAGCCAACACTAGATTGGAAACAATGCTCATGGCATCTATTAGTAGCTTTTTCATTTGTTTGAAAACTCTGCATAGTTCTATTGCAGTTTCTGTAGAAAGTTTGTAATAGTCTAATTTGTTATTGTGTTCTACTGGAAAGAGTAGTAATCGGTGTAAAGTGACACTGCCTATGTTGTAGGCAGATAAACCTGTGGGGGCAGTTACAACAGCTGACAGTTTGTTGTTTGTCAATTGTTGGAAGAACTTGCTGATGATTTTGATAAAGAATGATTTGCCTGAACAAGCTTGACCACTGATGTATAGCAGTATAGGTTTGTAGTCTTGGCAGGTACAGTTTCTATTTTCATGTTGCACACCATGTTCAGTTTGTTTTGTTATTTCCTGGAAAATGCTATGCTGCTTATTGTTCAGTTGTGATTTCAGTACAGCGAAGTCTTCTGTAGATTGTTCATACTGACACATGGTGTTTTCTACTTCTGTCATGGCTAATTCTGCCTCATTTGCTATTAGTGGCTGTCCAAGTGGTTCTTGGCTTCCTGTTACAGAAGGTTGACTACTGTCGGGAGTGTCCACATCTAGTTGGGCCTGGAGTTCTTCTTTGTGTAGCTGTTCATTGTGCTGCATTGTTTTGTACTGTTCAAAGTTTACCTGTGTTATAGTACTTTCATTTGCTTTGAAAGCGTCTTCATAGGAGTCATAGATATCTAGTAACTCTTCTTCTTTTCTCCATGGTTTAAAAAGTAGTAGCAGAGACATGTAATACAGTTCTTTTGTTGAGGAGTTTTTAATGCCAATTTGATATGATTTATTAAGCTTTGTTTGGTACGTTTCACTAAGCTGCCTGCACAATTTGCCACTCTATATCTACCTTTCTTTTCATCTGGTTTAATATTATTTTTGTATGTGAAGTTTTGGGCTACGTGGTGTAGATACATGGTTTCCAAAGTGGTACACCTGTTTGGGTAGTATGTGTCCAGTAAATTGGTTTTCAAAATGTCTTGGCTGTTGGGATCATTTTTGGCTATTGTTTCTATGTCCTCATATGATTTGAGAACTCTTTTTCTACATTTAGCAGGACCAAGACTTAGCCATACTATATTTTCAGATTTTCCATACATGGCAGTACCGGTTAAACAGTCTGCAGCTTCATAGCAGCCACATTCTCTATGAGAGAGAATTTTTATGCCTAAACTGTACAATTTCTGTGACAGTGTTTTGTCAGATTATATATCATCCAAGAGGTCTTGAAGCTCTGTTTTTTCAGCTATGGTTAACTAGCCTGTGACATATCGTGCAAATGCAGTGGGATTGTCTGCAATGTACTGCACATTTATGTTTGCATTCCATGGGAGAGCAATGATTGCATTGTAATCATTGATATATTTTTATTCTTCTGTTCTTTTTATGTAATATGTGTTCTTAGGTGATTTACCTTTGACAGTATGTCTAACTGAAGACATGAAGTTGTTTACTTGACCTGTTGTTGTAACCGGTCTAGGGAAACCAAAGCGGCATTTGGTGTAGTATTTTCCTTTGTTTTTATATTTGCGATGACAATATTTCCCACATTTGTGTCTTTGAAATTGTAAAATTTGTGCATGAAGATCACTACGTATTGTTTGTGAAGGAATTTCATAAGTAACATATTTTTGGATAAACTGCAAAACAGTGGCATCACTGTCCTGACCAAATTTAGGAGCATCTTTAATCCATAAAAGCATCTTCCCATGCATATTCTGCACAACTTAATGTAACAAACCAAGTGGGTGGGCCAACTTATCATTCAGCGTACATCTCCATGACGTGGGGACCAGTATTCTTTTGTACCACACATGTTTGCTAAAAGATTTGTAATACTTGACTGTAAAACCTCATCTTTTTCTTGCACTTTTTGTAGTAATTGCATAGCTGACATATTTTGAAAATGTAATTTGTGGCAACTCCGTAGCTTAGAGTTGCTAGTTCACTTTCAAAGAGAAGGTGGAATATGTATTCCACATTTTGTCTGAATCTGGGTCGTCAGAATACATTTGTAAAGAGCGATATTATGATGCTGTTATTTGTGTGGGTATATCATCATACCTTCCTCTTTTCCAGTAGGAAAGAGTAGAGGAAAGGCATGTGCTTCTATACTTTTTTCCCATATGCTGATTGGAGATCCTTTGGCTTGTCGCATTTGGTACATTTCCAGTGCATCATCTATGGTGTCTTTAGAGTGTAATGGATGAATTGTATAATAGTCTAAAATATTGGATTCTGTAGCAGGATCTAGAATTTGAAATTGACCAGTTTCTGGTGACTCTTGAATTATTTCAATGGTTTCTCTCAGGTTTTCTTCAATATTAATTCATTTGTAGTATTCATTGTTGTCTTTTAGATATAGGGCTTGTCTAACTTTATGTAAGTCCACAAATTGTTGCCACATTATTTTGTCTTTTGTAGGTATGCCATTTACTAAGACAATTAAAGATTGATCTATTGGACGTTGCACTCCCAGAGTGTGTACATTTTCTTTGAGATCTAATGGTAAATAAACTGCTTTGCCACGAATGCCTTTCACTAATTCAGAGGGAGGTAATTTTGCTGTTTTTGGTTGAAGGCATAATATTGCTTGAAATGGGTGCACTGTTTGAATTATGATGCTCTCATATACATTTTAGTTGTTGCAAGGGTTTTGGTAGTGGGAATAATTCCACGTTATTTGTGATAGCACGTGAAGATGTTTGGTTGTTGTCAAGTTTTGCAGTGCAGTAATTGCAAAGTATTAAGGGGTCCGTAATTTCGAATTTATTTTCTGCTATAAGGTAGAGAGCTAATTGGAACCATTTGGTATGTTCATTATCTTCTATTTTGTATGTTATGTCTACAGTTTGTGTGCTATTTTTATAAAAAGTCCTGCGGCAACACACACACACACACACACGGTTTGGTACTTCAGCGGATGTACTTTTAAACTTTAGTATTTCTTTTTTGTATGTGTGTAATAGAAGGTTGCTATTTGTACAGTAGTTGCTAGTTTGTTGTGAAGCTATTGCATTTTGTAAGTGGCTTTCACTTCCAAAATATTTTCTCTGGATATGCTCTATTTCTTCGAGTAGTTGTTTGGCTGTACCATGTAGAAGATTGTTATTTAAATTTGCTAGTGCTAATGCAGGACTTTTAGCATAGTAGAGTTTATGGACCAGATTTCATATAGTTGAATGATGTGTTGATATCATTTTGATATGATGGAAGGTGCTTTTGCAAATAGGTCCTGAAATGCAGGCTAATAGTCCTGTGTATGTGTGCACTGGACAGGCATCTATATTTTGTACTAGTTTAATTTTGAATTTGTCTGTGCTTTTTATATACTGATTGAGGAACTGGCATAAATATTTGAAAGATTTTTTAGCAATGTTACACATTGATGTGCACAGCCATTTGTAGACTGGACGTTTTGGTTCAGTGGAATGGAGAGGTGATACTGAGTTTTCTGGGGATATTTGTGTTTGTTTGTTTGTTTGTTTGTTTATTTATTTAGTATGGTGCGCAAAACCCAGAGGTAACAGGGCGCAACAGAGAGCAGTAAGGTAGGATTACATAAAAACTTACTTTCAGGATAAGGCACACATGAAAACGAAGTGAGCAGTGTTTCTTGTTCCATAATGGTATTATTAAGTTTTTCATACCCTCATCCACTGCTATGTACGGTAATTGGGTTTGTTTGCTTTTGTTTGTATGCTTCTTCATTAAAATATGTTAGCATCCTCCCCATTCCCATTGAGCCCTATGGGGGCTCAAATGGTAATGGGGATGTACCGGGTCCGGGTTCCGAGAATGGGAATTACCGGGCACTCTAAAGTCGGCATGGCCGGGTAATTCCCTATTTTCAGGACCCGGACCCAGTACCCAGTTTGGGGGAAGCCATGCCGGTAAGTATGGCATGGCTACCTCCAAACTCCTAATGAGGCCTATTGATTTTTTTGTTTTTGCAGAAGTAGTGTTTTCTGATAACTGAGCATAGTATGTACATGCGCTTTCCTTTGTATCCTGCATATTTTACTTACAATCTGTTAGTTGAATATGCTTTACAAATGAGTATAATGGTAAGTGTACATAGCACACTTGGCTTCTTAAGGCTGTGTTATTGGATGTTAGGAGATAGAATAAATAATCATATGTTTTCTTGCTATTTTTACAGGGTAAATCACAGGAACTGTACAGAAAAGCATGCAATGTATGCATTTGTGAAGGTGTGGTAAATAAAGCAGAAGGATTTGATGTAGAAGCAGTGGTGTTGTTTCAGCTGGGAGACTTTGTAATGCTATTGTCTAGCTGTGTGTATAAATAAAGTTGCATGTACTCATCATGGCTGCGTGTCATTTTATAATACACTACAGAGCCTTTTTCTGCAATTATACTGTTATTTCTCTCATCTTTTAATATGAAATGACACTTTTTTAGATAGCTGTGTGTGTAAACAAAAATTTGGAGAGAGAAAGGTTTGCAAGTGACACTTGATCATAGCAGATGGGAGAAATGACAGTACATTTATTTTACAGGTTATACAGGGTAAGTGGCAGTTACCCAGTATGCATTCATACAAGAGCTGTACATGTACTGTGCAGAAAATATTCATACCTGTAGTTTGTGTTCATGCATGTGGATGTGCATGAATCTGCAAGTAGAAATCTTGGGGAGTTTTATAGTAGTTGTTGTTGTAGGTCCTTTGCAATCAGAGCTCAATTGTACTGAGAGTGATCAATAGTACATCTAAAGTGCTGATCTGTCATGATGGCGTTAGATGTAGAGTTCTTGCATGTGATTGGTGGATGGTTGTGTGACTGCTTAACAGTAGGCAATGAGGGAATGGTGCAGAGAGTGAAGTGGAAAGGGTAGAAGGGCTGCCCCATTGTTACGTGCTCTGCGGACACTGTGGCTGTCCGCGGACAGGGCGTGCCACATACAGGACTTCTGGTCTTGAGGTTGTGGTTTGTATTGAAAGAGGCCGTGTGTAGTCAAGATGGCAGAGGTGGAGAAAGACAGGGTGTTGGTGCTCGGAGATATGTTTGTTGATAGTTTGGAGCAGTATGCTAAATGTAGGAATGTGGCAAAGAATTTTGATGTAAAAGGAGTGGAGGTGGTGTGGAATACTGTGCCTGGTTTTCATTTGCAGGCAGTGTTGGAAATTTGTCAGGATATGGCTAGGTTCAACAGTCCAGATGTAGTTGTCCTGCACTGTGGTGCTGTGCATTTGGGTTATGCCAGTGCCCCTACTTTGTTGCAAGATCTGCAAAATTTGGTTCAGGCAGTCATGAATATTCTTCCAAATGCCAAGGTTATTTTTTCTGCTTTGTTACCTAGGGCAGTATGGGACAATAGTTCTGTTTTTTGTCCTCAGCAAAATGTTGCTAGGTGTTTAATTAACCAAGGCATGTTTGCTTTTATGATTAGAGCTGGGATGTTCTTTTGCAATAATGACAAAATTGAAATGCAGATTGCATTTCTTTATCTTTCATGGGAAATGCCATGCTGTTTTGGAATATAAGGATTGCTTTGGAGAAGCTAATGGGAAGATATTTGGAGGAAAATAAGAAAAGAAAAACAGAAAAATACCAAATAAAAGGTGTTTCTGAAGCATCTTAAAAAAAACAAAAAAAGGATCTTTTCAGAGCCAACTTCAAAGGGGAAATGGGGTACACTATTTAAATGTTCATGCCCCACTCTCAGATTTTAAAATTTGTCTGCGGAAGCCGCGGTTGTCTGCGGACACCGTGTATTACATATAGGGATTTTGCGGTTGAGAGGTATGCAAATGAGACTTAGCAGAGCAAGGGATTGGTCAATAAAGTTTACTGGGTGTCATGTGTAAGGAGAGAGTGTGTCTGAAAGTATTTTTCCTGAGAGGAGAGCACATAGCTATGGCTGTGTGTTTCAGAAAGCAGATTGTTTGGATTTTGGGAGATTCATGGATAAATTGGTTTGAGGTGCATGCAGATCACTGTGGAGTGGCTGCACATCTTGGATTCCCTCATGTGCAAGTGCACTGGCATGGAGTGCGTGGAATGAAGTGGCTGGATTTGGTACTACTTTGGTGACCCAGTGTCATCCAGACATTACTATTATTATTCATTGTGGAGGGACCAGTTTAGGATATGTGTCTGGAATCTCTTTGCAATTTGCAATGAAAGAAGGACTTGGGTTGAGTCATGGACATGTTTCGAAACTCCTGAGTAATTTTATCTCGTATAGAGACAAATGTGGCTGCGTTCTTCTTCATTTGGTCCACAAATGGAGAAAGCAAGGCGCAATGTCAACAAGGCTGTTTGTGCCTTTTTGAGAGATGTTGGCATGTCCTCTTTTCACAATGAAAATATTATGTTCGGTAGCACACACATTTTTCGCAGAGATGGAGTACATCTTATTTATGCTGGCAATCTTATTTTTCTGCGAAATATACAAAAAGATTTGCGACCCTTTTTGGAATCATAGCAATCCATTTTGCAATGGGTGTATACCATTTGAAGTTTTCGTAACACAAAAGTAAAACACAAAAAGGCTTTTCAGAGCCATCACTTCCTCCTGGAGAAAAGTGCAATCGTTCTGATAGGACAGCACCCCAAAAATGTTTAAAGTGCACAGACACTCCATGGACTTCTAAAAATGCACAGGGCCATGCAGCATTTCATTGACACTTCTATTTTTGAACTGTGAAAGGCAGCTCTAAAAAGAGCCTTTTTTTGGGGTTTTTGTGGTTTTATATATTTTGGGGGTTTTTAAACACGACACACAAGGAAAGGTGGGTAAGGAAGGGACACCAACCACGGGTAGAAGAAAGGGCAGGTGGATAGAGGAAGATGTAGGGTGGGCCTTATTCAGGTAGATAGCAGTCCTTCTCATGCTTCTTGACCGCAGCCTCGAAAGCACTTCAAAGTGTCTCCGCCCTGCAGAATACTGCATCGGAGTACATGTACAATAATGTGACCCTCAAAAGGTAAGGGTCAACAGCATCACGTATGGCCTGTGAGGCAGCTGGAGGGATGCACTGTCCCACAGGAGTGTCTCTTGTGGTGGCAGGAGCGGAAACTGAGGATGCTACATGGGAACTCAACTTACTACGTTTATCGCAAGGTACAACCTTATGAACAGCACCACCGTGGAACGACCTTAGGTGTCGCTTTATTGATGTAGTACCATAGCTATACGAACCAGGCTTGCCACAACTCAGCACCATCTGGCACTGAGTTCAGCACACCTTGTTTGCACGTGCCTTTGGTACTCCATCATCAATGGTAAATAACCTCCACACCCAAGATTCATGAGTGCTAGTAGTAGGGACTTCCACTACCTCATCCTCTTTATCCTCTTCATCACTCTCCTCTGCAGCCTCACGCCTGTTCCCCTATACAGGCCCTTGGGAAGGTGGTGGTGGTGGAGGGGGTGGCGGTGGTGCTGAGACAGCAGTAGCACCGGCAGCAGCCATGGATGCCATTAGGATAGCTCTTAGCAATCATTGGGCCTCATTACGACCCAGGCGGTAAGTTACCGCCTGGGTCGTACCTTTACCACCATGGCGTAAACTATGTTTACGCCATGGTGGTTGGCGGACTTACCGCCCCATTCCGAGGTTGGCGGGGCGGTAAGTCCCCATTAACCCATTTACCCTTCCCCATTCCCATTTTTGCCCCGTAGAGCATAATGGGAGTGGGGAAGGCGTTAATTACGCCACCGTAAATTACGGTGGCATAATTAACAACAAGGTCCCTTAGCGCCATGGATTTTAACACCTGCTAAAAGCAGGTGTTAAATCCTCCATGGCGCTAAGGGACCTCGGAATCAGGCGGTAAGGGTCGGCGCTGTTTACGCCGCCGTAAACCCCTTACCGCCTGGGTCCTAATGAGGCCCATTGAAAGCAAATAGCAAAAGCAACAAAAGCAGGTCAATCTGCAGTAGTAGAAAGACAGAATGGGGATCAGCTCTGGGATGTGGCCTTTTATAGTGGTGCTGGGGCGCGCTTCACAGAAACCCGCGCCGTCCGCAGATACTTCATACACCAGTAAAGGGCTTACAAAGTTCCAAAAAGTATTTAGATCGCCAGGGACATTGTCTGCGAAATGTGTAATGGTGAACTTTTACTGGAAAATACTTTGGATTGCTCACAAAAACACTTTTTAAATGTTCGGGGGCCCGGACAGTGTCCGTAAATAAGGACCCACGCTCAGCGTGGGTGCGGTCACATGATGAAGTCGCGGACACGTTCGCGAATGAGACAGCTGTTCGTAGAACACCAAATGCATGGAGTCGGTTGTGCGCATGTGCGTGGATGTTCTACAGACAGTATTCCAGTCCCCAAACTAATTAAAAGTGCCACACACATGCGGCAGAGAGTGACGCACAGCCGCACTGTTCGTAGGGCCAAAGAGTGTGGTACGCATGCGCATGGGTGTTCTACAGACAGTGTTCAAGTCCCTGAATAAAATGAATGTGCGTCAGAACTTTGCAGACAGGCGGATGGGATATGTGTTCTAGTGACATATTAATTCTGGTTGCGGACATTGCGAACAGGGGGAATGTTTTTAGAATACCTTAATTTGAATAGTTACGGACATGCGGATGGATTTAGTGTCCCGCGGACACCGCCATTTTGACTACGAACAGTGCAAACAGGTATAGTGTCCTTAGGACACGCCCATTTCTGTTAATTGCAGACAGGCGGACATCTTGTGTGTCCCAAGGACACCTCCATTTTGATTGTGAACAGTACAAAAAGGTACAGTGTCGTTAGGACACCCCCATCTTGGTTAATTGCAGACATCCCAAACAGCCGTGCAGTCTGCAGACTCCTTGACAGCCTTTTTAAAAAAAATAAGACACAGGAATATACTAACAACAAACTTAAAATGTTCTTTTTGTATAACAGTGTAAAAATGACAAAAGATAGGGGGAAGCAGAAACTGAAACAAATACAGGAGAATTAGGGGTTTGAACATGAGCGATAGGAGGGGAGGAAGGGATGGAAGTCTCATCATAACATTTTTCTTGCTGGGGAGGGTTTAGGGATAGTTGACTGGGACATGGAGAGGGGGAAAAGGTACATGTGGGACAGTGATGTTTAATGTTTTCCTTCATGTGGTCCTCTACAAAGTGTCTTAAAATAATGACATTGTTCATTAACATATCCATTTTTAGTTCCATTTGCTGCAGAGGATTTTCCAATGTCTCCCTTGGTATATTATTTTTAGTGTCTGTATGGTCTGTTAAAAAGAAATGTGTTAAGTACACATAAAGTAATGGTTATTAATTGGCTTATATAGAGAAATGTTTTGTCTACCATTAGTATCACTGTCTTCACTCATTTCATCCCGTGGGAAATTTTCTTCCAACCATTTCTGAGTAAACAAAAAAAAATATTAGTTTTAGTGTACCTAATACAGAAAGTTTATAAATATATAAAATAAATTTAGTGTATTTACTAATTTCTTGGTAAGTTTTGCTGTTACTGCTGTGTAGGTCTGCTGTTGCTTTTTGCTGTGCAGTTTCTGTGAGGTTATTATGTTGGAAGCATATTTATTTTGTTTTGGTATATTCCACTCTGGTGCATATGCTATTTAAATGGACGGTTGATGTCTTACATATACAGTTTCCACTTCTTATTTTTCATTACATGTAATGTGTTCATGTGCTGCTTTTTGAACTTGTTCAGTGTTTCTATTGCATGATACAATAATGTAAGATACCCCCTGAGTTTTTGGGTAGTATCGATGTTGGCCGAGTCCGTCCACGGACATGTGCATAGTCCGCGGACATCAGAACCACTAGCACAGGTAGGTGGTTCAGTGTGTTCTATGTTATATGTATATAAACTAAGGGAATCCTAGTAAACATTTATCAAATTTATATCATTTATATCTATATTCAGTGAAAAAACTTTGTTAAAGGGGTGTTATGGTTAGGTTGAGCTACTAAATACCTATGAAATTCAGTGAAAAAATGTGTTAAGGGGGTGTTATGGTTAGGTTGCGCTACTAACAACCTATCAAATTCAGTAAAAAACTTTGTTAAAGGCACGTTATGGTTAAGTTGTGCTATTAAAAACCTATGAAATTCAGAGATAAAAACTTTATTAAAGGGACGTTATGGTTCAAGTAAAACCAAAAAACCCCTGAAATTTGCCAGATATGGTAAGCTAAGCTACCATAACTCGCGCCACCACCGCGCACTGCTAAGAGTAACACCCAGGACATCAAAGATGACATCACAAATGTCATTGATTACATCACTGATGACATCACATGAGCATATTTACTTTTCATGAAAAGTCTGTACAAGGGGTTCTCATTGTAATGTTGATAAAAAAGTGTCAAGGGTCATTGGAATAAATATCATGAGGTACGTAGTGCATTAAGCAATGTAGTGATACAAATAGCATTTTATTATGAAGTTCTTTAGTATACTAAGATACTCATGTAGAAACATAGGCATTGCGTGGAGCATACATGATGGAGGTGCAATATTAATAATCTTGCCATGTTTAATAGTGAAATGATAAATGCTTTCTTATTAGTGTTCTGTGAAATATTTAATAAGTAGCCAATAAAACCCAGTTTCCATATATTTGCATTATTGAAAACAAAATAGAAACTGACAACAACACATAAAAATAGGAGCATATACAGGGAAAATGAAGTAAACAAAAAAATAGCAGTATTACCAGACAATCTTCATAACCTAACTGATTATCTTCATGCACAGAAATGATTGCTCTGCTTCAAAGCTACTACTTCCCTGTGTACAAGTATCACATAATGTGACTGGACCCTAAGGAATGTAGTGTGAATACAATGTATTCCATGGGTGCACAACATACGGCCCGCGGGCCAGTTGCGGCCCGCCATGCTCTTTTGTCCGGCCCGAAAGGCACAAAGACTTTCCTAATGGAGGGCGGCCCGCGGCCGCCCTCCATTAGGAAAGTCTTTGTTGTCTTCCCGGCCGGACAAAACACTGGCCCTCATTGGCTCAGCACACACACGCACCATGTCGCTCCTACGAGCCACGTAATGCGTGTGTGCTGCACCGATGGAGGGCCAGCACTACGGCTGGCGTGGTCTATAAGGCTTGATGCCGGAAGGCATTTCAGCCTTGGACCACACCAGCCGTAGTACGATTCCAGTGTTCCAGCTTACCTGCCGCTTACCTGCCTTCCAGCACGTCTCCGGTAAGTGGTCTGTTTGTGTTTGTGTGTCGGGTTTGTTTTGCTTTATGTTTGTGTGTGTATGTTGCAATGGGGGGGGTGTCGGATGTGTGTCGGATGTGTATGAATGTTTGGATTTGAATGTATTTTGTGTGTATGTTGAGATGCGGGGGTGGGGGGTGTCGGATGTGTATGAATGTTTCGATTTGAATGTATTTTGTGTGTATGTTGAGATGCGGGGCTGGGGGGGTGTGTCGGATGTGTATGAATGTTTGGATTTGAATGTATTTTGTGTGTATGTTGAGATGCGGAGTGGGGGGGTGTGTCAGATGTGTATGAATGTTTGGATTTGGATGTATTTTGTATGTATGTTGAGATGCGGGGGTGGAGGGGGTGTGTCGGATGTGTATGAATGTTTGGCTTTGAATGTATTTTGTGTGTATGTTGAGATGCGGTGGTGGCGGGGTGTCGGATGTGTATGAATGTTTGGATTTTAATGTATTTTGTGTGTATGTTGAGATGCGGGTGTGGGGGGGTGTCGGATGTGTATGAATGTTTGGATTTGAATGTATTTTGTGTGTATGTTGAGATGCGGGGGTGGGCGGGTGTCGGATGTGTATGAATGTTTGGCTTTGAATGTATTTTGTGTGTATGTTGAGATGCAGGGGTGGCGGGGTGTGTCGTATGTGTATGAATGTTTGGATTTGGATGTATTTTGTGTGTATGTTGAGATGCAGGGGTGGGGGGGTGTGTCGGATGTGTATGAATGTTTGGAGATTTGAATGTATTTTGTGTGTATGTTGAGATGCGGGGGTGGGGGGTGTCGGATGTGTATGAATGTTTGGATTTGAATGTATTTTGTATGTATGTTGAGATGCGGGGGTGGAGGGGGTGTCGGATGTGTATGAATGTTTTGATTTGAATGTTTTTTGTGTGCTGAGTTGGGGGGCGGGGGTTCGGGTCTGTATGGGTGCATGCTTGAGAGTGTGTGTGCTGAGTTGGGGGGTGGGGGGTTTGGAGTTGGGGGGGTGGGGGGTTCGGGTCTTTATGGGTGCATGTTTGTGTGTGTGCTCAGTTGGGGGGTGGGGGTTCGGGTCTGTATGGGTGCTTGTTTGAGAGTGTGCTGATTTGGGGGGTGGGGGGTTCGGGGTCTGTATGGGTGCATGTTTGTGTGTGTGCTGAGTTGGGGGGTGGGGGGTTCGGGTCTGTATGGGTGCATGCTTGAGAGTGTGTGTGCTGAGTTGGGGGGTGGGGGGTTTGGAGTTGGGGGGGTGGGGGGTTCGGGTCTTTATGGGTGCATGTTTGTGTGTGTGCTCAGTTGGGGGGTGGGGGTTCGGGTCTGTATGGGTGCTTGTTTGAGAGTGTGCTGATTTGGGGGGTGGGGGGTTCGGGGTCTGTATGGGTGCATGTTTGTGTGTGTGCTGAGTTGGGGGGTGGGGGGTTCGGGTCTGTATGGGTGCATGCTTGAGAGTGTGTGTGCTGAGTTGGGGGGTGGGGGGTTTGGAGTTGGGGGGGTGGGGGGTTCGGGTCTTTATGGGTGCATGTTTGTGTGTGTGCTGAGTTGGGGGTGGGGGTTCGGGTCTGTATTGGTGCTGGTTTGTGTGTGCTGATTTGGGGGGGTGGGGGGTTTGGTTGGGGATGAGGGGGCCATGGGGTGGGGGGTTTGGTTGGGGGTGAGGAGGCCATGGGGCATAGTGTTTGGTTGGGGGTGAGGGGGCCATGGGGTGGGGGGTTTGGTTGGGGGTGAGGAGGCCATGGGGCATAGTGTTTGGTTGGGGGTGAGGAGGCCATGGGGCATAGTGTTTGGTTGGGGGTGAGGGGGCCATGGGGCATAGTGTTTGGTTGGGGGTGAGGGGGACATGGGGCATAGTGTTTGGTTGGGGGTGACGGTGGCATGGGGCATAGTGTTTGGTTGGGGGTGAGGGGGCCATGGGGCATAGTGTCTGGTTGGGGGTGAGGGACATGGGGCATAATGTTTGGTTGGGGGTGAGGGGGCCATAGGGCATTGTGTTTGGTTGGGTGTAAGGGGGCCATGGGGCATAGTGTTTGGTTGGGGGTGAGGGACATGGGGCATAGTGTCTGGTTGGGGTGAGGGACATGGGGCATAATGTTTGGTTGGGGGTGAGGGGGCCATAGGGCATTGTGTTTGGTTGGGTGTAAGGGGGCCATGGGGCATAGTGTTTGGTTGGGGGTGAGGGACATGGGGCATAGTGTTTGGTTGGGGGTGAGGGGCCATGGGGCATAGTGTTGCACTCCAAGAGTGAACCCAATAATAAAGCTAAAACAGGCACAGTTATGAGATGTTCATCTTTGGCTTTTTGAGGAAACCTGACTCAATGAAGGCCATACTCCTCTTGGGCAACCCAAATAGCAAACTGTAGCAGTCCAAAATAACGGCATGTCCAATGTAGGGTCAATAATATATATATAAGTTAATTAAACAGGCGAGATACAATAACTAAATAGAAATAAATTATAACAATGGAAAATGTGTAGTACAAAATGTAAGTTTGAAATGCAAATAAAAATCGTTACCCCTCAAAAACATTCTTTTTCCATGTGTTTAGTACAAATTGGGGGTTTAAAAAGCCTCCTGCCACGCCCCGCCTACCGCCCCGTCCACATTTACTTTTCGGCCCACTATAGCCCTCATGTAAGGTACTTTCGGCCCTCTGTCAAAATCAGTTGTGCACCCCTGATGTATACAAATACGAGCATATGAAAGGAAAGTACAGTAATAAAAAAAAAACAGCAGAACTATAAAAAAAAGTGTTGATAACCTTACTGATCATCCTCTTACATACAAAGCATTGCTGTCTTCCAAGTCTGTGTTTTCTCCTATGTATATGTTGCATATGCTGTGAGTGAACCCCAAGTGAATTACTGTAAGAACATATTTAAAGTACTAGTCTATAAATATAGTACTTTTTCAAATTTTTTGTTCCTGACTGTTACTGGTCTAGATATGTCAGTAAAGGAAAAAAGAGGGAGCCAGGCATGTGATGTCATCAGTGATGTCATCAATGGCATTTGTGAAGTCATCCTTGATGTCCTGGGTGTTTTTCTTAGCAGTGCACGGTGGTGGCACGAGTTATGATGACTTATCTTACCATAACTGGTGAATTTCAGGGGTTTTCGGTTTTACTTGAAACATAACGTCGCTTTAACAAAGTTTTTTTTACTGAATATATATATATAAATACACATTGTGGAAGCGACCCTGTAGTTATGGTTAAGTTGTTCAACCTATAGGAAGAGCAGTGTTTGGGTGGCTTATAGCTTTGGTTCCTTTTGAAGAATCATCACAAAACTTTTGGGAAATTTTGTGTGAATTTATATAGGGGGGAACGTTATAGGTGGAGTACCAACAATTTTGAAATATTAATATACATGAATGGGAAAAATGTTTGCTTGCACCCACAGCCTAAACTGTTGGTTAGATTTGCACCAAACTTGCATGAGGATTAGCGGCCTGCTCCTGAAAGTGCGCCTTTGCAAATTTGGTGCTAATCCGTCTAGTAGATTTGTAAAAAATGGTGAAAAAGTAGGTACAACAAAATGAGTGATATCTCTGTCCCATCTGCAGACCCACTACTTGTTCAGAGTTCACAGATGCCTCTGGACCAATCGGAGGCCACATGAGCATTCGCAAACATAATATGTGGCCGCTAATTGGTCCATTAAAAATGTGATTTGTGTCAAAACGTTTGAAATGGTCTCCATACTGGATCCACTAACCCATAGATTCTACTGCGGACAAGGCAGTAGAACATTACTCTGAAAAAGACACTTGGGGTTTGTTAGGGAGAATTCTCAAGAATGTGCTAATTTCCCTTTCCTTTTGAGACCCCCAGTAACTTTGCTGGATTTCTAGGATTTAAATTTTTATCTGGAAAGAGTGTGTGCCTTTTTTCCCACTCTTTCATGTATTTTGATGTGTGTTTTACTTTTGTAAACTCCATAGGCATCATCTTTTTCTTGTGTGTCACACAGCACCTTCAGTGCAGTGGCCCAGGGGTGTCTTTCAGACTCCCCAAGGTTTAGATACCTTCTCTGGGACTGATTACCGTCTCCCAGAGCATGTGAAGTAAATTTGACTTTGCTAGTCCTTTTAAATTCATAGTCCCAGCACACACTATCTTCCTATAGAGTGCTGGAGGGGTTGCTTAGCATCCCCTGTGTCTAAACACTCATGTAACAGTCAAATGTGACCCTTTCCTCTTGAAATGGCTGGTGGCAGTGGTTTTAGAACAAACTACCATGATTTTTCCTGACAGCGAACACCGGTAGCTAAAAATCAGGTCAGCCATGTTTTTCAATATGGCGCCCATGACCCCTCTGTAAAAACAGACTCTGGTCATCTTTTTTTGCCTTTTCTTTTAGGAAAGGTCCTTCCTGTGTTTAACTATGCACACCAAACCAGGTTTGGTCACTTTGTTCGATGCCCTTTGGCGGGCTTCAGTGCTGAAGCCCTCCTCTTGCGCCTGAGTGTCTGGGGTGGACAGAATGTGAGGGAGGTGCCGGAACTGCCTGTGCTTTGTCTCCTAGGAGACCTGAATGCACTCTGGTGTGATTGGCTGGCTGAGTGTCCGGCAAGGACAGCCACCCTGCTGGGTGTGTGGCAGCTAGGCTGGAGTGAATGGGAGAAAACTGTTTAAAAGCAGGTCTCTGGAACTTGGAAGTCAGAGTCGACCACTGGAACGAAAGAACCAAAGACGAGCTAAAGGAAGATGACTGCTGCAACTCCTGGACCGTTGGTTTGCCCGGTGAAGCCCTGCTGCAGGTCCGAATTGCCTGAAACTCCATCGACAGAGAAGATACTTCAAGGACGGCTTCTTTCCTTCAGCTGGTGGGAACAACCAACTCGTAGGCCACCTGGACACCTTCTCCATACTGGTCAAATTTTCTTCAGAGTGCTTTTGAAAACCGGATAGCCAGTGAGAAGGATACCAGTTTGTGGACTTTAAGGCACTCACACCTTAAAACGGATGCTTAGCCAAGCTTGTGGCCTCTCCCCTGGGCAGTGCAGGAACCTCCCGATCTCCTCCTTCGTGTCCCCATGACTGAAACTCAGGAACAGCGAGATCTGCAGGAACTGCCAGGAACAACTGCCTCAGCTAAAGCTTTTCTTCATTAATAAGGTACTGTGCAAACGCGGTGTGGAAATCTTTTCTGCCGCGGTCAAAGATTGTGAAACTTTCCCAACTTGGGGTCCTTGTTTTTTCCTAAACTGACATATGCCTCTTTTTCTGGCAACTACTTCCTCGAACATTGGCAAAGACTTAACCGTTTACTACCAGAACTAAACTGTGCTATCCTAACCAAGACTCTGAACCATTGACTTTGGCCCAGGCCTATTGAATTGAATTGCCGGTTGTAGTGAACTGAAACTATTTGCCCTGCCATGAAAGTAATTGTGCTTTAAATTCTTTTAACCATGTCTTTCTACCCCTTTTGACTGAAGTGCCATTTTGCTGCCACTTCAGGGGAGCTTAACTTGTTCAGAAACTTATTGGTTGTGTACTGTAGTTTCTTAGAGTGTGATATTGAGCTGCTTTCTTACTAGTGGAATGTTTTCCAAAGGACTGTGTAAATTAATGTATATTCCATTACCACAAAACCTTGAATAGTGTTTGTTTGAACTACTGTGATTGCAAGTCCTTTGTGCAACATTTTGTACTGCTCACATTACTCATGAGATAAGCCTGGCTTCTCAGCCACTGCTATCACATAACTGTGTAGTACAGGCTTGTACCAAAGGTGAGATTGTGCTTACCCCTGTAGTCTTAATTGTGTGTAGTGTTCCCAAAGGGTACTGCATATAATTCTGCCTCACACTGGTGTACAGTGGTGAGGATCAAATTGAGTTGTTACATTGAGAGTGCTGCTCTTAGCTTTGTTCAAATAACCCTCCCAAGGCTAAGCACCAGTAGAGAAGCAATTGTTTTATCATGTCTGAAATGGATAGCTACCGAGAGGAGACCTTAGTGTTAACAGTTCAACTGAGAGAAATGTGTAAAGCTAGGAACCTCACTGTTAAAGGCAAGAAAAATGAACTGATAAAAAAGTTGTTGGAATGTCAAAGTCAAATAAATAGGTCTGCTGTACCTACTTCTGATGAAAATGTGGAAAATGATGATGAGGATGATAATGTTTCAGAGTCACACTCAAATGTTATTGATGAGTTAGATGAGGCAGAGGAGTCTCGAGATGTAGGCCTCACTTTAACTTTACCTGGTCTTAGGCCTCAATCTTTTGCCACAGGGGCCCTACCAGGTCCAATGATGATTCCAGAGTTTGAATCTCTTGAGAAGATGAGACTTGAGTTAGAATTGAAAAGAATCCAAGCACAAACTGAAAGTAAACATCAAGAACTTAAACTAAGGGAAATGGAATTACAACATGCTCTTGAAATGAAAAAGTTGTCTCTAGAGAATGGTACTCTCCCAGAGTTTTCTAGGTCTTCCAGTCCTAAGAGGCCTTGCATGCCCAAAGATGCAGTAAGTATGTATGAGGTTAAGCTTGATATTTTGGATTGGTTGGTAGCTTTTGAATATAACAATAGGATTCAGAACATTACAGGGAATCAGCTGATTCCTTGGCTCTTTTCTAGGCTACCCCCAGTTGCATCTGATGTTGTAATGGAGATGGGAGAAGTGGACAGAATGGAGTATGAAAGTGTGAAACTAGCTTTTATAGCTAGGTTTGGGAAAACTCCTTCCCAGTATCTTAAGAGGTACAGACCCTCTAAAGCATGATGGTACCCCTTTGTCAGTCTAGAAAAATGAGATGCCCCTCGAAGGGAAGGCAATGTAGGATACTTGGTTGACTGAAGACCAACCGCCTCATTTTCGGTGTTAAGAATAAATAGTTATTAGTCATTATATAGTCATTAGCTTAACTAGAGTGGAGCCATTTTAAGATGACCAAAATCGCCATTTTGTTTTCTCTTCATTTTCTCTAACGCTGCCTCTTTCCCTCATGTAAAACTGCTTTGCTGAGATATTATTCTGCTTCAATGGTCCAAGGTTGTTAAAAGGCATGTTGAAACATAACGCTGTAAGCCCGACAGAAATGCCCGGTTCCATCCCTCACGTATCCTTGGAGGCGAGAAGCAAGGCATTCTAATCAGTACACAGATGCCAGCCAGTCTCCCTAGAAGAATAGCAATGTATGAAACTAATATTAAAAGGTTTAAATTATGTTCTTCTTTGCGGCCCTCCTTCTTGAGCACTGTGAGGCCCCAGAGAGTAAGCTGACCTCTAGAGCGTGAATAGAAAGCAGGAGATAGCAAGGCCTGGAATGTGCCATCCCCCTACGCTCAGCTTGTCCACGAAAACAGAAGCGTTGTGTTCTTTAAAATAAAGACTTGTGTCTGTAGGTCCGAGATTATAAACTGTTGCTAAATATAATGGTCTAAGGTGTCATATTCGTCACTATGGTCAATCATCGCCTCCAATTCAAAGGGAATGAATTAGGGGTGGCATCGAATGTGTCATTACTGATTGTAAGATGCTCATTTTGTATATATGTAACTGATGTATGACACTCACGCTCTTGCGTCCCCCGAGGTCTGTTAGACACACGTCGCGGGACGTGGGACCATTTGGCCAACTGGGACTATTTACTTTGCAATAAACCCTAGATTTTGGGAATACAACCTTGTGTCTGGCGTATCAGTTCGTGTGTGGTGATTGTGCCTTGTTTCCACATTCGAGGGTCCCTCAGGGGCTACCTGGCTGTGTGAATGTTTGAAAAACCTAGATGGTTGGGTTAAGGGTTACAGAGTTAAGACTTATGAAGGTATGAGAAATCTGTTTATGTTGAAATCTATGTATGATGCCTGCTCTCCTGAGCTGAGGCAGCACTTGGCTGACTCTAAGGAAATTGATCCAAAGAAGTTAGCCAGGGCTGCTGACTTGTGGGTTGCCAACAGAGCTACTCACAGGGACTCTGGGGCAACTCAGAAGAAGGATGAGGGAAAGCAGCAAAAGAAAGATAACAAAGAGAATTCTAATACCTCCAATCCAAAAGATGGCCCCAAACATAACAAGGGTAAGTCACAAGGGAAACCGAATCAGGCTAGTGTAACCCCTGGTGCTAAACCAGAGGTTGGTCAGGCCAACCCCCCATTCATAAAGACATTTGGAAAATGTTATGCTTGTGGGGCAACTGACCATGTGAAAGGGGATCCCAGATGTGAGGGTAAACCTTCAGGGGTCCACACTGTCTCCTTAGCCTTCTCTCCAGAGGAAGAAGTTCGAATGGCAAGTGGGAACTTTAACCTACTGGCTGAGGAACCCATGAAAGCCTCAGCCAGTGTTTCTTTAGTGTCCCTGGGTCTGTGGGAACAGCAGAACTTAGATGTCTACAATTCCATCCCCGATAATACTAAAGAGTATTACTAAGACAGTGTTCTTTTGAATGGCCAGGAGACCCCTGCCATCGGAGACACTGGGACCAGCATTACTGTAGTGGATGAATATTTTGTTAAGGTACAGGATGTTGCTAAGGCACCCAAATACCTCACTAGGCTTGCTGGAGGCCCTGTCCAAATGCTTCCATAGTTACCAGCTCTCATCAAGTGCAATCACATGGCTGTCAAGATAACTGTTAGTGTGCAGAGTGAAGTACCTGGGAGAGTCCTGTTGGGGAATGACTTACAAACTCTTGGAGTTGTATCAAGCTCCCCCAGGCCTCCCAGCAAAAGGAAACAGGAGCAGACTAGGGAAGCCAGAGAGAGTACCATAAGGGGCTCTTCAGGGGAACTTATAGAGGAAACTATAACCCCCCAGTCCACAGGACTTACTAACTGCAATTTCTAAGAAGAAAGAGGAAAAAGGGAAACCTAAAGCCTCCGGGACGAAACCAGCCAGCACTACTGTGCAACCAACAAGGACATTCCCGAGAGGACTGTCCAAAGTCACACCTGTGACTCCTTCACCAGCAGAGCCTGAGTGTGAGGAACAACCTAGTGTGGTTGAATCACCTGCTGAGGAATCAGAGCTGGAAGAGGAGCTTGCTCCTGTTGGAGATCTAGATCCTGCAGATCATCCTGAGCTGCAGTCTTTACTGGTAGAAGGTGGACCCTGCAGGGCAGACTTAAGCAGATATCAAAGAGAGTGTCCTACTCTTGAAGGTCTTCGCCAACAGGCAGATTCCCAGCTGGAAGGGCAAGAGCAGGGGAAACATAGGTTATACTGGGAGGGTGGCCTCTTCTACGGTGAACCGACTGAGTCTATTCCAGAGGACTACAGAAGACTTGTAGTACCTCTGGAAAGCAGACAACAGTTCCTAGAGATAGCCCACAAGATTCCTTTGGCTGGTCACTTGAGTTTCAAGAAGACTAAGGAAAGGCTTTCTCTGTATTTCTACTGCCCTAAATTGGGGTCTGATATAATAAAGTCTGTAGAAGCTGTCACACTTGTCAGACATCTGGCAAGAGTGGAGCCAAGAATGTGGCACCCTTGGTGCACCTCCCCGTGGTGGGAGTCCCTTTTAAGAGGGTAGGAATCGACATTGTTGGTCCCTTACACCCTCCAACTTCTTCAGGCAACAGGTTTATCCTGGTTGTAGTAGACCATGCTACTAGGTATCTTGAAGCAATACATGAGGACTGTTACAGCCCAGGCTGTGGCTAAGGCCCTACTTGGTATTTTTACCAGGGTAGGTTTTCCTAAGGAAGTAATCTCTGACAGGGGTCTAATTGTATGTCCCACTACATGCAGGCCATGTGGAAAAATTGTGGAGCGACTCACAAGTTCTCAACTGCCTACAATCCACCGACAAATGGATTGGTAGAGAGGTTTAACATTACAAAGAAGAGCATGATAAGTGCTTTATAAGAACCCGTTAGAAGAAAGGGGGGCCAACTACTGCCATGACTTCTATTTGCTTATAGAGAAGTCCCTCGGGAGGGAGTTGGATTTAGTCCCTTTGAACTTCTCTATGGCCATCCAGTTAGAGGCCACTTGGCCCTGATTAAGGAGGGGTTGGAGAGTGCTCCTTCCCCCAAGCCAGTCAGAGTCACTGACTATGTGAAGGTCTCCGGAGGAGAATGTCACACATGATGGCAAAAGCATCAGATAACTTGTAAGCAGGTCAGGCTCTGGTGAAGCATTGGCATGACCAAAAGGCCAACACGGTTGAGTTTACTCAAGACCAGCAAGTTCTAGTTATGGTACCTACAACGCAGAGGGCCTTACAGGACAAGTGGATAGGACCCTTTAAGGTTGTGGGCAAACTTGTAGAGGTCAACTATCTGGTGGATTTAGGCAATCCTAAATAGGCTCCCAGAGTCTTTCACACTAATCGTTGAAAAGCTTATGTCTCAAGACCAGAAGTAGGAACTTTGCTTCTAGCTTCAGCTCAAGAGGAGGAGGGGAGTGAACCTCTACCTGACTTACTCGGAGGCCAGCCTTTAGATGAGAAGATAGGAGGAGTCAATCCCTCTTCTAATCTGACACTGGAACAACAGGAGGGGTGCAAGTTTCTGTTAGATCAGTTTGCCTCCCTGTTTTCACTATCACCAGGCTTGACCCCTTGCGGCCAGCATGATATTCTCACTGGCGACTGTTTACCTGTTAAAAGCAGAGGTTACAGGATGTCAGATCATGTAAGATCCCACATAAAGGAGGAGGTCAACAAGATGCTTGATCTCGGGGTAATTGAGCCATCTACAAGTCCATGTTCTAGTCCAGTTGTACTAGTGCCAAAAACAGGATCCAAAGAGTTGAGATTATGTGGGGACTATAGAGCTCTTAATGCAGTCACAATGACTGATGCCCATCCTTTACCAAGGACAGATGAACTGCTGGACAAGCTTGGTTCAGCCAAGTACCTCAGTACATTTGATCTCACGTCAGGCTATTGGCAAATAGCACTGACAGACCATGCCAAGGAGAAAACTGCATTCTCAACCCCAGCAGGCTTCTACCAATGCCTTTTGGACTAAAGAATGCACCTGCAACATTCCAAAGGATGGTTAACCAGGTTCTGAATGGGATGGAGGACTTCTGCATGGCGTACTTGGATGACATTGCAGTGTTCAGCCCTACTTGGAAAGAACATGTTGACTACTTAGGATATGTTTTGCAGACTCTTGAGCAGGCCCATCGGACCATAAAGGCGAGTAAGTGTCAAATTGGTCAGAGTAAAGGGGTCTACCTTGGACATGAGGTAGGAGGAGGTGAAATCAGGCCATTGCCTAGCAAAGTACAAGCTGTGCAAAACTGGGCCAACCCTACTACTCAAACCCAGGTGAGAGCATTCCTAGGCCTCACTGGTTACTATAGGAATTTCATTGAGAACTACGGGACCATAGCGTCTCCCTTGAATGTGATCTCCTCACCCAAATGTCCTAAAAAGGTCAGGTGGAATGAGGAGTGCACTCAAGCATTTGAAGGACTTAAGAAAGCCCTTTGTCAAGCTCCAGTCTTAAGAGCTCCTGACTACAACCAAACCTTCATTGTGCAAACAGATGCTTCCAATACGGGTATAGGTGCAGTTCTGAGTCAGCTGGAAGTGAAAGGTAGGGAGCACCCCATTTGCTTCATCAGCAGGAAGCTGATGGAACCTGAAACAAGGTGGTCAACCATTGAAAGAGAATGTTTTGCTATTGTGTGGGCACTGAAGAAGTTTAGACCATACTTGTATGGATCTACTTTTGTGATTCAGACAGACCACCAACCCTTGAGATGGTTGATGCAAATGAAAGGGGAAAATCCTAAACTACTGAGATGGTCAATCAGCCTGCAAGGGTTTGATTTTACCATTGACCACCGGTCTGTGTGTCACCACCAAAATGCTGATGGTCTCTCCAGGATGTTTGACCGACTGGAGTAAGGAGATTCATCCAGGAGTGGATTAAATCCTCCTGTCCCTTAGTCTGGGGGGGGGACGAATGTTAGGGAGAATTCTCAAGAATGTGCTAATTTCCCTTACCTTTTGAGACCCCCAGCAACTTTGATGGATTTCTAGGATTTTGATTTTTATCTGGAAAGAGTGTGAGCCCTTTTTCCCGCCTCTTTCATGTATGTTGATGTGTGTTTTACTTTTGTGTTCTTTTGATATGGAGTTTTTTGACAAACTCTGTAGCCATCATCTTTTTCTTGTGTGTCACACAGAACCTTCAGTGCAGTGGCCCAGAGGTGTCTTTCAGACTCCCTAAGGTTTAAACCATCTCCCAGAGCATGTGAAGTTAAATTGACTTTGCTAGTCCTTTTAAATTCATAGACCTACCATACACTATCTTCCCATAATGTGCTGGAGGGGTTGCTTAGCATCCCCTGTGTCTAAACACTCATGTAACTGTCAAAGGTTACCCTTTCTTATTGAAATGGCTGGTGGCAGTGGTTTTAGAACAAACTACCATGTTTCTTCCTGACTGCGAACACCGGTAGATAAAAATCATCTCAGCCATGTTTTTCAATATGGCACCCATGGCCCCTCTGTAAAAACAAACTCTGGTCATCTTTTTTCACCGTTTCTGCTAGGAAAGGTCCTTCTTGTGTTTAGCTCTGCGCACCAAAGAAGGTTTGGTCCCTTTGTTTGATGCCCTTTCGCAGGCTTCAGTGCTGAAGCCCTCCTCTGGTGCCTGAGTGTCTGGGGTGGACGCCTTGTGAGGGAGGTGCATGAAACTCCCTGTGCTTAGTCTCCTAGGAGACCTGAATGCAGTCTGGCATGATTGGCTGGCTGACTGTCTGGCAAGGATAGCCACCCTGCTGGGTGAGTGGCAACTAGGCTGGAATGAATGCGAGAAAACTGTTTAAAAGCAGGTCTCTGAGACTTGGAAGGCAGACTCGACCACTGGAACGAAAGAACCAAAGACAAGCTGAAGGAAGACGACTGTTGCAACTCCTGGACCGTTGGTTTGCCCGGTGAAGCCCTGCTGCAGGTCCGAATTGCCTGAAACTCCATTGACAGAAAAGCTCCTTCAAGGACGGCTTCTTCCCTTGAGCTGGTGGGAACAACCAATTCGTAAGCCACCTGGACACCATCTCCATACTGGTCTAATTTTCTTCAGAGTGCTGTTGAAAACCGGATAGCCAGTGAGAAGAATACCAGTTTGTGGACTTTAAGGCACTCACACCTTAAAACCAACGTTTAGGCAAGCTTGTGGCCTCTTCCCTGGGCAGTAAAGGAACCTTGCGACGTCCTCCTTCTTGTCCCCATGAATGAAGCTCAGGAACAGCGAGATCTGCAGGAACTGCTAGGAACAACTGCCTCAGATACAGCTTTTCTTCATTAATAAGGTACTGTGCAAACGCGGATTGGAAATCCTTTCTGCCGCAGTGAAAGTTTGTGAAACTTTCCAAACTTGGGGGCCTTGTTCGCTCCTAAACCGACATATAACTCTTTTTCTGGCAAACTACTTCTTCGAACATTGGCAAAGACTTAACCGTTTACTACCAGAACTGTGCTATTCTATACAAGACTCTGAACAATTGACTTTGGGCCAGGCCTATTGAATTGAATGGCTGGTTGTAGTGAACTGAAACTATTTACCCTGCCATGAAAGTAAGTGTGCTTTAAATTATTTTAACCTTGCCTTTCTACCCCTTTTGAAACTAACTGAAGTGCCATTTTGCTTCAATTTCTGGGGAGCTTAACTTGTTCAGAAACATATTGGTTGTGTACTGTAGTGCATTAAGAGTGTGATATTGTGCTGCTTTCTTAATAGTGGAATCTTTTATAATGACTGTGTAAATAAATGTATATTCATTTACCAAGAAACCTTGAATATTGTTTGTTTAAACTGCTGTGAATGCAATTCCTTTGTGTAACATCTTGTACTCCTCACGTTGCCCTTGAGATAAGTCTGGCTGCTCAGCCACTGCTACCACATAACTGTGTAGTAGAGGCTTGTAACAAAGGTGAGATCATGCTTACACCTGTAGTCTTAATTGTGTGTAGTGTTCCCAAAGGGTACTGCATGTAATTCTGCCTAACAGGGTTATTTTGAGAATGAAAGGTGGTTTGGAAAGGTGGGCAAAGAGAACAAGGCAAAACATTTTCTGGGTGAAACATCATAGGGTCTTTGTCAAGTCTGTGTTTTATTTACCATCAATGACAGATAAGGACACTAACATTGCTTTGTGGGCATATTTTGAGGTACAGACAAAAACATTTCTCTGCAGACTTCTTTTATGGTGTGATGTGCTATGTCACAACAGTGATTTCTTTTGATTTTATAGTTATGTAATGAAATTAATGAGTGCAAGTAATGTTTGTGTGTGTTTGTAATAAAAATGCACATTTTTGTGGCTATTGAAGTATGTACAATGTTAGTGACATGGTTGAAGTATATTGTTGTGGCCATGGCCAGTGCCAAGATTCTTGGGGGCATGTCCAGAATCTGGACACTGGTCATGGCCACAGTAATAAGCCCAACGTAATTATTGCAGAAAGCCATGCTGTGAAGAATGTGGACACTGGCCATAGCCACAGTAATATGCCCACAGAAATTATGTAAAGGGCTTCATATTGTTAAATGAATAATCTGGTTATTGGCCTTACAAATTGTAATACATCTGAGATTGGGCATAGACATCTGTACACCGGTCATGGCCATAGTAATATGAACACAGTAAATATTGCTGAAGGCCATACCATGAAGAAGCTAGACACTAGCCATGACCACAGTAACATGCCCACCATAATTATGCAATGTATCTGAATATTGTGAAATTAGATTTCGGGTTATTGGGTTCACAAATTGTAATAAGTCTGAGACTGGGCATGGATACCTAGTTGGATATTGTAGGGTATCATCAGTGTTTTTTGTCTGTAAAGAAAAGTAAATACAATTAGTTATAAAACATTGTTTGCAAAATATAAGCAGTTACAGTTTTACACATATATTTCGTTTTTTTGACCCTCATGTGTGATACATTGTATGTACCATGTTTTGTACAACATATATGTGTGATAAGCTATTTTATTAAGATGTAGTAATAATTTGGTCATTGGGAAGAAATCCAAGGTGGATTGAAAAAAAACATTGTATACATTTACTGTTTGTGATATTTACATTGTTTTAAACTTTGACTGTTATGTATGGTGCTAAAACTATGGTTCTAGAGGTGTTGAGCTTTTCCTTTCACAATCTGTATGTTACACAACAAATGTGAATTTATTTCCTTTCATTAGTTAAGTAGTGTACATTTTACAGGTTTTTGTCGAGAATGATTTTTATCTCAAGGAGTAGTGCCGTCTTCATTTGCATATGTTCCATCAAAGAAAAGTTGAGTAGTGTTAAGAGTAACCACGTGTCTGCTTTACATCAGATTTCAGAAATGTAGTCTTAACATCTCAAACAGGATCTAAACGTACAGTTGTATGTGACTCAGTTGCCCAAATGTGCTGCTCAAATGAATTGACATGTGCTTCTTAACTCATATTTGCACCTGGGGAAGGGCACTTAGCCAATTAGGTGGCTAGAAGAGCGGGCGAGAATGTATGTATCTGTGTGTTGTTTGAGTCACCCGATCCTCTTCCCTGGGTGGTGCTATTTTGGTTTGTTTTTTAATATGGGGGAGCAACAGGCAGCTTTTCTCTGTTTCCTCCCCATCTCCCCACCCAACCCCCGGTTTAAACCAAATGGAAGGATGCAACATTTACATTGTTTTAAACTTCGACTGTTATATTTTCGGGAAAACTATGGTTCTAGAAATGTTGAGCCTTTTCTTGCACAAGTTATATATCATAGAACAAATGTGGAATAGTCTCACATTTCTCACATAGTGGGTGTAGTCTTACATTCACTAAACAAGTGGAGTTGTTCCATAGTTTTTGAAGGAGAGCTCAATGTGATATACTTTCCTACAATTCACGTATACGGGCATCTATTTTTAAACACGATAATAACACCCTGGAAGGCCATGTGTAAACGGCTATTTGTAATATGTATTGTATGTCGAAATTTGTATCGAGTAGGTGGTGTCTGCATGAAGTGATTGCTTTGTTTATGCACTGCTTGGTTTGTTTGTGTGTTCCTGGCTGGACCATTATTTATTATTGTTTTTCCACTTTCCCTTCTTTTCACTGTGATGTTTACTAAAATGAAGTAGAAATGTGGATGGCTTTGACACCCTGCTGTGGGGGTGAACATGGCAAGGGATGTGGGCTCTTACTGTCTTTGTCCCCCCCCCACAATGGGGATGATTTATTTATATCCCAGGTTTTATCCGGGGTGTAAATGGTTTCTTTTGTTTCTCTCTGGAAATTGGTTGCAATGCCAATCTCCTGAGAGAAGCGAAGAAAAGATAGAAAAACGTAAGATGGCCACCACCATAGAGAAAAGAAATAAAGTCCCTTTTCCCTGTCTATGGCTCTGGCATCGAGCTTGAAGAGCACCGGGACTGGAGCATAAGGCTCCTGTTTAGCAGGTAAGTAGGAGGCAGGGGATGGGGAAGGGGTTGGGATTGTTTAGGTAGGTGGGAAGGTGGAGAGGCAACAGGGAGAGTCTCCCTGTCAGCTCCCCATGATTTGATAAAAATATATAGTGCAAACCAGATATGGAACTCAGGTGGCTGGAACAGGGTGCTGAGAATTTATATTCTAGTTTACTGTTCTAGCCACCTGACTTGCTGAGCACCCCTCCCTGGTTACGAATCCAAGAAAATGCCAAAAGAGTTTATAATGAAGTAGAGACGTGTATGGCTTTGACCTCTGACCCCCTATGAGCTTTTACTTCTCTTGGTACTGAAGAGTAAGAACAGCTGTACATTATCACTTGTCAGTCTGTACATTAGATGAAACTGTTTTTGCACTCTGTACAAAAACAAGTAATAAAAAAAATACACAATCGAATGAATTAAATTAGTTTGGATTCTTTTTTTCTCTAGAGATGTTAATCTCCAGAGAGAAGGAAAAAAAAGAAAGGAAACCCAAGATGGCCACGACCATAAGGAAAAGTGACTAAGTCCTGTTTCCCTGTGTATGCCGGTGGCTGGGAGCTGGAGGGGTGCTGGGAATGGACCAGAAAGCTCAGGTGTAGCAGGTAAGTGGAGAAGGAGGGAGGGTAGGGATTTGCATTGATTTTGCGGGATGCAAAGGTGGGGAGGCAACATAGAGGGGCTCCCTGTTGCTTCCCCAAGATTGTAAAATAAAAAGGATGACACCACCCGAGGAAGGGCCCTGGGTGGCTTGAACAGCGGGCTGAGAATGTATATTGTCATCCGCTGTCCCAGCCACCTGATTGGCTGAGTGCCCTTCCCCGGGTGTGAATCCAAGAAAAATACCAAAAGAGTTGATAATGAGGTGGACACTTGGATGGCTTTCACCTCCGCTGTGGGTGGGGGGGGCTGAAACATGGCTGTTAAAGGCCCAACAGTCCGTGATTAGGTAGGCCTGAGCGAAGTGTGGGCCTTTGTGAGGGAGGTGGGGTGTTACAAGCCATGTCCACCCCCACAGTGGGGGTGAAAGCCATTTGCACCCCAGGTTTTAATCGGGGTAGAAATGGTTTCTTTTTTTTTCTTGGGAGATTGAGTGCAGACGCCAGCATTGGGAAAAGGAACTAAGTCCTTCTTACATGTCTATGGTGGTGTCCACGAGCTGGAGGACCGCTGGGAGGAGAGGATAAAGCTGTGGTCCAGCATGTAAGTGAGGAGGCATAGAGGGAGGTGGGGTGGAGGTTGGGATTGTTTCGGGGACCGGGGGTGGGGGGACAACAGGGAGAGGCTCCTTCTTGCCTCCCCACAATCAGAACCAAATAAGATGCTACCACCCGGGGAAGGGATTGAAGTGGGTGAATAGCAGGCTGGGAATATATATATATCGTCGGCTGTCCTAGCCACCTGATTGGCTGAAGTAGAGATGTGGATGGATTTCACTTCCGGTGTGTGGGGTGGACATGGCTGGTAACAGCCAGCCAGCCCGAGTCTAGGTTGGCAAGTGCGAACTGTCAGAGGATTCAATTCAACACTACAGCTAAGTCAATGCCTAGTCTGGGATACTGAATGGAAACACTTATTGATATATCTTTATGTCCAGTTCAGTACTCTGGATGACCACCCTTGTATAACACCCCCCTCTTAGAATCCCCCTGACCCCACTGAGCCAAGAAGTAGGTTTGTTTTGCAAATTAAAAGGTTTATTTGAGAATGTAAACAATATATATATATATCACACTTTATAATAAATTAATATCTGATAGTACACTTAGACATATGATGTTGATCAACAATGGGTAATCTGGCACTAGCACACTTCTTTACAATCAATGAGGAGTTAGTATAGGATGGATAAAGTAGCAAAAATACTTTTATGATTTCAAGGGAAAAGCAATGAGGAATATAATGCAGTACAGAAATACTTGATATGATTTTAGCAAAAGATAAGATAATCACTTTTTCTCTGGCAATTCACCCCCTCCCCTATGTAATGTAAGAAATGGAAGGAGATGGAAAGAGGAGCACACAGTTCTCAGGAATGCAATCAAAGACAATACGAAATTCAGTTCCCCCACAGCAAGCTTAGAGGAAACAGGTAGGAGTTTGAAACACAGGCCCAAAATGCTTTTAAATGTGATGGCAATGGATGGGAAAATGTGTCAACTGATTTTAATTCCCTCTAGAGATTCAGGGTGAGTGGGAGATGCGTGTTGGTATTATTTCAGGCTCACTTTAGCAATGCTCTATGAGTTATTAAGAGACAAACACATTTTTAGCACAGGAAAGCAAAAAGCTGCTATCTTTTTACAGGAAAAGAAATCAGGCCAAATCGCAAATCGCGGCAAAATTCGCGAGTGTGTGAATCGCGATTACGGCAAAAGTATAAGGAGTAGCAAGTCGGTTTTAGGTTCGTTGGAAAGCTTAGATTCCAAGCTTTCAGATGAAAGTTAAATTTCCTTTTCCTAGCCCAAACGGTTCCAGAGATACGGACGATTAAATAAAGGTACTTTTTCGCATTTAAAGTAAACTCAAATGACAGGTGACAGCTTGCAGCTGCAGAATTGACAGGTGACTGTTGTGCAGCTTTACAAATGACAGATGACACGATTTCTGGGAGGCTGTTCTACTTAGGTTAAAATAGTTTGGATTAGATTATTTTAACTAAGAGATTGGTTCTGCACATTTCTGCTAGGTACTCACAATATAAATTTGAAATAGGCCTCGCCACGGATCTGGTCAGGTTTTGGACTGGACTCTGGTTCTGGTCTCGGCACTTCACAGTGATCTGGGTCAGCTCTCTGGTTCTGCTCACAGCGGTCTGGGTCACTCTGGATCTCTGGTCTGGTCTCTGGCAATTGTTCTTGGCAAAAGAATTCAAACAGCTCGCCCGGCTGTGGAATAGTTCGCAAATGATTTTAAGGTTGCTGAGGCCTGCTGAGAAGAGTTCTCAGTTTGTGGGTTTATGCCCTTACTTTAAGTTCTGAAGTAAAGTTCTGGTCTTTGGAGATTGATGGATTTGAAGTCTGGATCTCTGGATCTGAAGTCGTCGGTCAGCATGCTCCGCAGCAAATGGAATTGAATGTCTCTACCTGTCCCAGCAGTCTCTTTTTATGTGTTTTAAAAATGGGTGTGTGCCTGGGTCTAGCTAAGCCTGCCCCTCTCTACTTGTCATTGGCCCAATTCTCCCCTCTCCCATGATTGGGGGAAGGAAATGGATTGTCATCATGATAAAGTCTGTTTATGGGTCAGAGGATCCTCCCCTGGTCAGTATGCCCACAAATCTATATTTGATTCAAATACATCCTTCCCAGATATACAATTTGTTGAAATTACATGTGCACATTATATATTCCTTATGGTCCATGCTTGTCCGCCTCTGATCTTCCTGGGGGCTTGCATTCAAAAATGACATTTTGCACTTTTTAACTTGTTTTGCAATATCGGACATTTACCCAAAATTACACACATGTGCGCAAGGAGTATGGACATTAATTGATGAAGTGTCAGATTTTTAACATGCAGACATTTGGAGTGAGACCCTATTTTCCGCTAGCAACCCCCCAGAATACACCACAGGGTCCTAACGCCTCTCAAAATGTTCACAGAAAAATCACAAAAATAATGATATTACTTATATAATTCTGACAAGTCCGCACTATGAGTTATCTATCTTTTTAAAATTATGCCCTGGTCAAAAAGGGGTGTGGCTTCCCACATCACAGGGTGGAATAACTGGTTTATCCACTTCCCCCAAGCTCAGCTGCTAGCAGAGGCACTGCCCCTCCCAGTTTCCCCTAAGAGGAAGCCACTTTACGGCCCCCCAATATAACATTTGCCTGAGTCCAGGACAGGCCTTTGTTCAACTCCCTGTAGTCCCCAGCTGCTCTACCCCTAATCTAATCAGAGAGGTGACAACTCTTTTTGGCAAGGGGAGTGGCTGAGCAGGTTTCAACTCCTGTTGGGGGTAGTTGTTAGGCAGAATCCAGTTTCATTAAGCCAGGTTTCAGCTAAATGTCACTTTTTGTTCCCAGTTTTCTACATTCAAATCAAACTGACAATTTTTACATATACATTAAATAATTACTTCCTTCAAGTCATTTCAGAATATAGTTTTACATTGTATCCACCTCTTAGCAAGTCTTTCCTTGGTCTGGTTTTGTTTCATTTGTTCAGTTTTCCACAAAAATCTGGTGGTTTTAAAACGTCGGCTTTCTGATAGTGGTGAGTACTGGTAATGCAACCATTTTTGGGATTAAGAAAATGAATTCCCCACATTTCTGAGTTGCTTTTTTTTTTGGCAATCAGCATTGCCATTCCCAATGGTTTCAGGCTACTGTGTGTGTAGCCCACTGGTGGTTTTAGGCAGTGCCCTCCTGTGCTCACAACATAGGCAAAAATGGGTGGCAGCCTATTCTTCATGTTTTCCCTGTGCGCTCTCTGGGGAGTTCTGGCCATCATGATGTTTTCAATGCCAGTAAGGCACAGTTTTTGTGGTAGGGCTCGATGCATGGGTAAAAACATCCCACAGAACTGAAGGTCTGGGTGAGGGATGTGGGCTCTTACTGGCCATGTCCGCCCACCACAGTGAGGGTGAAAGCCATTTGCACTCCAGGTTTTATCTGGAGTGTGAATGGCTGTGGGCTGTTTCTGGCCATGTCCGCCCCCCACAACAAGGGTGAAAGATATTTGCAATCCAAGTTTTATTCGGGGTATGGATTATTTCTTTTTTTTTCTCTCAGGATTGGGTGCAATGCCAATTTGCAGAGAGAAGGGGAAAAAAAAGAAAAACAATATTGCTGCCAGCATTAGGGAAACTGACTAAGCCCTGCTTACATGGCTATGGTGGTGGCCAGAAGCTTCAGAAGCGCAGGGAGGAGAGAAAAAAGCTGCGGTCCAGCAGGTAAGTAGGGAGAGCTGAAGGGGTTTGGGTTTGGATTGTTTTGGGGTGGGGTGGGGAGGCGGGAAGACAAAAGGGAGAGGCTCCCTATTAGCTAATAAGGTTTCCCATGCTCTTCATTTAAAGAGAGAGTAATTACTATGTAAGGCTTTGATTCCCTTGGCTTTGGAGAAGACACATTCGAAGTGTCCTTCTATTTATGCATTTACGATGCATATACCATCCTGATTCATGAGAGAGTACAAGTATTGTATTGACAACAGGTGTGGTGCACATTGGTTGTGATTGGTAATAATTTAACTTAATTGTGCTGGGTAGTGTTGACATGTAATGGTGTGTTTATGTGTGTTTTGTCTTTGGTAGTGTCGAGGGAATGTGCATTAAAACACACCTGTGTCTTCATTTCAACACCTTTGAGAAACTGAGCATCATACAACTACATTTTTATATCCTGTTTAAGATGTTAAGATCGCATTTGTGCAAGCTGATGTAACGCAAACAATGGACTACTCTGTCCACTTCTCTACTTCATTATCAACATCTTTTGGCATGTTCTTAGATTCACACCCAGGGAAGGGCGCTCAGCTAATCAGGTGGCTAGAACAGTGGACAAGAATATAATGTTCCACTCACCTGAGGCTCTTCCCTAGGTGACACCATCTTATTTTGATCCACTTGTGGCAACAGGGAGTCTCTCTCCCCAGACCCCCAAAGCAATCCCAAACCCAACCACACTCCCTCCTTCCCCACTTAGCTGCTTAACCACAACTTTATTCTATACTCCCGGCACTTCCCAAGCTCCTGACCGCCACCATAGACATGGAAAAGGCATAGATAAAACCTGGGTTGCATATGGTGTTCACCCCCGCTGTGGGGGACCAACATGGTCGGTAACAGCCCAGAGCCATCAGCAAGGCCCTCGGTTCACTAAGGCCTACCAAGGTTCAGGCTGGTAGGCCGTCCCTGGCTATATCCGACCCCCCAGAGTGGATGTAAAAGTAATCCACATCTCTACTACATTTTCTTTGTATTTTCTTTTCAGCCAAACAGGTCTTTGGTACCGTGGATGAGAATATACATTCTCAGCACACTGTTCCAGCAACCCAAAGTCCTTCCCTGGGAGATGCCATCTATTTTTTCTGATTAAGGAGAGGAAACTGGGAGCAGCTTCAGTTGTCTTTTGTAGTGTGTTGATTTTTTATGAATGCAGTGCAGATTTCGACACTGTAACTATTAACAGGGTAATTCATAGAATTTCGCAGAAAAGTGGCGCACGCGGCTGGCGCACAGTGTGCGTGTGCGAATGTCTGTGCCAGCTGCGTGCGCTAAAATCGATTTCCGCGCACAGCGTATTCATGGATTTTCACCTCCAAAACCAGCTGTGGCGCAGAGTGGCGCAGCGACCCTGCAGCAGCGCCAGTTACGCCCCCAAGAAGGCCCCTAGCGCAAGGAAAAGCCATCAAAATCCCCAATCCAGCGCAAAGGGCTGCGCTAAACCTGGACCAGTTTACAGGGCTGCCAAACAGCAAACTCCAAGCGGGGAACGTGTATTACTGGGGTTCGCGTGAAGTTTCACACGCGAAAGGGCCTGTGCGAGTGGGGTACGTGTATAACTGGGGTTCACGGGAAGTGTCACATGCGAAAGGGCCTGTGTAAGTGGGGTACGTGTATTACGGGGGTTCGCGGGAAGTTTCACACGCGAAAGGGCCTGTGCGAGTGGGGTACATGCATAACTGGGGTTCGCGGGAAGTTTCACACGCGAAAGGGCCTGTGCGAGTGGGGTACGTGTATAACTGGGGTTCGCGGGAAGTTTAACACGCGAAAGGGCCTGTGCGAATGGGGTACTTGTATAACTGGGGTTTGCGGGAAGTTTCACACGCGAAAGGGCCTGTGCGAGTGGGGTACGTGTATAACTGGGGTTTGCGGGAAGTGTCACACGCGAAAGGGCCTGTGCAAGTGGGGTACATGTATTACGGGGGTTCGCGGGAAGTTTCACACGTGAAAGGGCCTGTGCGAGTGGGGTACGTGTATAACGGGTTCGCGGAAGTTTCACAACCGAAAGGGTCTGTGCGAGTTGGGTATGTGTATAACTGGGGTCCGCGGGAAGTTTCACACGCGAAAGGGCCTGTGCGAGTGGGGTACGTGTATAACTGGGGTTCGCGGGAAGTTTCACACGCGATTTCAGCAGGGTACGTGTATTACGGGGGTTCGCGGGAAGTTTCACACGCGAAAGGGCCTGTGCGAGTGGGGTACGTGTATAACTGGGGTTCGCAGGAATTTTCACACGAGATTTCAGCAGGGTACGTGTATTACGGGGGTTCGCGGGAAGTTTCACACGCGATGTCAGCAAGGTATGTGTATTACGGGGTTTCGCGGGAAGTTTCACACGTGAAATAGGCTGTGCGAGTGGGGTACGTGTATAACTGGGGTTCGCGGGAAGTTTCACACGCGAAAGGGCCTGTGCGAGTGGGGTACGTGTATAACTGGGGATCGCAGGAAGTTTCACATGCGAAAGGGCCTGTGCGAGTGTGGTACGTGTATAACTGGGGTTCGCTGGAAGTTTCACACGTGAAAGGGCCTGTGCGAGTGGGGTACACGTATAACTGGGGTTCGTGGGAAGTTTCACACACGATTTCAGCAGGGTACGTGTATTACGGGGGTTCGCAGGAAGTTTCACACGCGAAAGGGCCTGTGCGAGTGGGGTACGTATATAACTGGGGTTCGTGGGAAGATTCACACGCGAAAGGGCCTGTGCGAGTGGGGTACGTGTATAACTGGGGTTCGCGGGAAGTATCACAGGCGATTTCAGCAGGGTACGTGTATTACGGGGGTTTGTGTGAAGTTTCACATGCGAAAGGGCCTGTGCGAGTGGGGTACGTGTATAACTGGGGTTTGCGTGAAGTTTCACACGTGATTTCAACAGGGTACGTGTATTACGGGGGTTCGTGGGAAGATTCACACGCGAAAGGGCCTGTGCGAGTGGGGTACGTGTATAACTGGGGTTCGCGGGAAGTATGACAGGCGATTTCAGCAGGGTACGTGTATTACGGGGGTTTGTGTGAAGTTTCACATGCGAAAGGGCCTGTGCGAGTGGGATACGTGTATAACTGGGGTTTGCGTGAAGTTTCACATGCGATTTCAGCAGGGTACGTGTATTATGGGGGTTTGCGGGAAGTTTCACACGTGAAAGGGTGCGAGTGGGGTACGTGTATAACTGGGGTTCGCAGGAAGTTTCACACACGAAAGGGCCTGTGTGAGTGGGGTATGTGTATAACTGGGGTTTGCGGGAAGTTTCACACGCAATTTCAGCAGGGTACGTGTATTTCAGGGGTTCGCGGGAAGTTTCACACGCGATTTTGCTGTCAGAGCGGGGTACGTGAATTTCAGGGGTGCGCGGTGATCCTACACGTGAATTGGCAGTGTGGGTTCTCCCAGGTGTTCCCTCTACACCCCCCACGGCACCTGCAGGCAGCCCACACCACAGGGGACTATCCCCCACCCCTGGTCATGTCCCGCAGGCAGCCCATCCACCATGGGCATGCCCCCCAGCCAAGCCACATGTCAGCTTGCACCCCCACCCCCCAGCAGTCAGGGGCACCTGCCAGCAGGCCCCCACTCATGTCCCACACTTGTCCCCTTGTACCCCCAAACCCCAAGCAGTTAGGGGCACCTGCCAGCAGGCCCCCACACATGTCCCCCTCCCTGCATCCCCACCCCCTAGCAGTGCAGGGCACCTGCCAGCAGGCCCCCACACATGTCCCCCTGCGCCCCCATCCCCCAGCAGCCAGGGGCACCTGCCAGCAGGCCCCCACACATGTCCCCCTGCACTCCCACCCCCCAGCATTCAGAGGCACCTGCCAGCAGGCCCCCACACATGTCCCCCTGCACCCCCACCCCCCAGCAGTCAGGGGCACCTGCCAGCAGGCCCCCACTCATGTCCCACACATGTCCCCCTGCACCCCCACCCTCAGCAGTCAGGGGCACCTGCCAGCAGGCCCCCCACACATGTCCCCCCCGACAGGTCATCACACTCCAGACCCATGCCCCTCATGCCCACCCAAATCCCACCCCAGTCCAAACACCCCACATTGAATTCCCAAAGTCATGATAGAAAATACATAACCAGCATGGCCATGAATCAATGTCCCGCAGACCCACGCAATGGTGACACATGACTGTGAAAAGATCAACATTGTGACATTCACAAAACAAATGATATAAAACCACATCAGTAAAGTATATAATAAATGTGTATTCAATAATTAACCAAATGAATAAAACAAAATCACACAATAATGGAAATAATGAAGAAAAAGCTGCATGTCCAAAATATTTTTAAAAAATGTGTGAAAGCAGAATCCAAATCAATCCAAAAGAAAATGGGTCCAAAGAGTCTGTCCGTCCAACCAAATCCAAAGTGTAAAAATAAGACACATCCATTGATCCATGGTAAGAAAGAAACTTAAATGAAGTGAAATCCAGTGTTGAACTATATACAAAGTACAAATCCAGGGTCCATGAGCCCAACCATTGAAAGGAAACCTACAAAAACCCTACCTAATGAACAACTATATACAAAAAGGTGGGGCATTGTCCAAGCGCCCCAAATGAAATGAAAACCAAAAGGAAACCTAACACTAATTAACTATATACAATGGCAGCGGGCTAGTCCGACGGCTCACTTCCTGATTTCCCGGGCTAGGGCATCATCGAACTCCTGCTCGATGTCCTGGAGGCGGTCCTCTTCCATGGCCCCGAAGGTTCGCAGGGACAATGACATCCGGACCTCCAGGTCCCTGCAAATTGCCTCGAGGCACTCGGCCCGCCTCAGAGCCCTTTGCATGGAGTTCTCCGCCTGACCATCGTGAGCCGTGCCTCTTCCGACCCGCTGCCGCTCAGCATCTATAGCATGGCCTAACCGCTGCCACACGGAAGACACTTCCCGTCCTGGGTCCTCCTGCCCTCCGGCCGATGCCTGCCCCTCCGATGTCGAAGGCCCTGAGCCATCATGGCTCCCACCTTGTTGTTGCTGCTGCTATGCCTGTGCCCGTGCCCTGGCTCCTGCTGCCTGCACATCCTCCTCCGGCTGGGGTGCAGTTGTTGAGGTGGCCACCCCTGATGGACGTCCGACTCCTGACTGTGGCAGGGATGTGTCCTCCACCAGCCTGGCCGCACGGTCAGAGGCAGCTCCACAGGGTACCCAGGTGATACATGGGTGGGAAGATGGCACGGAGGACGACTGGCGAATAGGGGGTTCAGGTGAGGAGGGGGTCAAAGCAAGGTTCAGCAAACGGAGGAATCCGGCCTGGGTGACCTGTCCCAGTAGGCTGACATGGTCAACGAGCCATTCGAGATGACGTGCAGTCTCCCCATGAAAAGACTGCAGGTCACCTCGCATGTCCCGTTGACGCAACGCCACCCCACCCAGGACAGGCTCAACCCGGTCCCGGATAGCCACGTCCGCAGGGAGAAGAAGGCCAGTTGTTGTAAGCAGATCCCCTCCCTGAAAAAGGGTCTGGACGTAGGCATCCCTGCTGGTGCGGGATGATGCAGTCACAGGATCGGGGACAGGATTACACACAGGAACCTCCGCGGTGGCCTGTGCTGCCTCTTGTCCCTGCCCCTGCACTGTACCACTGGCACCATTGGAATCCCCACCTCCAGACCCCGTCTCTGTCCCTTGCGCAGCCTCCTCCTCCACCAAACCCCCCACCAACCTGGATGACTCTGTGCCATCTTCCTTCGTCGGACCCTGTGGGGTCTCAGCTGCCCCTTCTGCTGCCGAGGAGTCCAACTCCGACCTCCGCCTCTTGGACCTACCCTCGGCAGCTGCAGCCTGGGACGCAGCATAGGACTCCACACTCCCTGACGAGATCACCACCTGGGAGGGGATCCAGGCTTTGCCTCTCCGGCTGGTGGTGTGATCCCTGCCTCTGTGTTCCACAGCACCCTCTCCGCCCTCTTCATCAGTTGACGCTGCAGACAGGGAGAGATAGGAGACAGACATCAGGACACTGTACAATGGACTGATGCACACATGCCAGTTGCACATGAGTGGCAGTGTCAAACTTCAGACATGGCATCACAATCCCCAACCCACATGGCATGTCAACTCACACACATGAGCAATTCCACAGCCATATGGCAACAGCCAGCACCATCCATACACATACAACAGCATGAGCAGCCAAAGGTGAGCCAGACATCACATGAAACACAGGGAGTGCAGTAGACATGCACACACGCCACCACACTTACATGCATGTGTACACCTCCACCAACTGTCGCAGTGATGAGATCCGCATCCATGTCACATCTGGCAATCAGTCTTCTACATATCAGTGTCCCAAGCATCCATGTTGCATCACTGTTGCACCCTTGTGAAATACATACACATGCACATGTACACGGTGCAGATACATGCAGCTGGAACCGACATCCATGTGTGACACCACAACCATGCCAACTTACATACACAGTCATTCAAACATGTGTGCTCACACATCTGCATTTGGCATGCAAGCTTACACACACATGCACCATCCATGTGTCTCACACATGAGAGGACTCGCATGTGTTAGCCTCACGGCCCTGTACAAACACATCCATACATGGCCCTACAAAACCACATGTGCAACTTGCACACTACTGGCACACCACCACACGCACAGCTTACAATCAGTATGCATGTACACTTACCGCTCGACTCCAGACGGGTCTGCCTCTCAAGGACCTGGACGTGGAGCGCTGGGGATATGCGTTCCAGGACCCTCATTTGATGTTCCGACAGGTGGCCCTGGCACCCCTTAGCATCCGCTGCCTTCAAGAGGCGCCGGGCGTTGTTGAGGGCCCTGAACCTGAAGTCCTCCCAGCGCTTCTTGACATGTTTGAATTTGTGGACTGCCACCCCCTCCGCGTTGATGGCAGTCACGATGTCCGTCCAGATCCTGGTCCATCCTTCCTTGTCGGTGCGCGAACTTCTAAAGAGGGCATCATACTGCCCCAGGACTTGCTCCACCAGGACACCAACTTCGGTGGCAGTGAAGCTGGTGGCCCTCTGCCTCTCTGGCTGGGGGTTGCCAGTGGTCTCAGATGGTGGTGTGCCCGACATGGCAACCCCAGAGGCAGGTGTGGGTGGGCAACTGGGTCCTGGGACTGGGCTGAGCGATGGTATCCCAGTAAGGAGTCTTCAGTTCCAGCAGGGGTGGTCACACCAACTGCACCCCTGGCTGATGTGCAGGCAGCAAATATCAGGGCATGTGGGCAGCAGGCAGGCAGGCAGCAGAAGATGGCAGGTGGGAGCGTGCTCGGGGCTCTTGGGGGCAGGAAAATGGCCTTCAGGGCAGGAGCGTGGTCTTCCGTGTGTTTTCGTGTGGCCAGCTTGATACGGAGTGATTTGGCACGTGAAAAAATTGCACATCAGCGTGTAATTCGAGGAAAGGCCCTTAGCGCGTGAGGGCGTCAGCACACGCACGCGATTCCATTGGACCAAAGGACCTTAGCGCGTAAGCGCGTCTGTGATGTATCACGCACGGGCGTTGCCCTGGCAGGGCTTGAAGATCCCACGTGGATTTCCATTGCTCTGTACGTGCTTTTCGTGGGGTGCGGTGCATGTGTTTTCCAGGCGTTGGGGTTCACACGCTATTACTTCACAGCGGGTGGGTGTTGGCTACACGTTCTTCTACATGCAAGGCAGACGGTGAGTGCTAGCCCGCTCGCCCAGGCCCAGGCCCAATCGCGTGTAAAACTTCCCGCGCACCCCAGAAATACACATACCCCGCTCGCCCAAGGCCTATCGCGTGTGAACCGACAAGAAGTACAGATTTCACCCACTCGCTCTCCACGAAAAGCACGTACAAGAAAATGGCGTCCTACACGTACCTTTTAAACCGGCCCACACGTACACTTCACTTACGTGTGTACGCGCCCTTTCATCCAATTTCACGCGATGCCACTCGGACGTGCAGTTTTTCCACGTGTGCTCTGTCATCACGTGCTATGAGGGAAACGCCCGCACGCGTGTTATGTAATTTACGCGCTTACGTGTTAAGGGCCTTTGGTCCAATGGAATCGCGTGCGTGTGCTGACGCACTTATGCACTAAGGCCCTTTCCTCAAATTACATGCTGACGTGCAAGATTTTCACGTGCCAAAACACTCCGTATCAAGCTGGCCACGCAAAACACACAGAAGACCACGCTCATGCCCTGAAGGCCATTTTCCTGCCCCCCAGAGCCCAGAGCATGCTCCCACCTGCCATCGGCTGCTGCCTGACTGCTGCCCACGTGCCCTGCTATTTGGTGCCTGCACATCAGCCATCTGCAGGGGTCCAGTTGCTGTGTCCACCCCTGCTGGAACAGAAGACTCCCGACTGGGATACCATCGCTCCACAGCCCAGCCCCAGGACACAGTTGCCCACACACGCCTGCCTCGGGGGTCGCCATGTCGGGGCAAACACCATCTGAGACCACTGGCGACCCCGAGCCAGAGGGGCAGAGGGCCACCAGCTTCAGTCAGAAGGAAGTTGGTGTCCTGGTGGAGCATGTTCTGGGGCATTATGATGCCCTCTTCGGAACATCACGCACCAACAAGGAAGGACGGGATAGGATCTGGGACGACTTTGTGGTTGCCATCAATATGGAGGGGGTGGCAACCCGCAACATCAAGCAAGTCAAAAAGCGCTGGGAGGACTTGATGTCCAGGACCCTCGTAAAGGCCCGGCGCCTCGTGGAGGGGGGCCGTGGCATCATGAGTACCATCCAGATGAGGGTCCTGGTACATGTAGGCCCAGCGCCCCACGCCCAGATCCTTCAGAGGCAGACCCGTCTGGAGTGGAGTGGTAAGTGGCCAAGCATTGCTGTGTGAGACAGGGCATGTTGCAGGGTGCTGGTTGCCTGATAACTGCCTGTATGTGTGACATAGGCCATGTACGTTTGTGTGTGTGCAGGGACATCATGGTCATGCATGAGAGACCAGTAATGTGTGAACCACATGGTTGGTGCATGTGTTACATGCGGAGCAGCATGCGGAATGCACACATTAATGCATGCCTGTCTCTGTTATTGGACATGGATGGGGTGTGAGAGATGGGTGCTGCTGTCATGGACATGTCTGGTGTCCATGTCTGTGTGTCTGAGTTGCATGTCTGTGACTTGTAAATGCCATGGATGCATGACACATGTCTGTGACAATGTTCAGATTCACTGATGCAGCCTACTCATCCTTGTATCCACTGTGTCTGGGGTGTACGAGGCCAGATGGATGAAACTACGGTGAAGTGTGTGCATGTGATAGGCATGACCCATGATGCATGTGAGTTTCAAACCAGCATTGTATGTTTCAAGAGTCCCTTGGACATGTATGCTAATGTTCATAGCATGCACCATGCCTGTTACTGCATGTGTTTTGCCTGCACTGACCCATGTGTTGTGGAGGGACATGATGGAAGTGATGTTTGACAGTGCCACTCATCTGCTATTGCTTCCTGTCTAGGGGACCATTGTACAGTACCATGATGCTTGTGTTCTATGTCTACCTCTACACAGCGGCAAGTGATGAAGAGGGCGGAGACGGCGCTGTGGAGCAAAGCAGCGGGGATGCCCCCACTGGCCGGCGACGCAAGGCCCAGTTACCCTCCCAGAAATTACCATTGTCCCGGAGTGAGGGGACTGGTGCTGCATCTGCCACTACGGCTGCAGTGGAAGGGGTGGGTGAGCCCCCACAGGGGCTTGCAACGACGGAAGATGGTGTGGAGCCATCCAGGTTGGTGGTTTCCACAGAGGAGGAGGAGGCTGCTACTGAGCCGCACATGGGGCCTGGTGGGGGTAGTACCACTGGTGCAAGTGGTGCAGTCCAGGGGCAGGGGCAGGAGGCAGCACAGGTCACCGTGGAGGGGCCTGTGCATGTCACTGTCCCTGACACTGTGACTGCATCACGATGCACCAGCAGGGATGCCCCATCCCAGGCCCGTCCGCAGGTAAGGGGGATGTCCATGTCATCTGACACTCCTCTACCTGCGGACGAGGGGATCCCTGGCCGTATGGAGAAGGTCCTGATTGGTGTTGTGTTGCGCACGCGTGGCTTTCGTGATGACGTGCGTGCTTCACGGGGGGAGCACGCACGTCTTCATGAAGAGCAGCGTGCCAACGTGGCCCAGTTGGGAGTGTCCATGGTCGGGGGTTTTGTACATGTGTCGGCCACTCTGGCAGCCCTCTCCTCCTCTGTGGAGACTATGCGCCAGTCGTTCTCCATGCCGTCTTCCAGCCCAGATGCCACCAGGGCCCCCTGTGGATCTGCCCTGACCAACGCAGCCAGCTCGGTGGGGATCCCATCCCTGCCACAGTCGGGAGTCGGAGGTCCAGCAGGGGTGGACACCCCAGCAACTGGACCCCAGCAGATGGAGGATGTGCTGGCATCATCAGGCAGGGCACGTGCACGACAGCGTCGGTGGATTCCATCAGCCTGGATGCCGTCGTGCTGGCAGAGGCAGTTGCGTCGGAGGCAGCGGCAACTCAATGTGGGAGGCATCATGGCTCGGGGCCATCTACATCAGAGGGGCAGGCATCAGCCGGAGGGCAGGAGGAACCTGGAATGGGAGTGTCTTCCATGTGGCAGCGGTTGGGCCAGCAGATAGGTGCGGAGAGGCGGCAGGCAGAGGAGGCACGGCTCACAATGGTCAGGGCGGAGAACTCCATGCGCAGGGCGCTGAGGCGGGCTGAGTACCTCGAGGGAATTCATAGGGAGTTGGAGGTGGACATGGGGTTATCCCTGCAAGACCTCGGGGCCAGAGAACAGGCCCGCCTCCAAGACATTGAACAGGAGTTTGATGATGCCCTGGCCCATGACATCAACAAGTGAGCCGTTGGACTTGCCCGCCGCCATTGTATATAGTTCATTAGTGTTAAGTTTCATTTCTTTTTTCTTTCATTTGGGGTGCATGGACTATGCCCCACATTTGTGTATATAGTTAGTAGTTAGGTAGGTTTCATTTTAGGTTTCATTTATGTCGTTGGGCTCATGGACCCTGGATTTGCTATTTGTACATAGTTTTACAGTGGATTTTTCTCCTTCATCTTTTTTTTTCACCATGGAGCAATGGATATTACGCTTTTCTTTCCCTTTGGATTTGCTTTGTTGGACGGTGACTTTGGACACATTTTCATTTGGATTAATTTGGATTCTCATTTTATTTTTTATCATTTTTTGGGACATACTGCATTTTGATTATTATTGGCATTGTGTGTTTTGATTTCATTCCCTTCATTTTGACTGGAATACATTTTTGTTTCTTACTTCAATGTGTGGTCTTCTCTCATTGGTTTCATGCATGTCACAACCTGGGTTTTCTCAGTCATGTGTTGCCATTGTGTGGGTCTGACAGACTTGTACTCATGCGCATACTGCTTATTTGTGATCTATCATGTAATCGGGATTTCAATTTGGAGTGGATGTAAAGCTTAGTTGGATGTTTGGACTGGGGTGGCGTGGGGTGGGATTTGGGTGGCCATAAGAGCCAGGGATCTGGATTGTGATGACGTGTTGGCTGGGGTACATGTGTTGGGGCCTGCTGGCAGGTGCCTGTCAATGCTGGGGGGGTGGGGGTGCTGGGGGACATGTGTGGGGGCCTGCTGGCAGGTGCCCTGCACTGCTGGGGGTGGGGGTGCTGGGGGACATATCTGGGGGCCTGCTGGCAGGTGCCCTGCACTGCTGGGGGGTGGGGGTGCTGGGGGACATGTGTCGGGGCCTGCTGTAAGGTGCCTGTCAATGCTGGGGGGGTTGGGGGACATGAGTGGGGGCCTGCTGGCAGGTGCCCCTGACTGCTGGGGCGTGGGGGTGCTGGGGGACATGAGTGGGACATGAGTGGGGGCCTGCTGGCTGGTGCCCTACACTGCTGGGGGGTGGGGGTGTAGAGGGCATGAGTGGGGGCCTGCTGGCAGGTGCCCCTGACTGCTGGGGGGTGGGTGTGCTGGGGGACATGAGTGGGACATGAGTGGGGGCCTGCTGGCAGGTGCCCTGCACTGCTGGGGGGTGGGGGTGCTGGGGGGCATGTGTCGGGGCCTGCTGGCAGGTGCTTGTCAATACTGGGGGGTTGGGGGGGATGGGGGACATGAGTGGGGGCCTGCTGACAGGTGCCCTGCACTGCTGGGGGGTGTGGGTGCTGGGGGACATGTGTCGGGGCCTGCTGGAAGGTGCCTGTCAATGCTGGGGGGGTGGGGGACATGAGTGTGGGCCTGTTGGCAGGTGCCCCTGACTGCTGGGGGGTGTGGGTGCTGGGGACATGAGTGGGACATGCGTGGGGCCTGCTGGCATGTGCCCTGCACTGCTGGGGGGTGGGGGTGCAGGGGGACATGAGTGAGGGCCCGCTGGCAGGTGCCCCTGACTGCTGGGGGGTGGGGCTGCTGGGGGACATGAGTGGGGGCCTGCTGGCAGGTGCCCCTGACTGCTGGGGGTGGGGGTGCTGGGGGACATGAGTGGGGGCCTGCTGGCAGGTGCCCTGCTCTGCTGGGGGGTGGAGGTGCAGGGGGACATGAGTGGGGGCCTGCTGGCAGGTGCCCCGCACTGCTGGGGGGTGGGGGTGCTGGGGGACATGTGTGGGGGCCTGCTGGCAGGTGCCCTGCACTGCTGGGGGGTGGGGGTGCTGGGGGACATGTGTCGGGGCCTGCTGGCAGGTGCCTGTCAATGCTGGGGGTTGGGGGGTGGGGGACATGAGTGGGGGCCTGCTGGCAGGTGCCCTGCACTGCTGGGGGGTGGGGGTGCAGGGGATCATGCGTTGGTGATCAGTAGTGCAAGGTGACATGTGGCTTGGCTGGAGGGTATGCCCATGGTGGATGGGCTGCCTGCGGGACATGATCAGGGGTGGGGGGTTGTCCCCTGTGGTGTGGGCTGCCTGCAGGGGCCGTGGAGGGTGTAGAGGGAACACCTGGGAGGGCCCACACTGCCAATTCACGTGTAGGACTCCCCGGCACCTCCGAAATACACATACCCTGCTGAAATCGCGTGTGAGACTTCCCGTGAACCCCAGGAATACACGTACCCCACTTGCACAGGGCCAATCGCATAAGAAACTCCACGCGAACCCCAGTTATACACGTACCCCACTCGCACAGGGCCTATTGCGTGTGAAACTCCACGCGTACTCCAGAAATACACGTACCCCACTCGCACAGGCCCTTTTGCGTGTGAAACTTCACGCGAACCCCAGAAATACACGTACCCGGATCCAATCGCGTGTGAGACTTCACACGAACCCCAGTTATACAACTACCCTGCTCGCCCAAGGCCTATCGCATGTGAAACTTCCCGCGCACCCCCGAAATACACGCACACGCTATTTTTCACACAGCGGGTGTCCTTGTTTGTTGCGTACCCCTTTGCACGTCATTTGTCCTAGAGGGACACAGTATGGGACATTCATCATAGCTGTATGTACGTGCTTTTTGTTAGAGCACATTTTTTTCATGCGCAGGGACGCTACCGCCTGCCTTCGTGTGGCGGACGTGTTTAGGCCTGGGCGCGTCTTTGCCCGTGCGCTGGTTTGCCCTATTCGATTCCATGAATACGTGTTGTAGGCGAGCGTGTGGGCGTTCCGCGCACTTGCCTCCTGTACTTCCCCTTGACGCCCACATTTTCACGCGTTGTTCCCCATTCCGCGTGTCACGCCCCGTGTTACGCCTACTTTTGTTGTGTGCGCCGCGCTATGTGCGCTTTCGCTGTGCGCTTAGCGCACGCTGTTTGAAGGCATGTGCGCCAGCGTGCGCAGAACAGAATTTCAGCGCACATCCATGGATTTCCACGCGCACGGACTTCCTTGAATAGCTGTGTGCGGGTTTCGCTGCGATTTTCGCACTGGCACTGCGATTCGCACGCTTTCTCACTCTTGCGCTGAAAATTTCAGCGCACATTAATTCCATGAATTGGCCAGTAAATTGTGAACCTGTGTCAAGAATAAGGTCTAAGAACCATTGATCCATGGATGAGTTTCCAATATGTACGCAGAATATATGTTGAGGAGATACAATGTTGGTTTCATCACCCCTGAAGAATGTAGAGTGTTTTGCATATATGACAGAAACATGTTGGGTATAGTCTTTATAAGTGTAGCTAATGGTAGTATTGACATTTAAAGAATACGTTTTATCTCTGACCTGTACATTAGGGCAGACAGAGAGAGGGTCTCCTTTTCATGTTTATGGTTAGAAGTTTGGGCACTTCTTAATTGGAATTTTTCAGTACTGTGTTTTATGCTATTGTGGTCATTTGTATATGATTTATGTTTGTGTATATTGGCATACAATATTTTGTTGCATTTGTGTTGTATTGCTTGCCACTACTTAATGACAAGAGGCCTCATCATATGTTGGGTGGTATCCCGACTGGGATTCTGCCAAACTTTAGTTGCGTTACTAGCCACCTGTCCGGCGGCATTACCACCGGATCAAGGGTTGGGCAGTAAACAAGATTCAAACAAAAACCATACGTTGCTGTGTGGTGACCCCAATATACACTCCATATTGGGGTCGAACAAACCCAAATCAGGTAAGGTTGTCTGTCAACAAGTGCCCAGGTGAAAAAAACAAGATCCTTGCGACAGACCCCAACATATATTCAATGTACAACTACCATAAATAAATCATTTACATGCAAACCATATACATATAAAAATCAAAAGAAACTATTTTTTTTTTAAAACACAACATTTTATCAGCATCTTGATTCAAACATAGGTAAATGCAGACTTATAACGTGCAAACAGTCATAATCAAAGCAACAAGCAAATGTGTCCCAAATTCATTTTTTATGACAGAACTGCATCTCAAATTGTCCCTGTGTTCAGTATCGAAAGAATTTGCAAGAACTCCCAATGGGTTTATGGTACCCTTGAACGGATACTTAGCAGACAGTATTTCACAACAGTCCAAAATAAATCCTTTAAAGTTAGTACATAGCCAACGCATTTCGGATTATACATAATCCATCCTCAGGGCAGGGAAATCTATCTGTTCAGATTGGCGCATCAACATGTGCGTATACCTAAAATGAATTGTAAATAAATGTGTATCAATAAGCACGGTTTTCAATCTAAAGGCGACTGTTAGTATAGCTCAAAAATAAAGAAGCACCAAACTTAGAGCTACATATATAATACTCAATTGAGGGAGAGACCCTGTTAATAAAAGAAAAAGCTCATATCAACTACAGCAAGTCACAAAAGCCTTAGTACGGTCAAATTCAAAAACAGGACTCCTATCTAGCGAGTTTGTGCATGAGCACCAGTAAAGGTACCTGTACGAGCGCTACCATAGCGTACATATGAAATACCACCAGCACCAAACCCCCGGAGTACAACCGTACCACGCGGGCGATTGCTGACATCATCAAGGGTGAGACTCACAAGCCCACAGAGCCATGCAGAACAAGGCAGAGGGTCCAGATTGGGGGAAGTGCAGAACGGATTCTGCTCTAGCCCCCATGTCAGCCCCATACACTGCCTCGTAGAGTTCCAGGCGGGGTGCCATGAGCTGCACGTCCCAGCCAGTGTAAATGATATACGCAAAAGGGCATGCATAATCCAGTGTAACGGCAGGCAGAGGGGAAGTGCAGAAAACAATTCTGCTCTAGCACCCCTGCCGGCCAGAGGGTGTAGAAAGGATATGGCACGCCAGGAAATGCTAAAAGGCGTGCTAACAGAGTCAAATTAAACGACAACGCTTAAAATACAAAACCCAGTACAACTCTACAGTACCCTCGCTCCTATATCCTCTCAAATCCAATCTCAATCCCATGTCAACCCAGACTTTAACTAGTGGTAAACACACCTCTAATGAAGCACAATGTATCAACGGTAAAACTAAATCCTGCAGTTGCATAAAAAAAAAAAAACCTCACCCTGCAGGAAAATCCTGCGCACAATCTGGGCGATTAGCCATAATTCAGCAGTATCAGCAAGTTTCAAGGAGAATCCCCTAACTCTGCACTGTGCGACAGTGATAAACGCAGACAAGAATGAAAATAATAATAGGTCTCATTAGGAACCACAAATGAGAAACTAAATCACATCAGGGCCGTAGGTACAGAAGAAAAACAGCCATCAGTAAATGATAACCTATGCTAAGTGAATGGCACTAACAATGGCAAAAGTGAATGCCAGTATCGTATCAACAAGGTTCAAAGAGAATCCCATAACTTCGCACTGTGTGACAGTGATAAATGTAGACAAGAATGAAAATAATAATAGGTCTCATTAAGAGCAACAAATGAGAAAAAAAATCACATCAGGGCCATGGTACAGAAGAAAAAGAGCCATCAGTAAATGCTAAGTGAATGGCACTTATATACCACATTATTAAGTAAACCTAATCTCTCGGGAAAAACCTGCTCACATTCTAACGGCCATACCTGGCACAGTGTACAGCCAATTGGCTAAAGCGTAAGAAAGCCCAAAACGTTGAATAGCCGTAGAGTTAGCAGCTCAAATGTCCAAAGGAACACCAGATTGTGCAATTCACTAGGGGGTGCCACCCACTGGAGGGAACCTCTTGCCATTTAAATAAAGCACATCAAGTCGAAATCAACATTCATACCCCTTGGGTTAAGTGAGTCCAACAAATCAATCCACAATATTTCTCTTTGGAGAAGCTTTCTATGTAGGGCCCCTTCACAGGAACCCAATCCAATTTTCTCCAGTATGACACACTTAAGCTGAGCCACAGTGTGTCTTGCCTGATGGAAATGGATAGCAACTGGAGATTTTTGGTTGTTGGTGCAGATGTTGGACTTGTGCTCAGACCACTGTGTCTTAGCTTTCCTGGTTATCATCCCTACATAATAAAGTCTGCAGGGGCACTTCAATCCATAGATGACATGCATGGCATTGGAAGTGCAGGAGTATTTCAACCAGATAGGTTTCCCGGAGTGTGGATGCGTGACGCTGTTCCCTTTGATAACATTAGCGCAATGTGGGCAATTCTGGCAAGGTATGGTACCTTTGAAACGTTATTCCCCATTGGGTCCATTGGATGCAATGGGGAGTTTTCAGTGCAATCACCACCAGCGGTATTACCGGGTGGTAATTGCGCCAAAAATCTGCATCTTTGTAACGTGTTTACCCCCAGCTCTGAGCCGGGGGTAAACATGCCATACTCATGATTGGGCAGACCCTTAAATGTGGCAATAACCCTGTTACCACCGTATTTAAGGGCTACCACCCAACTCGTGATGAGGCCCAAATTGCCTTTTTTGTTTATACTGTTCATATTACTCTAAGAGATGGAATTGTCATCACACCTGTGAAGATTTTGGGTTACCTGATCAATTTAAAAGTACTTATAATGAGGGCCATATTATTTTCAATGCAGTGCTATCACATGCCATGTAGCGCCAACATTTTCCACCTTCTCACATCAAGTGCCAATTAATATTACTGTAGCAAACTTTGCCAAATGCATTTTCCTTACTTCTAAAATATTTAAAATATATTGTAATATATGTAAAACTGTAAGTAATTATATTTTGCAAACTATGTTCTATAACTAACTATATTTTCCTTTCTTTACTGAAAGACAAACAAAGATTATAGCATCCTTACTGTATAAAAGTAATTCCACTATTTGATCTAAAACCATCAGCCACAATGTTGCTCCAAATAAACACAAAATGCTTGTTACAAGCTATGTCCATCTTCCAGAACAAAGCTGAAGCCATATCAAACAGGTGTGGCAGGAAGTGTGGCAGGAAGGCAAAGTGGCAGGAAGGCAGAGAACACAATTTGGAGGGACCTTAAGAAGAGAATGGTGGGGCATTTTATTAGATACTAGTGGTACCACTCGACGTTGCCCGGGTCTGTAGCTGACATTCACATGGTGGTCTACTATAGCCTTGTGTAGGTTTTATTGTGTCATAACTTCCTATTATTTAAAAATCGCAAAATAAACAATCTACTGAAATCGCCTATACTGATAGCACAGGCCCACACCCCACTCCAACCCTGTGCATGGTGAATGGGTGGGTTTGGCAAAATTTCACTATCGCCAGTACACCCCAGACTGGTATGCCGACCTTGTGTCCAACTTCCTATTTTTGGAAAAGTAGCAAAATCGACAATCTACAGAAATCATCTATACTGAAAGCGCAGGGAGTGACGCTACTCTGTCCAGGGCGAATGGGCGTGGCTGGTCAGATTTCACTATCGCCAGTACAGCCCAGACTGGTATGCTGACCTCAGGCCAAAATTTCAGCCCACCAAAAGTTATGGGACTAGAGCCAACCCCAAAAATACAAACACACTTTCACAAATATATATATCGATTTACAATTTGGCATTAACGCCAATGCATATCTTTTATACAACTTTAAAATCATTACAAGTTCAATTTGGGAACTATTACTAGGCAAGAAGAAGAAAAAAGTCAAGTGTTCATAGAAAATCTGTCTGTGATTTACATTATTCAGGGCATGCTTGTTCTCATCTGCAAAGATACCTTGATTATAGCTACCCATATCCTCTGAGACAGATATTAGACATGCAAGAATGCTTTATTACTGTATTCTACTGAAGCAGCAATTGTGAAAGTCCCCCTGTAAGTGAGAAAAGCAATTTGCTAGCATCTCAGACTCAGAACAAAATTTGATTTTTCCTGGGCACCTAGGGGATATACTCTGTGTGCAGATGAGATTGATTAAAAGGACTTTCCAAATTAATGTGTGTGCTTGGATTTTGTAGATTGCAGTTCGGTGATTGATTATAACTGCTGAGGCATAGACAAGTAGGAGACAGGTTAAAGCATATCACCATTTGGTTAAATTGCATTGTATATTTACACACGCATGAAGAAATCGATACTGACTAATAAAGTAATCAAAAACTTGACTCAAACATCCCTTTAATAGAGCTTCATTACTGCAGCTAGGCAAGAGCAGTATTCATGTGCTCATATTAACAGATCCAAGACGCAAAACAACACTGGATTTTTTGTAAAACATTTGAAAACATGATGCGTTGGCGAACATGTAACAAACACATCTTTGCCTTGGCTAAATATTGCACAAGTGATTTGCTAACAAGTGATATTAGTGTTTTTATTTTTGTTTCAAGAGAACATGCCTGCAATGCAGAAGTCTACTTTCATACAGTGGCATTTCCATCTTGTAAATGTCCTGCATTATTTAAGATGAGGTGCCAAGATAGGTCAGTAATTAAAACACGTGTTACTGCAATCCTTGTAATGTTTTTTGAACATCGGACTTGCCATCTCAGCCTTTCAATATTCTGAGATCAATACACTGATCAGCATTACGTCCGGTAATAGCAACAACAGTATTGCTACTTCCAGTTGCCTTTCCACAATATTGGAACAGGTATGGCATGATATGGTGTTTATGGCAAGGAATAGTATGGTGAACGGGTTTGTAAAGTGTGCTGACACGGTGCACTCGCATAGGGGGAGAATAGAGATTTGAGGTAGCAGCAAATCACTTTAATGTAGTGGATCAGCATCCCTACTTATGTGAGATGTATCAAGCAGTTATGCATTCACCATCTGAGCTGCTGCAAGTCCACTATATTTTCTTGTAGACCCATTCACACTGAGGATTACCAATTGAGTGAGGCGTGTATTCCACAGGGTTTCCTTCTATCATCAGTAGTGCTCACAGATGTGTCAGGTAGAAGAGGTGACTAAGACAATGTTCATCTTGATGCTGGAGAAAGCAATATTCTTCACAGAATGTATAAATGGATCAATAATCTTGATATGGTCAATTTTATATAGTATGTGTAAAACTAGCCAATTTGTGTTTTTTTATTTTTCATTATAGCTGCAGGTATGATAAATACCATGCAGTGTACCTGCGGTGATAAGAAGAAAGAGGGGTGGGGTCAGTTTATTTTTCCTTTCCATGCATATCCAAGACTCTATTTTGTCAAACCTCCACCAGCGCCCACACTCAGAAAAAGTGCTGTCCTCGTCCCCATCATGCCCACTACCATACCTCCATGTGCACAATTTTTTCTGTGATGCACTTTTATTTATTTGCCTATTCCCCGTGTTTATAGCTGCAAGCATACTTTTTTACAGTAGCCAAGGATATACTTGCTGTAGGCTATAAATGTCATCTATACTCAGGGCTATCGGCGAGCCAATGTGATGTCATGTATTTTGGCGGGTTGTTCATGTGAAATTCAGACCTCCTACATATACAGAATAATAAGGAAAGGAAGGGATCCCAGTCTGTTTTGGTGCTGGATTACAACGTTTTTCTCTAAATGCGGTGGTGCGTCTCGCACAGGCAAATGATGATTCTTGAGTCTAGGTTGTACGTGTAGCGTTCATTTTAATTGGCAAAAGGTTGCCACAGTCTTGAGAGCACCTGTCGTGCCATTCACATGGAGAAAAGCCAACGCGTTTTTCGACCATTTAAATTTCAATACATTTAAATGGTTAAACAAAGCAGTTCTGTGTACTGTAAGGGTGCAGAAGTAGGGCACAGACACAAAGGTGACTTAGTTGTGGTTATACACTTTTATTAACCAGTAAAAGGGTTGGTAAAATGGCCTCCCTATTCCAACAGCTAAAAAAACTTTCCATGCCTCAAAGAAATCTAATGCAAATGTCAGGATGTCAAGTAAATAGGCAGTCACTGTTGTGTTCAAAAACCCTATTTCTGACCCTAATACTAGGAACTCACATCTAATGTGCAAGGAGGATATATTCCGAACTGAAGTTTCTAATCTCTTGGGTTGTTCCTTTTCCACAATGTAATGTTCCATTGATTAGGGATCAACTCCTTTCCCCTGGATTTCTTCGTATCCTACTTGTAAAGCTAGTAGCTTGTAGCTTCCATTGCTTTAAAGGAAAAACACGTTTTTATTTTTACAGCTTTCCTGTGAACAGCCCGTCGTTGTTCATGGGGGGTTTATGTCCGGATCACACTCCAGCCAAACATATCCCAGGAAATGATAACCGCAAGTCACGTTTAAACTTCTCTTCTCCTCTTTTTGGGTCCCAGATCCTGCACTTTCTTGAATACTCTTTATTTCACGTTTAGACCTTCATCTGGGTGCAAGTCCCAGGCTCGCAATGATGAATTATCCCAGCTTGGTGTACTCTACTGCCAAGCATATGGTTCTTCTTGTTTATCTCTTTTGCTTTCAGGGTCCCAGACCCTCTTATTCTCTAGCATTTCATTTAGGTGCTGGTCCTAGACTCGCAAAGTGGTTTCACCATATCTTGATTTACTCTTCTGAGGGTGCCCAACCCTCTTATTCTCGGGATCTCATATGGGTGTGGGTCCCAGACTCACAATATTGTTTCTGGCCTGCTTGGTTTACTCGCCTGCCAAGAATATGTGTGTCTCTTTCCCTCTCTGTTATTCCCAGGTACCCAGTCTCTCTTATCTTGCACTTTGCAGTTGTTCCCCGATTCCTCCCAGACTTCTAGCATCCCTCAATCTGCCCGCATACCTGTCTTTGTGGTTCAAGTCTTCTGGCTGGCGGTGCTCAGCTTTGAGACTATGGTAGCATTTGGGTGCTATCTCGGGTTGGCAGCGGCTCTGCCGGTCATTCCTCCTTTCTGGGGCTATGCTTTCCATCTACATCCACTTTTGGGGATCTCTTCTCCTTGTCAGCAGTTGCTCTGCCATTCAGGGTTCCTTCTTGGGCTGCGGTTCGTCACTCCAGCAGATCCCTGGACTTTGTGTCATTCGGAGGGTTGCTCAGGCAGCGGAGGAAGTAGCTCCTTCTCCTTGGACTAAATTTGTGATCCCGTTCTCCTCCGTACATGGCATCTCCCGATGCGCTTACCTGCTCGCTGGGTTGGCATCTACTGTGTTTGCTCCTTGGAGGATGGCTCTCTCTAACTTGCTTTCTCTGTTATTTTGTATTCCGTTTGACCAATCAAATGCCATGAAAGACGAGACCATTCACTCCGGTTCACTGGAGTGATCTTCTTACTCTTGTTAGTTTTCTTCATTATACAGTACTTGCATTAGAACTATATGTAAAGTACATTATTTTCTCTGGTGCATTAGTGAAGTCCAGCATATTAGGTTGTCTGTCTTTACAATAGAAGATATTGGTGATATTTGGGCAGAGGGAAGGAGAGTTAGGCTGGGGAGAAGAGGGAGGGTCTAATAAAGCGGATGTATATCTCTTTCTCATCAGATGGTCATCCCTAATCCCATAATGGGTTTCCTCCCCAGTTTGATGCTCCCCTGGTGCACCACCCCAAGAGGGACTATTGTATTGTGGACACACCGCCCTGGCCCCATAGGAATGGTCTCCCCCTAGGGGAGATGGGACGACATCCACAGATTTGTCACAGTACCTGTACAGTTTTGGGGTAAGCGTTTTCCAGTAAAGGATTACCTTCTTTAGATTGTGTAAATTTAATTTTGCATCTGATACAAAGTGTACCTCTTTGGTTCACCGCTATGTTTAGCGCACTGTACAGTAGGTTTACTAGGGTTTAGCTACAGTTTGAAGTCTATGGTGTTTAGATAATGTACTTTTGACTGCCCAATTAAATTAACATCTATAAATGGCCGCATAGTACTGCTCTGTGGAAATTAGCACCATTTGTTGAAGGAGAGAGAGGATGTGCAGTGCATGTTCTGCAAGAAGGTTATTCAATGTGGGCCTTCGGACATGCCTTCACAGAGCTCGGGAAGATATGTGCTAATCCAGCACCTTGTTCGTTTCCACTGTGTAAGGTGGAGGATTCATATTTTAAGGCTCTGGAACACCATATGGTGAAGGTGCATGGGCCTCACTCCAATCGTTCTTCAACTTCTTCTGCAATGACATCTGCAGCTCCTCTGCCCCTTCTCCATTAAACTCAAGTCTGTTGCCTGCCACAGCTTCTACAGACAGGGCTCCAGTTTTTCTGTCTGGGAATCCACCTGCTGTTATTTTACTCGCAGGCCATTTGAGTGATTGTATAATCCTGTGCACTATCTGCCACAATTGAATTGCTCCTGGAAGTGCTACACCAGCTGCATGGGAACTGGCCATTGCTCAGCATTCGGCATCAAGTAAATTGTCATTGGTAGAATTTCTTTTTAAAGTGGCAATTCTGTTGCCCATTTTTTGGGGGAAAAAATCAGAAAAAAAATGTAAAACAAAAGTTAAAAACAAATGCCAAAAAAAGCTATACGTTATCATTTTTTAATCCCTTGTATGTTCCATCCTTAATGAATTTTTTTTCCTTCCCAGTTCCTTTCTCCCTCTTTCCATAAGCTAAAACAAATTGTTTAAATGGATGAATAATGGATGAATAATTGTTATATCATTCATGTAATACAGTTTATGTGAGAAAAGTGCAACATAGACAATATTTTTCTATAACCATGGCTATAATGAATGTCTGTGGGCCCTGTGAGCCTATTCCATAGCTTCTTGCAGAGGCGGTTATCAAATGATGTTCACAAAGAATATATTTGTATATGTGTGTGGTAGGGTGTGCTTGAAAGTTCTATTTTGAGATATAATTAATGTAATATTTGTGCAAAGTTAGAGTAACAGTTTCCATTCATCAACAGCACATATAACGCTAAACAATTTAAAAAAGTTAGGTAAATATGCAAAGATTTTTATAAAAATATTTATTTGGGGAGAAAGTGGGGGAGAAAGTGGTTGTGGGTATTCTTTTTCTTTTAGTATTTTTACGAAATATGTTTTCTTCATTGACCCAATCTAATTTACTTTTTAGGTCTCGTATGTCAGTTTTCACTGATTGTATGTCACCTTGAAGATTAATCAAAATGTCTTTAGTTTCTTTTAACATATCCATGTTCGCATTTTTAGGGAAATCTTCAGATGGTTGCTGTTGAATCCTTCTTCTCACTTTAATCACTTCTTCATCTGTTAATACTGATTTAGAAAATATTTTAAAACAATGAAAGACATAATTGACTTCAAAGTACTTTTGCTAGTAGCACAAACATTTCAAAACATTAAGTATAAATACCTCACTAACATATTTCATTTGAAATACTCTCTTCTTTACCACATTAAGGCATGCCTAAAATCACAATCATCTCTGTCGATAATCTTTATTAGTTAGGTTATAGAAAACCTGTTGCTAACTATGAAACCCAACTGAAACAAATATCTTAACATTGGTCCCATTATATAATGTGGCCCAATAACTCTTCAGCTCAGATGTATTTATGCATATCATTGTGGTGGCTGCTTTCTTCTTCTAAATGGAACACATATTAACACATAACCGTGGACTCAACCTAAGGAATAGTAACATACGTAATTACATCTAATTGCTTGAGTCACACATTTACCTTTCATTACTCTTTACTTTAAAACACAATGGCATAGTAAAAAGCACAATCTGACAAAAATGCTTTGATTCTAATGGAAAAAATGCCTTAAATCACCTCATGAGATTACCAGACACAACAATCTCTTCTGCCTTGCAATATTTAATACTATTGTGATTGGTTATTTATAACACGCTTAATACCCAAAAGCTTTCTAAGCACAGACCCAGGAATCAAACCTGTGTTGCTTCATGTCATCCTGCTTCCAAGACGAGCATGTTGCTTCTGATCTATCCACCCAAGTTCTATGGTGCATGTTTCCATCTGTCAATGGCCTCATGTTAACACATATGTATAGCCTAAAAAAGGCTAAAGTGAAAAACAATATGACATCTAATTTATATGTTTTACTTTCAATACTATTTTCTTTACAATGCTAAGGTATACCTATATGCTCGATGATATCTATTACTTACACATATTATTGTTTAACGCATTTTAGATAAACAAAAATAACAAACTCACATAATGCAGAATATCCTGCACTTTCTTCAGCCTCCTGCTATTCAGAATCCTTCTTAAATGTGTCCTCCTCTGTTGGATAATTGTCTTCAAGACACTCCTAGTAGTTCTCTGTTCTGGAGAAACAACAAAAAACATGTTCTGGCAGCTGGCTTGTTAGAATGAACACTGGAAATACATTACCTGATCAAAGAATTCTCTGCATTTACTTTAAGTTTGGGACCTTATTGTTTCTCAAATAGGCAGCTGCAAAAAGGACGTCTAGTAGCTCATCTGTTCTTCGGCTATTGAAACTACACAACAATGTCATTTTTGAGTAAGGTTTCTATGTCCCTATTAAAGTGGAGGTTGTATTGGCCCATAATCTAAAGTGTTTTTCTACACCAAACTGAAACATATTAATATTAGACAAGGTGGGATATATTTGTAAGAAATAGAAAAAAAAACCTGTGCCCCATCACTAATTATGTTTGCACACTCATTTAACGTTTCATTGCTAGCCTATTCTGTATACCCGTGGCTACAAAGGGGTTGTTGCTCATGGCTAAAGCCCACCCAATGAAACGGCTTGCTCTCACAGAGGCACCAATAGCCACGATAAAATTGCTGTAATAGCCACGTGTATTAAGCCACACATGTCTGTGCAATAATCATATTATTTTGTGGATGTTAGACCACACAATGTTATATGTCTTTCTGAAACCTTGGCAATATGTGTTTTTGAGTGTGTGAAAAATGTACATGAACCCTTGGCTACAAGAATGCGTTCCTAGCCGAGGGTAGAAATATATCTGAACTATCTGGTCAACTTTTGCTCCAATCACAGTAGCAGTTAAAAGTTATTATTTCATTGGTTAATCTTAGGTATTGGTTATTCCCAGTTACATGTTGAAAGTTGTTATGGTATAGTAGGGCAGTATTTACTTTACACCATCCTGAGAGAGAATTGTGTTTTAGTAGATTGTGGATTTAAAGAGGTTATAGATATCTCGACATTTTGACTTTTTTTAGAGGTAGATACTGGAGGCAATTTCAGAAGGAGATGGTGTCAATTCATTAAGTGGACTGTCGACTGATGAGTCTCATTGCTCAGAAGATTGTGGAGCAATAGAGCATTTGGAGAATGGGAATAAGATTGATGTTTATGTGATGTGTATCAAAGGCATTAGCTTAGCAAGTTTTTCTTGTTTCAGAATACCACTCTAGATGGAGTATTCGAAATGAGAGATGTGTGCTCAAGTTGCAGACAGATATTTTTGACTGGGGGCACAGAATATTTTCTCTTTGGGAAAAAAAATTACGACAAGAGCACAGAGAAATATTTCAATATTTTTTTAATTGTAATAGGGAAGAGGTGTATTTGTCTAAAAGAGAGGAGATTTTGGGTTTCTGTATTTGAAGAAAAACACAAAGGGCCTAATTCACAGAAGCCTTTTAGAATGGCACAGTCACATTAAAAAATGCTCTGTGAAGGAGGCCCAACGTGTCTTTAAAGAGCCACCCATAGAAGTTATGAAGTATTATTGAAAATGTAAATGTTGTTGCCTATTTTTTTTAATAGCCATGGGCTACAAGGATGTCTATGGGCCTGTGATACTATTCCATAGCATCTCGTAGCCACAGTTATGAAATGATGCTTAAAAAGCAGTTTTGTATGTTTTTATATGTATGCATATGCATGTAATAAGGAGTCCTTAAAATTACAGTTTTGGGGTACACAGAGTATATTATGTCAGCACATTTGGAGTCCTGCTTTGATGTTTTCAAGGAACACAGCATTTCTTTTTCAGTTAGGTATACCTCACCATGTCTATACAGGTTAGAGATGTAGAACCTGATGTTGTTTGATATCGATAACTGCTTTCAGTCTCTGGTGAAAGCTGAAACTTCCTTATTGACATTTCTCTGGGATTTCTCAATTTTAGAGTTAAATCTGGTGGTCAACTTCCATTTTCCCGTCTGAGTCACATTAGAAAAGAGGAAAGTGGTGTGAGGAAAAAGTTCCATCAACTTTTCTAAGTCTTGTTTCATCATCAAAGCAAGGGACATGCCTCATACATTACCCACATCATTGCCACCACAATGAATAAGTATTATATCCAGCTGCCTTGTGCGTCTCAGACTCAACAATTTTGGGACAATCTGGGACCAGCACATTTCTCGCAGACCTAACCATTTGACTAATCAGTAACCAAAAAATCCAACTGTCTTCAACCAGTCACACAGTTTTCAATTCCGCCACGATGTCTGCAGTTCTATGTCTTTCCCAAAACACTTACTTGTTTTAAAATCAAGCATTACTAAGAGAGTGGCATGGGTGATGACTGTGACAAATCAACCTCTGGGGCACCAGTGGTGAATAATGGTTTCCAAACCATCAATCAGTTGCACACCTCTAAAACACCAGAAGGGAAACAGATTGGAATTATAAGCACATTATAAACCTCCTTGTCCAATTTTGGTAACAGGGAGGGAACGACAGGCTTATCTCTGAAAAGACGTGGATCATTGGCTAGATGAAACACAGCAAAAATACAATTATTGCCCACTGATAAAAGGAGTGTCTGGTCAAGGTTGTATTAGAAATATCTACTTTATTAATCACAACAGACAATCTAACAGCACTATGAAAAAAAAACACCCTGTACAGGAATGCAGAGGACAGACAGTTTCGAAGACGGAAAAGGGATGCACTCTGGATGCACTCTGGATACTGACAGGAGGGTAGTCGATATGGCTGGTTTCACATCATTTTGTTGCTTCGTTAATGTCTATCACACTGGCCCCATTCTGGTTCAGGGTCAACAATCCAACCTCTTTCTCTTTGACCACACCTTGCCTTCTCTCATTAACTTCCTTCACCTGCATCTCCCCTTCTCTCTCTCCTCTGAATGGTGTACCATGCCCCTGTGTCCCACTTCAGAAAACCTTCAAAAGCGCTGACCACCTGCACCTGGAAACTCTTAACACCAGCTCAGCCAACAAACACTGCTGTGAGATCTTTCTTCTTCTTGAAGACCTTGACAGTCTTATCGAGACTTGGTTCAATGCCAGTTATGATATGATATGGCATTTATAACGTGCCTATACGCAAGTGTTTTTAAGCGCGACGAGGCAAGGGAGGGGGAACAGAGGGAAGACAGACAACGATCCTACTAGGCCAGGTGTCATTCAGATCACGCAAGTGCATGGGCAGGGGAAGGAGGAGAAGTGCAGGGGAAGGAGGAGAGGACAGTGCAGTACATGGGATAAGACAATATTAAACAATAAGTTAAAGTACGGCCAGCAGGTGGCAAGTGAAAGGGTAAGTGCAGACGTCAGAAGTCAAGTGCTGGAAGTGGGACCGTAGGGATACAGAAAACAGTCACAAGTGCAGGGGTTGCCAGGAAGGCAGTGCAGGAGTGAGAATGGCGGGGGAGTGGACCTGGGCCCGAGATCAAAGGTGACCTGGTAACCAGTGCAGTTTCAGTGTCAGCCAGGAAATCACAAGGAAGAGGAGGAGGAAAAAGCATACGCAAAGAGAAAGGATTTGAGGTGCTTCCGGAACTGGAGCTGATTCTCCTCAAGTTTCAGGGAGGCAGGGAGGCTGTTCCAGAGGGAGGCCCCAGCCAAAGAAAGAGATCTACCACCAACTTACCCTGAAGGAATTGGAGAAGGAAGGTATTTAGGAAGAGAGAGTTGAAGGTATTGAGGCCCCAGGCCCCAGACGGCCTTCTGGATGATGCAGAGGATTTTGAACTTAATCATCACAGCCACTGGGAGCCAATGCAGAGATTTCAGTCCTGGAGAAATACTATCCTTGGATTTGAGGCCAAGGACGAGTCTCGCAGTCCTGGTCTGGATAAGTTGCAGAGGGTGATGAGTAGAAGCAGGCAGATTTAGAAAGAGCCTGTTGCAATAGTCCAGCCTGGAGCGAACCAGTGCTCTAGAGACAGTGAGCTTCTGGGGGAAGGAGAGGAAAGGAAGAATACTTCTGAGGGAAGTGTAGCTGGTAGTGTGACTTCTTAGAGATGTCAGAGATGTGAGGATAGAAGAAGAGTGTAGAGTCAAAGATGACCATGAGATTTTATGCCTTGCAGGTGGGAGCAGGAAGGGGGCCAAGACAGGCCGGCCAGAGAGCAACAGGAAAGGAGGGTAGCGGTGTTCCGATGAAGAGAATCTCAGTCTTACTGGCATTATGGCAGAAGTCATCGGCGGCACCCACTCCTGGAGAGCAGACAGACAGTCAGAGATGAGGGAAGTAGAGGAGGAGGCCGAGGGTAGCCTGAAGATGAGCTGTATGTCATGCGTGTAGCACTGAAAGTTGGGGAAGAGAGCAGCTATGCGGTGGGCCAAGAGTGCCAGGTATTGGTTGAACAGCCAGGGAGAGAGGTTAGACCCCTGGGGGACACAATAGGTAGAGAAAAAGATAGCAGTGAGGAAGGACCCAAGTTGGACCTGGGAGGGTCGTCAGAGAGGAAAGAAGTCAGCCATGCCAGAACCTGACCAGTGATACCCAGGTTATCATGGAGACAGTTGAGCAGGATGTCATGGTTGACAGTATCAAAGGCAGAAGAGAGATCAAGCAGGATGAGGATGCAAGGGGGGGTAGAGTCAAGGTTGGAGAGTAGGTCTTCACAGATGTTCAGGAGAGCAGTTTCCGTGCTTCTGGCAGATCTGAAGCCAGACTAAAGGTCATGAAGACAACCAACAGATTTAGTGTGGAGATTAAGCTGGGAGATGGCCAGTTTCTCCAGGGGCTTACCCAGGAAGGGAGTGATGGAGATGGGGTGATAGTTAGTCAGGCAGGAGGGGTTTCTTAAGAAGGGGGTGCATAAGGGAGTGCTTATGGGCAGATGGGAAGACTCCAGTGGCGAAGGTGTGATTGCAGAAATCAGCTAGGGCAGGAGCCAGGGAGTCAATGTGGTCCTTTATGGTTTTGGAGGAGCAGGGGTGAACCTGTTTTGACGAGACTTTCATAGATCAGACTTTTCTAGAATCCTCATCAGCAGAGAACAGGGGAAAGGCAGAGAAGGGGGGAGGAGAGGAGCCAGCAGAAAGGCCAAAGGAAGAGCAGGGAGTTGGGGGATAGGAGGAGAGAGAGGACAGGATGTCCTGAGTTTTAGAGATGAAGTGAGAAGCCAGTGCCGTACAGAGGGCCTGGAAGGGGACAGGAGAGGTAGAGACTGCGGCAGGATTGGCCAGTTCTTGCCGCAGTTCAGTCACTGCCTTTGACTCCCTCATCCCTGACAGCTTCAGGATCATCTCCAAGCCTCGACCCCACCGCATGGGGGGGCTGCCTTAATCTTCTCTGAGTGCGGTTCTGCCTCCATTTTACCCACCCAGACCGATTCCTTCTTTGAAAGCCTGGTTTGCAAGTTGGTCACCTGTCGCACCTCCACCCTGACCATTGCTACCATCTACAGGCCTCCAGGCAACACCTCCGTATTTCTATCAGACTGGGCTGACTTCTGCTCTTCTTTACTTTCTTTCACCTCTAATCTTCTCATCCTAGGTGATTTCAAAATTTAACTGGACTCCCCTGGCTCTGCATCCACTCTATTCACTGACCTCTGCTCCTTGCTTTCCCTCTCCCTTCTGGGCCAACCCATAAAGCTGGATACACACTGGATGCCCTCATACACTCTAACCTCTCTCTCGCCTCCCCACTAGTCACCCCTCTCTCCTGGTCAGACCACTCTCCCCTCTCCTCCCATCTGGGTCCCATTGGCCCCCGTGTCCACTCCCCCAAACGCTGCACCAACCTCATTCACTAACGCCTGCCCGATGAAATGAGTGACTGCGGCTGCCTTCACCTCCACCTTCATACCCCCTCCACCTCTGACAACCTCTGATTCTACCCTCAGCAACCACCATCTTTCCATCACCAACACTCTTGGCATTCTTGCCCCAGTCATGAGGATCCATCTGAAGCCTGCGTCAAAGTGTAAAACTTGGTACGACACTGAACTTGCAGACCTGAACCGAAAGTGCAGGGTAGCAGAACGGAAGTGGCAAACCTCAGGCTCATCCTCTGACAAACTGGCCTGCCACCTGCTCCAAAGGCAATACAGATTTGCCATCCATTCAAAGAAAAGAGCCCCTTCTCCTTCCCATGCCCTCTGCAATACACTGGCTTCACACTTGGCCACCAAAACTCAGGATATTCTAAGCACCCTTTCTACACTCCCTCATAACACATCTCACTTCCCAACATACTCCCCCCTCCCTCCTCCTTACTCCTTTTCCTCCTTCTCTCCTGTTACACCTGAAGAAGTTACCAGAGTTGTCCGCTCCATGAAGGTCTCTTCTAAACAGGTCTCCTCTTGCTCATCCAGGACCATCAAGGATAACATTGGGCCTCATTACGACCCAGGCGGTCGGGAAATAACGGTGGCGGTAAACCCGCCGCCACCGTTGTTTCCGGACCGCCTGAGTCCGACCCCTGCAGGCGGGAGGTGATGTTCCCGCCAGGTCTGACCTGGCGGGTTTAACACTGCCAGCCTGCAGGCGGACGAGGAAACACCGGAAGCATTACGAGATGCTGCCGTTGTTTCCATGATCCCCATTCCCATCGAGTCCCATAGGACTCGATGGGAATGGGTATTAACACCATTCCGCCTCCGTGATTCCCGGAAAACCGGGGTTGTAATGCCCTGGTAATTCCGGGAATCACAGAGGCGGAATGGTAAGACGAGTCCGGCGGTAACCAGGCGGTTTTACCGCCGCGGTTACTGCCAGACTCGCAATGAGGCCCATTGTCTCTCTTGCCCCTGCTGTCGCTGATTTCTACAATCACTCCTTTATCACTGGATCCTTCCCCTCCCCCTCAAGCACTCCCTTGTGTGCCCACTCCTGAAATAACCTTCCTCTGACCATAACTGACCTGCCAGCTATCACCCTATCTCCATCACCAGCTTCCTGGAGAAGCTACTTGAGAAGCTGGCCTTGCCCCAACTTAACTCTCACACTGAACTTGTTGGAGGACTCCACGACCATCAATCTGGATTCCGAGCATCCAGAGGCATGGAAACTGCTATTCTGAACAACCATGAAGAACTGCTTGCATCTCTGGACTCCAATTCCCCAGCTGTCCTTATCCTTCTTGATCACTCCTCTGCATTTGACACAGTTAACCATTCCATCCTCATATAAAGGCTACATGATACACTTAGTATCTCGGAACAGGCACTGGATTGGCTGTCCTCTTTTCTCAGTAACCGCTCTTCTCAAGTCATCCTGGGACCCTTCTCCTCTCCTACTTCCATCTCCACCTGTGGTGTCGCTCAGGGCTATATACTCTCCCCCTGGCTCTTTAACATCTACCTTGCTCTTCTTGCATGCTTTACCTCCTCTTTATCCTCCAACTTCCACTGTTACGCAGGTGACACACAGCTCTTCTTCAGACTCCCTGCTGACCTTCTTGCACCCTCCATCATCCCTGACTGCCTATCTGCCATCCAGTCCTGGTGCTCCTCCAATGATCTCTGCCTCAATGCCTGTAAAACTTAGATCCTTCTCATTGGGACCCAAGCTCCCTCCTTCTTTCTTCCGCTCACTCTGGCCTTCCTTCTTGGCCTCTCCCCCTGCGCCTTCAACTGAAGCCAGAAACCATGGAGTCATCTTCGACTCCTCTCTTTCCTTCCTCCGTCACACTCATGTCATTGGCAAGATTTCCAACTATCAGCTCTTCCTTCTGAAAGGAATTCTACATTTTCTTAGTTTCCCTCAGGTGCTCAATGTGACTCAATTCCTCGTTCTGTCTAGACTTGACTACCGTAACAGCCTCATCCTGAATCTTCCTTCTTCCACTCTGTGACCACTTTAGCTAATCCAGAATAGGGCATCAAGACTTATCCTAGGACTTAAGCTTAGGGACCGCATCTATCCTGCACAAAAAAGTCTTCACTGGCTCTTAGTTACCGAATGGATTAAATTTAAATTTCTCTGCATCATCCACATGGCTGTTTGCGCCAGAGGACCTCACTACCTTCCATTTTATCTAATTAAATACTCTCCCTCTGGACCACTTTGCTCCTCTGGCACCAGCTCTTTGTGTGTAAAGTGTTTTTCTAAACAGAGGGCAGTTGGGCGCTCACTTTCCTCTGCAGGCTCCCTCCTTTGAAATAGCCACCCCTCCCCCTGAGCCTTGAGCATAATCTTCTTAAATTCAAGAAGCTCCTTAAGACTTTCCTCTTTTCCTCCTCTTTTCCTCCTTCTCTCCTCCGCTAATCCAACAAACTCTGGATGCCCTCATACACTCTAACCTCTCTCTCTCCTCCCCACTAGTCAGACCACTCTCCCCTCTCCTCCCATCTGGGTCCCATTGGCCCCCTGACCACCCCCCCAAACGCTGCACCAACCTCATTCACTAACACCTGCCCGATGAAATGAGTGACTGCGGCTGCCTTCACCTCCACCTTCATACCCCCTCCACCTCTGACAACCTCTGATTCTACCCTCAGCAACCACCATCTTTCCATCACCAACACTCTTGGCATTCTTGCCCCAGTCATGAGGATCCATCTGAAGCCTGCCTCAAAGTGTAAAACTTGGTACGACACTGAACTTGCAGCCCTGAAACGAAAGTGCAGGGTAGCAGAACGGAAGTGGCAAATCTCAGGCTCATCCTCTGACAAACTGGCCTGCCACCTGCTCCAAAGGCAATACAGATTTGCCATCCATTCAAAGAAAATAGCCCCTTCTCCTTCCCAGGCCCTCTGCAATGCACTGGCCTCACACTTGGCCACCAAAACGCAGGATATTCTAAGCACCCTTTCTACACTCCTTCATAACACATCCCACTTCCCAACATACTCCCCCCTCCTTCCTCCTTACTCCTTTTCCTCCTTCTCTCCTGTCACACCTGAAGAAGTTACCAGAGTTGTCCGCTCCATGAAGGTCTCTTCTAAACAGGTCTCCTCTTGCTCATCCAGGACCATCAAGGATAACATTGTCTCTCTTGCCCCTGCTGTCGCTGATTTCTACAATCACTCCTTTATCACTGGATCCTTCCCCTCCCCCTCAAGCACTCCCTTGTGTGCCCACTCCTGAAATAACATTCCTCTGACCATAACTGCCCTGCCAGCTATCACCCTATCTCCATCTTCCTGGAGAAGCTACTTGAGAAGCTGGCCTTGCCGCAACTTAACTCTCACACTGAACTTGTTGGTGTCCTCCACAACCATCAATCTGGATTCTCAGCATCCAGGGGCACGGAAACTGATCTTCTGAACACCTGTGAAAAGTTGCTCGCATCTCTGGATTCCAATACCCCAGCTGTCCTTATCCTTCTCGATCTCACCTCTGCATTTGACACAGTTAACCATTCCATCCTCATACAATTGGCTGCCTTCTTTCCTCACTAACCACTCTTCCAAAGTCTTACTGCGCCCCCTCTCCTACTTCCATCTCTTCCTGTGGTGTCCCCCAGGGCGCTATACTCTCCCCTGGCTCTTTAACATCTACCTTGTTCTCCTTGCACGCCTCTTCTCCAGCTTTTCCTCCAACTTCCAGTGTTATGCAGACAGCACACAGCTCTTCTTCAGACTCCCTGCTGACCCTCTTCCACCTCTATCATCCATGACTGCCTATCTGCCATCCAGTCCTGGTGCTCCTCCAATGATCTCTGCCTCAATGCCTGTAAAACTGAGATCCTTCCCATTGGGACCCAAGTTCCCTCCTTCTTTCTTCTGCTCACTCTGGCCTTCCTTCTTGGGCTCTCCCCCTGCGCCTTCAACTGAAGCCAGAAACCATGGAGTCATCTTCGACTCCTCTCTTTCCTTCCTCCGTCACACTCAGGTCATTGGCAAGATTTCCAACTATCAGCTCTTCCTTCTCAAAGGAATTCTACATTTTCTTAGTTTCCCTCAGGTGCTCAATGTGACTCAATTCCTCGTTCTCTCTAGACTTGACTACCGTAACAGCCTCATCCTGAATCTTCCTTCTTCAACTCTGTGACCACTTCAGCTAATCCTGAATAGGGCATCAAAGCTTATCCTTGGACTTAAGCTTAGGGACCGCATCTATTCTGCACAAAAAAGTCTTCACTGGCTCTCAGTTACTCAATAGATTAAATTTAAATTTCTCTGCATCATCCACATGGCTATCTGGGCCAGAGGACCTCACTACCTTCAATTTTATCTAATTAAATACTCTCCCTCTAGACCACTTTGCTCCTCTGGCACCAGCTCTTTGTGTGCAAAGTGTTTTTTCTAAACAGAGGGCAGTGGGACGCTCACTTTCCTCTGCAGGCCCCCTCCTTTGAAATAGCCTCCCCTCCCCCTGAGCCTTGAGCATAATCTTCTTAAATTCAAGAAGCGCCTTAAGACTTTCCTCTTTTCCTCCTCTTTTCCTCCTTCTCTCCTCTGCTATTCCCACAGTTGCTGAATTGGTGTCCTTAGCCCTTATGCATCTTCAGGGCCTTGACCTACATCAATTCTGCCCAGCTTCTGTCTTTCTGCACTTTGCATCTGCACATCCTCCGCTCTGGAGACTCGCATTTAAACCCCCATGGCCCATGCTGTGTAGCACTCTACATTCCTACCACTTTGTCCATGGCTCACCCATGGGCTCAGACGCCCCAGCACTTACCCCCTCTTCCCTCTTCCTTTCTGCACTTGCAGGTTCTGAATACTGTGAGAAACCTGAAGGTGTCTCGCCCACTGGTCCCCGGGCATCTGTCATCCAGGTGGCCAGGACATGGCCATCGCTATTGGACCCAGTTACTGGGGCTGGACCAGTGGGGGAGGATCACCTGGATGAAGGGTCTTCAGGGAGTGGAAGTGGGACACTGACAGTTGAGACATGGTACCCCCTTCCTTGTAACATCTTTTCCCCATCCTACCTTGCAGGGTACTTAGAAGCTCTACCCCCATTTTCCGACACAAGCACTTTCTCACGTCGTAACAGACAAGGGCCTAACACCACAGCCATTTATCGGCCATGTCCCAATACACGGGTCAGGCAGGGTCAGGCAATAGACAATAACTGTGCACACCTGACAGCCGTTTATCTTCCCCACAGGGTTAAAAGGCAGAGCACGAGAGCACACTACAAGAAAGGCCAACTGCACAAGGAAGCAGCTATTCCAAGACAGCAGTTCGAAAGGAGACAAAAGATGGTGAGACCAGAAAGGACGACAAGGAGGTAGATTCCCTTGCCCTTTTCAACCCGGTCCGTTGAAGCCTCCAAAAGAGAAAACATAAGACCGGGATTTGCAGCTGACGTGTGGAGTAGCAGATGTCAGCGGTGCATGGGGGCCTCCTGCATTGATAACCTAGGCAGGGAGGCATGCTGGCTACCATGACACAGTCGTTGACTCCAGAGGCAAAGACAAGCCAACGGATTCCGCACAGCCAGTGTGTCAGAAAAAGCTGATAGCAAACTGAACTATCTTCAGCCCAAGGTTGCAATCAGTAACCTAGTATGAATGCAAGAAACTGAGGATCAAAGAACTTGTGTGTTTATGAACTTTAAAGAAAGCCCAGTATGGGTCCAGGTGCAGAGGGGTCCGGCACCACATGGGTGCTCATTCGAAAGACTCTGACCGACACTGTTTTGAAACTGCAAGTACCAGAAGGCCCTAGAAGAGGGAAGCGTGATGTCAGGGTGGTTCTACAAGCCTCCAACCAAATCCCTTGTACAAATGAACGCCTTTGACCCACTGCCGACAGAAAGCTAGGAGAAGGGAACCCTGCTTTCTGATGAAACTGTGAATACTGTGAAACAAGGCAAGTGTGAACCCGATGGAGGGATGCCAAATGAAAACTAGGAGAAGGTATCCCTGCTTTCTGAAGAGTGCAAGTAAAAGCATGAACTGCATTAAAGATGGCTATGTGAACCCAACAAAGGGATGCCAAAGGGAAAGCGCAGAAGAGTGAATCCTGCATTGTGTTAAAAGTGAACTGTGAAATTGGCAATTGTGAAAGTGCGGAGGGATGTCTGCGAATCAGGGTGATGACTGACACACCCAAGAACATTGTGTTGATATTAAGAGTGAAAGGCCATAGTGAACCCGATGGAGGAAGGCCCAAGTTGCAAGAAGGATCTGAGCCCAGCCGATGGAGATCCAAGGGGTGAAGAACATTCGCCCATGGTACAAGATTACCTAAGGAACTTTTGTTTATTTGTTGTTTTGCGTGCAGTAAGCTTTCTAAGGAAAGAGATGTGGCCACTGAAGATCCTGGTATTATTGAATGGAACTTTAACCTCACCCTATCGAGACCCAGGAGTGTGCTGTGCTCAAAAGTCCCACTTTTTCCCGTGTCTGAAAACTTGGGGAAGGGAGACCCAGCCATACCATTCTGACTTATCATTTTGTGAGAACTTCTTTCTTTTCTGGTGAAAATTATCCCACACTCTTTTGGCAATATTTATTTTTAGTATGGGCCCTTTTTTATTTGACAAGATGCCACTAGGATGGCCTTATCAGTATTTGGTGGTCGTAGCTTGCTCCTGTCTTAAATTTAGGTTTATATTAGGCATTTATCTCACCCATTGGAGAGGTGAGGTTGCCCTGCGACCACTATAAAGCCACTCTGTGTGTTTACTGCTGTTATTTACTGCACATTTTAACTTTTAACATTGTCATAGTGAGACATATGCACTTTTAGATTGATTGTTTTTAATTAAATGAATCTACTTGGCTGTTGGCCTCAGCTGCTGTCAGCATTCCATTGATCCCCCTTTGCTGCTGCCACCTCCTGTTGCTTGCCGAGTACCTCCTCTGTACTCTGGCAAGTCCTCTTTCTTTTTCTATTGAGCAGCGGTCTTCTGCCTCACTCTCGATTCCCTCTGGCATTTTTGTGCCAGAGAGAACGCCCACAATCTTGAGAGGTGAGGTTGCCCTTTGACCACTATAAAGTCGCTCTGTTTTTTTTATTACTGCTGTTATTTACTGCGCAATTTAAATTTTAACATTGTTATAGTGTGACAGATGCTCTTTTAGATTGATTGTTTTAAAATAAAATTTCTCTACTTCACTGTTGGCCTCAGCTGCTGTCAGCATTCCATTGATTCTTCTTTGCTGCCGCCCCCCTCCTGTTGCTTGCCGAGTAACTCCTTTGTACTCCCGCCTGGTGCCTTCCTGGTTGTTGGTTTTTTCCCTATTTAAGGAACCCCCCAGCCTCTTCCTTTTCAGATGGGGAGCATGTGCAAGTGGATCTTGGTCACCTGGCCTAAGCCCCGCCACCTGGTGCCTTCCAGGTTTCTTTTCTTTTTCCCTAATTAGCAAGCCCCGCCCACCTAGTGCCTTCCTGGTTGCCGCTCTTTTTCCCCACTTAAGGAGCCCTCCAGCCTCTTTTCCTTTGCAGATGGGGAGCAGGTGCAAGTGGATATTGGTCACCTGGCCTAAGCCCCGCCCACCTGGTGCCTTCCTGGTTGCCCCTCTTTCCTTACTTAAGATCCCTCAAGCCTCTTCCTTTGTAGATGGGGAGCAGGTTCAAGTGGATCTTGGTCACCTGGCTTAAGACCCGCCCACCTGGTACCTTCCTGGTTGCCGCTCTTTTTCACTACGTAAGGAGCCCTCCAGTCTCTTTTCCTTTGCAGATGAGGAGCAGGTGCAAGTGGATCTTGGTCACCTGGCCTAAACCCCGTCCACCGGGTGCCTTCCTGGTTGCCGGCCTTTTTCCCTACTTAGCAAGCCCCACCCACCTGGTGCCTTCATGTTTGCCACTCCTTTTCCCCACTTAAGGAGCCCTCCAGCCTCTTTTCCTTTGCAGATGGGGAGCAGGTGCAAGTGGATCTTGGTCACCTGGCCTAAGCACCACCCACCTACTTAGCCCTGCCTCTTCCTTCCTGCTCTTAACACTTAGATCAAGGGTGTCTCTCGCTCGGGCGTCCGAAGCGAAGGGCAGACAAAGAAAAGGGCAATTCCTGTTTGGACCTGTTCAGACCAGGAGGAAACCAGGGCCCGAACCTCTGCTCAGTCAGCAGGTAAGCATGCACCAACATGTGTTTATTCCCTCTGTCCCCACAGGCCATCCCCACCCCTCTGGTCCCCCTGTGATGTTCCCTTGTGCGACCCCTTCTCGCACACAGGTGTTGCCTGTTTTGTTTGATTCTTCTACCCTGCTCCTCCCCCTCCAGCCTACTTTGGTAGGAGTCTGTCCTAATACATTCTGGTTTCACCATCACTGTCTTGTGGCCAATGCTGGATTTGACTTTATGGACTTTATTGATTCACGGTGCATCACCCTTTCTCATGATGACCCAGAATCATGCTGTTCCCATCTTCATCTTGTATCCGGCTTGAAACATTATGTGTTACTACTGACTTCTGCAATTGTATTTTCTCTCCCCTCTTCTTCTCCACTCTTTTTAACTGCTTACCTTCTGTCCTCTCCTCCTCTTTTTCTCCCTTTACCTATCTCCTCCCCTCCTCCCTACTTTCTTCTATGCACTCACTCTATCAGAATATTCCCTGGACCTAGTATGATAGCAACCTCATCTGTCTCCTCCCTCCACTAACTTGTTCCTCCCCCAGCACTATCTGAAATGTCGTCAGGCCTAGTACGATAGTCAATTGTATTGTTCCTCCCCTCCCTTTCTGCACCCCTCTCCCTCGCCTTTTGTTTTCTCTGGCTCTACCAGAAATGTTGTCAGGCCTAGTACGGTAGTCGCCTGTCTGTTTCCATTTCCTTCCCACTCTCCCCCTCCCTTCCTTATCTATGTCTTAGCTTTTGCACTATCTGAAATGAGGTCAGGCTGAGTACAATAGTTAATTTCACATCCTTTCTGTTGTAAGGACATGTATAGCATTTTGCCAAAAATGTAATGGCATTATCTTTTAATTGCAAGCATGTAGTGGTATTTTGCCAGTATGTAATATAGCATTTCTTTTGCCAGTATAATATATAACATTATTGGTAGTATGCAAATACAGGATTTACAACACAGCCAGTCACAATTTGAAACTGCAGATATTAAGAACACGCATAAAAGCTTAGTGTGCTGCCAGGTTCAAATAATGAAGTGCACCATGTATTTTGGATACTTCATGTATGGAAACTGCATTATAATATATAACTAACTAACCTTATTAACATTACTAAAATACTAATTCTAACTTTTCTAACATTAAAATGTAGTCTTCTATGCAAAATGAGGTGAAATCCATGTTTTTGTGGCATTGCTGAGATTCATTTTAAATGCACACTGGCGTTTTCTTCAGTTGTGGAGAGCAGAAAAATGCAGGCAGCAGGGAACAGGGTGAAACAGTAACAGGGAGGACTAAAGCTTTAATTGTTCTGAAAATGAGGACTGATACAGAACACATTCTTGTTAACCTGATTGGGAGAAATTGTAGGCAGACAAGCCACGTCAGCAAGGGGATGGATAGGAATTGTTTTAGTTTCAAGAAATGAGAAAAGTGGTTTGTTCATGATGGGCTGAGAAGACTGACAGAGGTTTTCAAGGGTTAAAGCGCTAGCTATGGGACATTGATAAGCTGGCGCTCCCCACACAAGCTTACTGAAGAATTTCGCGCAGACTCTGGGCCTGCAGTTGCGAACACAGCAAAATTGTGTGAGGGACTTCAAAGAAATACCAATCTTGGTAAGATAAGTGCTAAGTGAGGACCATGTGAAATGCCATATGTGTGACGCAGCGTAGGGAAGTTAGGAAATCATTGCATGCTTACTTTTCTTCATTTTCAGAATGTGTGAACATTAATCCATGTTTCAAAAATACCTGCTTGTTCTGTTTTATTCTCTTGTATTACAGATGGTGCTCTAATTTAACGCATGGTAAGACTTGGTGACTTGTAAATAAGATAAAATACTTTTTGTATTTATAAAAACCAATGGGATTTTGTGTCATTCATGCATCTGTTTATTTACATAAGTGATATATAAAGGGGAGGCTCATATCAGTGCAGTAGTGCATTTGCCAGTTTACCAATGCAAGTAAAATAGAAAACAAGAAAAAGCTAGCAATAAACAGTTATAAAGCAGAGGTTGGTGTGCAGTATGATGAATGTTTCCTTCCTTGCATGCTGATGGAAGGTGTCTGATCTGATATATAGATTACTGGATGAAAATAAGCCAGTAATGTCTTATGGCACATAGTTTAATGGATGTATATAAACCAGTAATACCAGCCACAAACTATAGGTGGCGCTCTGAATAAATCATTGGGTTCTGATAAAGTAGATATGTCTGGGGCTTTCTACAGACAACTAGGAGGCATTCTAATAAAAAGGGAAGGTTTGTTTTATGACGGGATTATGGTATAAAAAAAAAGAAAACCATGCTCACCACTATACCACAGGAATAAATACTGCAAAACAAGATACCACTAAAATTACCACCAATATAAGCTAACAAGGTATGATCACTAAAATAGTGTGATGCCAAACCCAATCTAAATGCAAGACTAATTTACTGCCAATATTTTTACAGTAAGAAAATACTGCCAAATCCTGAATTTACCCCAATCCAACAAAATCTCTTACACTGTTCATGGCCTGTAAGAATGTCATTGTACTTTCCCTTGTACCCTCCCTTGCCTTGAAGCACTTTGAAACACCTTGTGTGTAGGCGCTATATAAATAAACTATCATATCACATCATTTCATATCATACTCCGGCAAATCCTCTTTCTTTTTCTATTGATCAGCGGTCCTCAGTCTCACTCTCGATTCCCTCTGGCTTTTATGTGCCAGAGAGAATGCCTGCGCTTAAGGCCAGCCCGTCTGTGCCCGTCCGGGACATGTGCAGGCTTTGGGCAATAAAGAATGGAGGTTTTTACCCCCTCTATGCTCATACTTCTTATACTCGTGATGAACTTACAGCCCTGGAACCTGCAAACTCTTCCTGGTCCACTTCATTTCCATGTCAATTTGCCACCACCATTACAAAGAAGATTATCAGCCCCCATTCCTCACGGAAGGCTCTCCTGGTCAATGTCAGCTGTGCGGTGGCTCACCGGGACGACGTTAGATATACCTTCGAAACATATGCACCTAATGTGCTATGTATTACTAAATCTTGGTTCTATGTTTACTCCGGCCCTGATGTTATTCAACTACTTCCTAATTATGATATGTTCCAATTGAATCGGACACCCCCCAAAGCTAGAGATGGAGTTGCTTTCGTAGTTGAGAAAAAGTATAGTTGTCAGATTATTCAACATGCTCATAACCTTGCATGTGAACTACTTCTTATTAAATTGCAGGTAACTCTGGAAAATTATGTTTACTTCCTTATTGTGTATTGCCCGCTGGGGTATGTCACCAATCAATTTGTGGTTGATTTTGTGCAAACTGTAGCTCTCATCTACCCTAAGATAGTTGTACTTGGAGACTTTTACCTTCATCTTCAGCAGCCATCTGAATCCCAAGCGCATAAACCTGTTACCACCCTTGCAGACTATGGCTTTCCTCTCTGCAATCACAGCCCATGGAAGAAAGTGATAATCAGCTCAACATGATTTTCTTCAACATCTCTCACCTTCAAGCATCCAGACCCCTTCCTGTGTTATGGTCTGATCATTTTTTAATCCTATTTGCTTTGCCTGTACTTTCTCAAAGTCAAACCCCCTCCTCTTAAGAAATTTCAACAACTCCCCACTCATGTCATTTCTAACTCTGGTGGAACAATCACTCAACAGAGCAGAAACAACGGCATGAACATCTGGAATGCTTTAGTTACTGCCCTTAAGCACACGGCTGGCCCCTTCCCAGCTGTTTCCCCCTCACATTGTGCCTTCAGCCCCTTGATACTCTTCAGAGTTGAGGCTGCTGAAACAAAAGTGCTGCCACTTCGAACGAAAATGGCACCTTTCACTTGACTCCTTTACAAAGCTGGCCTACATACAAGTACCGAACAACTATCATTGTTCTATAAAAATAGCCAAGGCCCAGTATTATGCTAACCATATTAGAAATGCTCCTAGCTCTTCTAAAGAGCTTTTATTGGCAGCTAAAGAGCTGTCCAGTCCTACTAAGCCTCCCTCCATGACTATCTGCACCCAAGCTCACTGTGACCATATTGCTTCTTTTTTTTAAAGAAAAGATTCACACTATACGTGAGAAGATATGTGTGGAAATATCTACTCCTCTTAGTATTATGAACTCCCCAATCTGTCCGATGGACATTGCCGTAGTACTTTTAACTTTGTGACAGTTAAAGAAACTTTGGTCACTGATGCCCTATCTAAATTGAAATCTGCCTCCCCTGCTGACCATATTCCTCTTTATATTCTTCAGGATATCTCTAGGAATTTGGTTCCTGTTTTTACAGAGGCACTTGGGATAATCATGCACCACCGGATTCATCTCTAAGCCCCTCAAACATGCCGTGGTCTCTCCGTTGCTTAAGAAACCCCATCTTGACCTAGCAGTGGCGGAAAACTATCGTTCAATCTCTCTCCTTCCTGCTATGACAAAGTTGTTAGAAGCCATTCTCACCCCTCAGATTTTGGCCTACTTTGAGGCCAACAACATTCTTCACCCTCTTCACGCTGGCCTTCACCCAGGGATGGGCACTGAATTGGTGATGACTCCACTTCACAACGATATTGTGATGTTACACGATCGCAGAGAGACAAGCACTCTTATTTTGCTCAATCTCTCTGTGGCCTTTGACACCATTGATCACCAGAGACTTTTACAGTGCTTCTCAGATGCTGGAGTTTCGGGAGTCCCTCGGAAATGGTTTTCATCTTTCCTTTCTGATCGCACTCAGGTGGTTTACCTCCTGTTTACCTCCTCCCCAATGTGTTTGATTGCTGAGTTCCGCAGGGCTCGGCCCTTTCACCATTGCTTTTTAATCTATATATGGTTGCACTAGCCAAACTTAACTATAGCTTTGGTGTGCATTTTCTTTACATATGCTGTTGATTCCCAGATTCTCTTCCGTCTTAATGCCCCCAAGGAATGTCCCCCCTGCTGCTGAGAGATTGGCTCTCAGCAGTGGGGATGTTGATGACTGAAAACTGGCTTAAGTTAAATGGGGAGAAAACTGAGGTACTGGTGGTTGGCCAGTCCTCCACTAGCCCCTGCTGTACCTTAGACTACTGGCCAGTATGTGTTGGGCCCTGCCAGAAACCCTCTGCTGTAGACAAGAGCCTTGCTATTAAGGTCATGGCCTCTAGCTCCAGAGAAGCACACATCTCCTCGGTTTGCCAGGCCGACTTTGCCAAATTGAAAATCTTGAAGAAGGTTCTTCCTTTTCTTCCTGAGACTAAGGACAACATTGTGACTGCCTCCATTATGGGGACAATAGACTGCTGCAATGGAATGTATCCTGGTCAGCAAGAGGCGCTACGTCAGTGCCTCGAGATCCTTCAGAATGCAACAGCTAGGCTCGCCCTTAATGCTCCTAGATTGTCCCATTCCTATGATCTCCTTCATTGCCTTCATTGGCTGCCTGTTAAAGGCCTGGTGAACTTTAAGCTCTTATGCATGGTTCCCCATGCTATTCACTGTGCTGGAGCGGAATTTCTTCAAGCTAAGCACTCTCTTTACCAACCTTAGGGATCCCTCCGCTCTTCCAACCAGTTTCTGCTGTCTGTCCCCCGCTTTCAACATGTCCGTGCGGGAGGCAGACCTTTCTCTGTGCAGGCTCCATCTTTGTGGAATGCCCTTCCTCTTCATATACGGAACATCCACGTTCTATCCATCTTTCGCATACAGCTCAAAACATTGTTGTTTCAAATGTGGTATGCTTCCATCTCCATTCTGGTTTTTAGCGCTGTGATGGCACCAGGTCTTTGTTGTGCTTTATAAATACTCATACAATACAATACATTATAAAGTTCAAAAAACACCCTCTTGAACTGTCATCACTTGTTACTGTCTTTAGCGTTGCCACCATGAGTTCCTTCCAATTCTCACAAGGCATAGTAGGTTTGTCCCGATCCCTCTTCCCCCTCTGCTCTTAAATATTGTGTTGTAATGTTTTAATGTATTTCCCACTCTACCTCCCTGCCCTGTGGGCACTTTGAAAAAGTATATTCTTATTGTATAAGCACTTAACAAGCAAACACTAAATAAATAAATAAATAAATAAATAAATACTAAAGTTTGTTAACGTTTCTTGGCTTTAGGACACAGGTGTAAAAGGTTCTTAAAATGTCTCTAGGGGCCTTCTTGGAAGGGCCAGGAGGACAGAAAAGGAATGTACTTTTTGCTGTTAGGGTTTTTGGTGCTCAACAAGGTCAAGTCAGGTGAAGGGTGCTTTGCAGGCTCCTGGGACAGATTTCGAGATGGGAGTCAGCTGCAGGTATCAGGCGGCAAGACGGTTCAGCAAGCAAAACTAGATGAACGGCTTCAGAATTTCCTACAAGGTGCTCTGGGTTCAGGAATCATTGTCTCTGTGCTGATCAGTGGTTCTGAAGCACTGATCGAGATGTTTCTGATGTCTTTCAGCAATGGCAGCTTGAGAATGGTTGCAGATCGAGGAATTTGCAAATGTCTTTTAAGGTGGACAATGGCAGATTCTCATCGAGGCACTTCTCCCAGCGTCTTCAATGTGCTTGTGTTGTCCTTTAAGGTGGATGGCCCACAGCTGTGGAATGTGTTGCAGGCAACTGCCTTGTCCTTGGTTGTCGGTTCAGATACCTTCTGGCACTCCCTATCCAGGAAGCTTGCTGCAGAGCCTTGAAGGGCACACCGTGCTGGCTGGGCACCAGTTCTGGAGTGGCTGGAGAGTCCTATGAGTTCTGTCTCTCCCTCTGTTCCCTGGGAGATGTTCAGAGGAGGGATCTGTCTTCCTCTTTGGATATCCTGGCCTTCCTTCACTGGCAGAAGATGCAAGGCAGACCATAGCTTCAACCAGGGTCTCCACTTCTTGTGAAGTCATCGGATGATCTGCCAGAAGTGGGGCGCAGCCATCCTCTTTTAGAGACAAGTGGGCCACAGTGATTGGTGTAGGTTAAGCCTACCTTTGTGAACCCTGGGGTCCCTGCCAACAATCTTCTTTGCAACAGGAAAGGTAAAGTGGTGAAAACAGACACAAGGTGTTCCCCAGAACTAAATGGCAATGTCCTTCTCTCAACAGAAAGAGCTCTGGGTTTACTCCCTTGTGCTACTAATTCCCACCCATCTTTCTTTCTGTTGTGTTCAAAGAGACTCTCTGGTAATATTCCTCCCTGTGTGGCCCCTGTTAAAGCATCACGTCTCCTTTGAAGCTGCTGAGGAAAAACTTTCAGGCTCATGCAAACTACATACTCATACCTTATGAATGGGGTCCCCATAGAGGGAGCCCTACTGTAAATAACAGACCCAGACACGACAGTTCACTGCCATCAATACTGAGAGGCCGGAGCTGGCTTCAAGTTGACAAAGTTACATATGAAAGGTTGTTGGGTTTCCTGTCCCCTTTGTTATCCTCTGCAGCCAGGACCTGTATGGGCCTGTGTGAAGTATCCCCTGTTTGGATGAAAAAAGTGCCAACAGCTGCGAGGCCTAACAAAAGTGAAGGGCAGATCCATGGAGCCTTTGTCAGTTAATCAGGCTAACCAATGCAGGGGAAAGGTTTGGTCTCCCCATTTCTCAGATGACATTGTGCCCTCCTCAGCTGTCACATTCCAGCTGAATATGCCATGGGTGGTGCCTGGAGGCAGTTTCCAGCTCAGAGTATACAGGCCTATACTTTTGTCATGGTGTGAGCATAGGAAAATGTGTGTGGATTAGCCCCAAACATTTTACTGAGGTCGGTCTACCATCAGATCATTTAATTAAACATTTAAAAAAGGCCAGGAAAGGGCGGATGGTCGAATTCCTCACAATTACTGTGTTTTCGGCGTTTGCAACTGGTTGTTGTTCTTGTTGCAATTGTGTACTTACCTGTGATAGGTTGCAGTGGAAATGTGTCACCATTTTAATCGCTTTTTTACGATAGTCCTCTTTTTGTTGCAGTGACTTTGGAAAAGCATCATAGGCACCATTTTGAATACCTTTGCCATTCTGATCCCAGAACCCACACTGTGCAGATACCGAGTACTTGTCTAATGTGAACATTGTTCGATCTTTTGGATAAGTTGAAAGTGAGTGACATTAATTACTTGAATACTAGAATGATTATTTTTTTTTAACATGTGTTTATTGGTTTTACATAAAACATCAACAATACAAACTGCATTCCTCCCACCTCTGCCGCCCCACCCTACCCCAGGGGCACTTATGTCCAGCTTTCCAGAAACCAATTTATGCATTGAAGATGTCCGATACCTTGATGTTATGGGGACACCGTTGTTCCATAAAATCTGACTGAAGATATTCCAGACTCCCTTCCCATTCCATTGCAAACTTGTCTCTCGTGCCCTGGAGTGTGTGGGTGACCTTTTCCATTGTTATTTGGGCCCACACCTTTTGTAGCCATGTGAAAGTTAGTGGGGTGTCTTTATTTTTCCAATTCTGGCCGATGGTTGACCATGCTGCTATGAGGAGCCCCATGAAGCCGCTCCACTGAGTTTTTTAAAAGTTTTTTTGCTGTTTGGTCTCTCATTCCGCACAGCCAAACCCCTTCTCCTAACATCCTCACATCTGGAAAGATCTTTCCCATCTCTATCTCTCCCTTTATTTCTTCCCAGAATGGTTTTATCCCTTTAAAATCCCACTATATATGCCTCAACGTACCCACTTCCTCACATCCTCTCCAGCATTTATTTGATGTTTTGGGAAACATGGTTTGCAGTCTTTCTGGAGTGTCGTGCCATTGAGTCACTATTTTGGTCCACATTTCTCTGGTCTGTGCGGAGCGCGTCATTTTGGGGATTAATTTCCATAGGTCCTCCCATTGGGCTTTCGTAGGTTCCTCCCCCAATGTTCTGCCCCACCTAATCATGTATGACCATTTGATTTCCTCGTCTTGTGTGTTTATGAATGAATACAGCTTCAACACCTACTTTTTCACCCCCGAGTTGGAGATGACATAGCTCTCAAATGGTGCGAGGCTCCTCGTTGCCGCTTTAGTAATGTCCGGGGTTTTCAGCCAGTGTTTGAGTTGTTCATATCTGTATTTATCTCATCGGGAACGTGATGCTGCTAAGTAGCATGAGTCATGTGCCCTGATTTCATTGTCTACAAACATTTCCTCAATTTTCGTTATACCCGCCTCTTCCCATTTTTCATATGCCCCTTGTTCCATACCTGGTGGGAATTGGGGATTTCGACAGATGGGTGTGAAGGGGCCCAGCGCCATGGTCATTATGCCTTTCCGTGTTTGGGTGTCCCATGCCTCCAATGTGGTTTTCATAATTTCGCTTATCCCTAGATTAGGGTGTCTATGTTGTTTCTTCTTCCAGAGTAGTTCCACCAAAGGTGTCCTTGCCACTGCCCTGTCTTGTTTCGCGCATATCGGCTGAGGCTCTTCCCCCATCCATTCCCTCAGGACCTTTCATTGCGCGGCCTGGTAATACTTCTTAAAGTGGGGGAGCACCATCCCCCCTCCCTGATTGGTGCTGTGAGGGTGGCCCTAGCTAGTCTTTGGGTCTTTCCTCTCCATATAAAGGCGAAAATAGCTTTGGAGAGTGTTTTAAAGAAGGTGTGGGGGACGCCCACCGAGAGAGCCTGAAATTAATATAAAATCTTTGGGAGAATGGTCATCTTGACCGATTGTATCCTGCCCCACCAGGAGATTAAAAGTGTGTTCCATATTTCTAGATCTCTACGTACGTCTGCTAGGAGTTGCGGGTAGTTTTCCCCATATAGCTGCTCTATATTTGGGTTATTCGTATTCCCAGGTATTTTATGCCCTTCCCACCAATTTTTAGATCCAGTAGTTAGCTTCCCTTTCTATCTTCTCCCTATCTCCCGCCAGGATTAGGATTTCTGACTTTTTCCTATTGATTTGTAGTCCTGATATGATCCCAAATTATTCTAATTCCTTCACCACTGCCTGTAAAGTTGCCTCCGGATCTTCTAAGGCTAGCAGCATGTTGTCTGCGTACGCTATTACTTTGTGCTGTGTTCCTGCCATTTCGATCCCATTAATGTGAGTAGTCTCCCTTATTTTTATTAAGAAGGGTTCCAAAAATATAGCGTACAAAAGTGGGGATAGAGGGCAGCCCTGTTTCGTACCCCTAGATATTAGTATCCTATCCGTGACCTCTCCATTGATTGCCACCCTGCTAGATGGGGAGTTATAGTTCGCCCTTACCCTGGCAATATACTGTTCCCCAAATCCCATGTAGGTTAGGACTCTAAATAGCATTGACCATTCTACCCGGTCAAACGCTTTCTCGGCATCCACTGAGAGTAATAGCGCTGGGGTATGTGTTATGCCAATTTTTTCCACTAGGTGGATTAGTCTCCTAAGATTATCATGGGTTTGTCTTCCCGGGATGAAGCCCGATTGATCTAAGTTAATTAGTTTTGGGAGGAGCGGGGATAGTCTTGCTGCTAGGATCTTCGTATAAATTTTGGCGTCCAAATTGATCAGGGATATTGGCCTATATGCCTCGGGGAGTGTCAGATCTTTCCCAGATTTATGGAACACTAACACCTTCGCCTCATTCATTGTGGGAGTTACATTGGCTTTATCTTTGAATGAGTTTAGGAGCCTAGCAAGGGTTGGGGATATCTAATCTGCATACTTTTTATAGAAAGGGGCTGAGAAGCCATCTGGGCCAGGTGCTTTATATACTGGGAGATCTGCTATTGCTTTTTTAACTTCCTCTTCCCTGATTGGATTCTCTAGGGCTTGGCTATCCTCCTCTGAGATTCACGGGATGGGGAGGGCTTATAGATATGTGCCCTGTGCTTCTGCATCTGGGAGGTCTGAGGAGTAGAGTTTTTGATAGTATTCTCTAAATGCCTCTCCTATATCCTGCGTTCGTATCTGTAATTCCCCTTTGGAGTTTCGTATGGCCTTAATCGTTATTTCTTTCTGCTTTGTGCGGAGTTGTCTTGCTAGGAGTCTGTCAGCTTTATTAGCTTTTATATAATATCTCTGCCTCAGGTACAGTAAGTTCTTTTCTGCTCCTTTTGAGCGCAGCTGCTCCAATTGGCCCTGTGTGTGCTTCAGTGCTTTCTTCAGAGCCTTTGTGGGGTGGGTCAGGATTTTCTCGTGCAGCTCTGCTTTAGACTTTTCCAGCTCCTTTTCCCACAAATATCTTTGTTTTTCCTTTGTAATTTTCAGGGCTATGATCTTCCCTCGCAGAACAGCTTTGAACGCATCCCAGATTGTGCCCATGGAGACCTCCCCGGTGTCGTTTTGTGCAAAATATTCTTCTATCATTTCCTTTATGGCTTTCCCTGTTATCGGATCTTGGATTACATCCAGAGGTAATCTCCACCGCCGCAGGCCATTCATTTTCCCCGGTAAGTTTAGGTCGAGCCATAGAGGAGCATGGTCCGAGAGCGCTATCGCTCCCAGTTCCATCCCTTGTATCTTTCCCAACAGGCTCACTGAAGCCCAGAAATAGTCTATTCTTGACAAAGAATTGTGAACATGCGAGAAGTATGTAAACCCTCTTTTGTTCCCCCTTCAGTTCCCTACACACATCGTTTAGGGCCAAGTGGTCCATCTGTTGTTTGAGGTGTTTTGATGGTGCTCCCTGGCCCTGGGCGTTACCTGCGCTTCTGTCTAATAGTGGATTCCATGCCATGTTGAGGTTGCCTCCCATGATCACCTCCCCCCTTGCAAAGCCTTCTAGTTTCCCCAGTACATCTCTGAGGAAGCCGTCTTGCCCCTGATTTGGTGTATATATCGATACTAGGGTAATGCAAGATCCATTTAAGTCCACACTAGCAAGCGCATATCTCCCTTCTTTATCTGCAAGAGTATCCACCAGGTTAGCCTCACTCCCTTCCCTTATCGCTATCAGCACCCCCGCTTTTTTCTCTGTTGAGGTTGCTTGTGCCCAGATTTTATAACCCCTAATGTGAGTTTTCTGCTTGAGGGACAAGATATGGGTTTCTTAGAGCAGTATTATATCTGCCTTCTCCCTTTTAAGCTGCTTCTCCAGCTTCACCCTTTTCATTGGATGGTTTATGCCCCTAACGTTATAGCTTGAGATACGAAAATTCCCCATTTTCTATGTGTTCATGCACATTTTTCGGGTCCCCATGCTTGCCCAGTATGGATTATTCAAGCCCCTCTCCCTCCCTGCCCTCCCCATTAACTGTCCCCTCCAACAAGAAACATTAAACCAAACAACATGCCCCCGAGTTAGGCGAGGGTTCCTTTTGTCGCTAAGGCGTTGCGCCCATCGCTCCCTGCCCATCTTACCCTCAGGGGTAGAATTTGTAGGGAATCCTTAACCCCACATTTCCGTCCTCTCCTACCAGATTCCAAGCCAGTGGGTCCTTCCCGGACCGCCATCACTAAGTAGTAAGTGGCTACTCTTATCTCTCCGCTCACCCTCTTAGTGAGCCAAGAGTTGGTATTTCACCTTATTCTGGCTATCTGTGTTCTTTACATCTCATTTCTGTCATAGCTGTTTCCTACTGTTCTCCCTTCCTAGGTTTGTTCTTCTCTGTTTGACCGTTTCCCAGCATCTCGGCTTTCTCGATTGTTCTCCCCTTGATTTGGTTTCCTCCGAATCCACTTCCTCTTCCTGTAGACCCATCATGCTAAGGCCTTCTTCCCATGTGGTAGCTCTTCTCTGTTTCCCATCCCAAGTAAATATCAGCCCAAAAGGGAAGGTCCATTTGTAGCAGATTTGTTTTGCCACCAGCGCCTTGACTAGAGGGGCCATAGCTCTTCTTTTTTGTAGTGTCACCAGAGCTAGGTCCTGATAAAGCTGTATATCTTGCCCATTCATTCTGATATGCTCCATTTCTCTTGCCCTCCTCAATATTTGTTCTTTCTGTGGGTATGAAGAGAGAGCCATCAGGACATCCCTTGGTCTTTCTCCCGGTGCTCCTGTCCTTTTCGGCCCTACCCTATGGACTCTGTCTATCCCAATTTCCTCTGTCTCCTGAGCGCCCAGGACATCTCTGAAGACTTCCTTCACTGCGAGCTTCAATTCTTTATCTAGGACAGACTCTGCCATATTTTTTATGCGTATGTTGGACCATCTAGAATGGTTTTCTAGGTCTTCGCACTGGATTTCCAGGTTGTGGGTAAGTCTCACTAGGTGTTCTTGAGTTTCACTGACCTGTACCGCTTCTTCCTCGACCTGTTGGATTGATCTCTCAATTATATCCGTTCTCTCCTCTAGTTTGGCCATGTCTATTTTCTGGTCCTGCAATGCCTGCTTCATCTCGTTCTTCATCGTGGTGAATTGTTCCTGCACAGTGGACATGAATTTGTCTTGCAGGATCCTGGAACCATGTTTGCATGTCTTCTCTCGTGGGTGGCTGTTGGTGGTGGGTGGGCGAGTCACCCTCCCTTTGGGAGTCCTCATGTGATTTACTTCTATTTTGTGTCGCCCCTTCAGTCAACCACATTTGTAGAATATTTGCGTCTTGTTTTGAGGGTTGTGGCGTTTGTTGCATGGCTTAGCTTTTACCCTTGGCTCTTGACATATTATAATGCCTTTCTGGAACGTTACTCGGTTTTTAGGTTCCTCCTGCAATCCTGAGGTTACTTATTTGACCATCCGCTGATTTGCTCCCTCTGGGCTAAGTTCTCTTTCCTATCCCCCAATAGGCGAGGGGTAGTAATTTCTGGCCTTTCGGGCGTGGCCTTGTCTCCCTGTGCTCTTTGCGCCTGTGTTAGTTGGGGTGTTCCTGGTTGTTTCTTTCCGTGGTATGTTTCGGTGTTACCACCAGCGTCGTGTTCCCCCGTCTCCCTTTTTTGTTCACTTTTGTCCCTGGTCCGGGGTCCTATTTGCTTGTTGTTCTTTCGTGCGTGGGGGGGTCCCCTCTGGGGGGGTCCCCTCGGCTTTTGAGTCTTTCCCTGCTAGTTGAGTTAGTGGGATGGGTTGTCCAGCATTGCAGAGTGCTGCGTTGGGGGGGTGGGGGGGAAGGAAGTCCCCTCTTTTTCTCCTTCAGTTGTGTGTCCAATTCCACCCCTCTCCCGATGGTGGGTCTGCCCCCCTTGGTGGACTTTATGCAGCTTTCTGGACTGTTTTGGCGAGTGTTACAGTTTTTCTTTTGACTCGAACCGCTTGCTTTCCCTTTCCTTTATATTGGCTGAAAGTCACCCTTTCCCTCCTTCATTCTTTTTTTCCTTTTTATATATATATTTTTTTATTTTTCTTTGAAATCCATATAAGGGTCTCCCCCCCCCCCGGAGTGTCTCTGTGGTTTTAGGGTGCGCGGGATCCTGCCGGGGGGTTCGCTTCGCCCCCTCTCGTTCCCCTTATTCCTCCTCTAGTGAGAGGCCGGCACCAGAGTCCCACCCAACTGGACTCACCTCTTCCGTGGGGGCCTGTGGAGCTCACAGGGCGGCCCCCACTCAGGGATTAGAGTGGTCCACCCCGTGTGCCATTGTCCGCGAGAGTCTCTCTCCGCTGCCCGCAGCCTTCCTCCTGTGTGGGCCCTCCTATGCCGCTGCCTCCTTCTCCGCCGATCCCCGCGCCCCGCCTCCCGCCGGCCATGTTCCTTGTCAGCCAGCGCCAATCACGAGCGGCCCCCGGTGGGTGAGAGGATGGGGGCGTGTTCCTTCTGCAGTCCCCTCGCTGTCCACGGTTTTGGGGCACTCTGGTTCTCACGTAGCGGGGGGGGCCCATGTCCTTCCACTTCTGCCGCGGGCCTGAATTTATCCTCGGCCTCTCCACTCCTCCGATGCCAGCTTCGGATTCCTGCTGTGGGGGAGGGGCCGGTCATAGTGTCTCCCCCGCTCCCGTTTAAAAGCCACTGTTGAGATAGGCGCCGAAGCCGCCTGGGGGGGTCTTTGTTGCTGCTAGGGCGATCTGCCAGTTCTGTCCACTTGTGCTTCTATATCAGTGTTAAATTGTGTGGCGGCCCGGGTGGAGCGCAGCTCACATGCGACTCCTCACCCCGGCGGCCATCTTGGAATGTCTCACACATTTGATTTTTAATGTAGGGTTTACTGATAAATTTCTGCATTTTACAGAGAGACTTTTAGCAGCATTCTGGACAGGTATGTAGACATGTTAATGGTGCTGAGGTGTAAAAGTAGTTTATCTTAACGTGCATTGAAATTTGTGCAGTGCCATATGAATCATTTTTTGTGAGGTGGTTGATTTTAGTTAATTGTGGAGAATCTATGTTATGCTATGGTTTACTATGAAGGCAAACTGATTGCATATATGTCTTCTTTGTTATTGTTTTGCTGTACCTCATTGTTTATAGTATTTTCTCAATGTGGGTTTAGTGAGATGTTTCTTCTTCCTTGCTTTAATTTGTAAATTAATAGTGGTAGTAATGCATACATAAAACTGTGTGACACCATTTCCTGCTGGAGTTGAAAATAGTTGCTTGTTCTATTTGTTAAGAAAAGTTTGGTTTGGAGCAGCTGTCTGGGTTCAGCGGTAACCGTTCCGGTAAAACCGGCAAGTGACCGCCAGACGCGTAATTAATTACTGGCACCTGACTTCCTGGTGCCACCGGGCAATTCCAAGTCTGGTGGCCGGGAATTCAGGTGCCGGTAATTTTGTTAGTCCCCATTCCCATGGAGTCCCATAGGACTCCATGGGAATGGGGACACGGGAGCACCGGCACCGTTAGCAACGGTGCCTGTGCTTCCGTGAGAACTCTGCGAGCGGGTGCTGTCCCGCCCAGCAGGTCTGACCGGTTGATTTTGTTTTCTCCAGTATGACAAATAATGCATGTTCCATGCACTACCTCTCCTTCTTCATTGTCTGTTGTTGCAAACAGCTCTTTGTCACTTGCTCCTGTCAATATCACTGTGGGGTCAATACATAATATTGAACACCATTTCCAAGTTGTTCTCATCAGTGGAAACCAGTATAATCATGTCTTGTCGTACCACTACTTTCTCTAGGTACAATAGAGTGTGTGTGCCTAAGCTAACCGAGATGGGACACTGAGGCCTGAATAAAAATGGGTTGGACAGCCTGAACACCTTCCCCTCAATCCCTGGCAACCATCACAACCAGTCTCTCGTCCTTGCTATTAATGTTCATGTCGCTCTCCTCTTTCTTTTTATGTGTTCCTTCCTTGTCTTGAGACACTCATTTAGAATTCATATACCCAGCAGCTGGTTTCAGTACTGGGTACATCATACAGGGACGGGCCACTGCACTTCCCTGCTCCTCCTTTCTCCTTTTCTTTGTCTCTTTTTCCTTCTCTTTGTACAGTTTCCAAAGCCCTAGGATATCCTGTCTCTTTTTAAGCTTTGCCCCCTTGTAAGTAGCTGACAAGTACTTTCTATAATGTCTTTATCAAATGTCCCCTCTCCGTCCATTCTTCATAGCACTTCCCCACTGTGTTGTATACCCACTCAAAATGGTACTTTTCTATTTTATCACAATATTGCACCAATGTATTATGTGATTAAACGGAGCATCTGCCTTATTCATTTCTAGTGAAATATTCTTCTCTCCCTTTGCCTTCCTTCTTATTATTATTTTAAACCTTTAAACTCACTCCCTCATCAAGCAGTCCCATTCGCTCAATTTTTATACATACCACTTTGCTCAATCGCCCTAGTTTCATTCGCTCCAACCTTCTCCGCAGGCCCCGCCCTTTCACATCTCACACTTAATGCTTGCACACAATGGCTTTCTGCACAGTCCCGCCTTGTTATATTGTATTAGCACAGTAATGGCCTTCTCCCCAGACCCACCACCTTAACAACAAAGCCCTATGTTAGCACATTAGAAAAAGCATGTAAGCCTCCTCTCGCTCAATTGCATCAGTTACTTATGCTACGCGGCCTTGTGCTATTTACAAGTTATTTGGGCTTTGGCTCTTCTGTTCTTTCCACAGCCACATAAAACTAACACTACAATCACCTTCCACAACACTAAAAAACAAACTGCCTCTGTGCACAAAACATGTGCACTCATGTAATCCAAAATTATTTTTCCCCAAAGAAATATAACATGGAGCAACCATACCAATTGCCTGCACTACATGCAACTCTTGTCTAACAAGGTCTGCCACGTAATATGCAACCCTCTGTTCTAGCACAGATGTGCCACGGTCTACCTGATCCGTATCTGAACTGCAGAAGAAACATCTAATACTAATACGGTCAATCGCCCTGCACCACTAATGAGGGTGCGACCTATGCACCATAAAAATAGTCCCTCACATCACTAGCACTTTCGATCATGGGTACACTGACCTATCCTTTTAGGAGATTCTTCACTTCTCTCAACCTCAGAGTCTCCATTTAAAGGCTGGCACTTCAGTCTTAGTGAAGGCAGCGCCGGACCAGCCGGACGTTTGGGAAGTTGTGTCCGCAGACCTTTCCTGGCTCTAGTTCTTAGTACTGGCCAACAGACGCTAGCCCGCACCAATCCGGGAGCCAGGCTGGAATGACCACGTCTCGGTCGAAAGGCATCTCACTGGGGCCTCCAAAAATGTATAAATAAATATAAAATATGACAAAAAGGAGTGTATGCTGGTGCAAGAAGTAACACAGTTTTTTTCAGGGCCCCAGATCCATCTGGGACAGCAAATACAAACAGAATGCGGAACAGAACTGCATGAAAAGGCGCTGTCAAAGAAACTCCCCTATGGTTAGAACTTTTATACAATGAAACTAATTAGTATTTGTGATTGTGCGACATGAACAAATCTCCCCACACAAAACTGATTGCACTACGCACTTTGTACCCTTATAGAAAAGCATGCATTTCGATCAATAATTGGGTCTACAAACCCGCAATTCCCACAGCACAAAGTTAAGTCATTGAGACGACCAGCAGAACTTTAATCAACTGCCCTGGTTGCCTCATCCTGTTTCTCAAGAGGATTGCATTCTGCAATGACACCACCGGATCCTTGACCCATGGACATTCTGCTTTACAAATGTTGCATATCGGAGCCACTCTAACCCTTTTCCCATGGAAAATGTTCTAGGGGACAATTTGAAAATGCTGTGGTTCATTTTGGCTGCATTAGAAAAATGTATTTCATAAATGATTTTGAATTATAAAATGGTTATGTATTACCTATTCGTTGGCGAAACCTGTGAGCTCTAATCTGTGACCTCGAAAAATAACAACCACTGTGTACTTCTCTCAGCAGTGGCCTGGGATCTCATGACTGCAATAAATCATCAGCCACAGTGGCTTCTGCCACGCACAAAATGCTAACACACGTTTAAAGTAAAAGCAAGCTTTTAGGGCCTATTTACTGCACTTCGTTCTACCACTAAGTTTGATTATACTTACCTGTGCCCCTGTAGTCATGGATTCGTTTTATTAAGGATTTTATTTCACATATATCAGAAAAGCACCCTGCCCTTTTACAGAGCTTATCTCGCAGCTGATTAGTGCGTTCCTTCATACCGTGTTGAACTTTCATCTTTATTACAGAACCATGACATGTGGCTGAAATGGTTGCAAAAAAGTAGGTTTTAAAAAGAAGGGTCATATTTTACAGGGTGACATTTTTTTCTTAAGTACCACAGGCTTTCAAGTACAATTCTGTTGACTAGGAGTAAGAAAGCAAGTTATAGGAATTATGTTGAATCTGAGGATGTTGTCCCTTCTCTCCTAGTGGGAGAACTTTCCCAATGGGGCCAGGATACTGCGTCTACAGTAAATTAGCCCCCCCTGTCGGTGGTGCACCAAGGGAGGATCACATGGGAAAGGAGTCCCCCTATGGAATTGGGTATGACCATCACCAGAGAACATGGTATCACTCTGCTTTAATATATGCAACCCCTGCTCCAACTCTAAATCACACTTCTCCCTGCCTGGATAGAACAAATATATTTTGTTATCAAATCAGTCAACCTAACCTACATGACAACACTCAAGAACCAGAAAGCACAAAGTATGATACATGTAGCTTTAAGACTGGTATTGTGATGAAGAAGATGGCCAGGAGTCCAAGGATCACTTGGGAGAAGCAGAGCAAGTGATCTAACTTCCTAATGCCAGTGATTGGGCCAAAACAGTACATCAATCCTACGTGGGAGTTTGAAAGTAGCTCAAACGCAGCTGAGACGTGAGAGAGAGAGAGCGGGAGACATCCCCTGAAGAGGAACAGCAGGAGATGTGCACAGGAGCAGCTGATGCAAGCTGTAAGGGAAGCACGGGCCGGAGGAAACAGAGAACCAGAGTGTGGTCCATCATGAAAGGACTACTCGGGTTGCTGCTGGGTGAATTCTCTCTGCCTCCCAGGACCCGCCAAAGTGCAGAAGACACAGAACATGCAGCTGGGAAGAGGCATAAGACTGCAGAACTGCTACAAACCTTGGCGAACTCCTGAATGGTACCAGAGCCTCCAGAAGGGATACAGCTGCCCGGGAACGGCCGGTGCATCTGAGAAGGAAGCAAAGAGGTACGTGGGTTGCCCAGGAGTTGTGGAAGTGAAAGGGTGAGCTTGGGAACTGGAAGGGATAGGGTCTGAGACCCTAAGCAATTGAGAGACAGTTGTATACTTGGCAGGAGAGTGAACCGAGCAGATACAATGCAACAGTGCAGGTCTGGGACCCGCATCAAAGAATAAGAGGGTCTGGGACCCTGAAGAAAACAAGAGAGAGAGAGTTGTATTCTTGGCAGGCTAATTAACCAAGTGGATGCAACATAACAGTGAGAAATCCAGTTTAAAGAAAAGAGGGTCTGGAATGCTGTGAGAGAAAAAAGAGACAGCCCATGAAAGAACACTTGCTTGGCAGGAGAGTGAACCAAGTTGTGTAAAGTACTGTGAGTCTGGGAACCACACCCACAAGAGAGTTTGCAAATAAGAGAGTCAAGAACCCTGGGACAAATAAAAGGAATCCTACGCTTGGTAGCGGAATCCACTAAGCTGGTAGGATATGTGAATTATCCATTGACTTAAGAAAAGAAGAAATCTAGACCAAATGAGCACAGCTCTAGCATTGGAATCTTTTATTTTGGAACATTATTTTGCATCACTGTATTACCGGAAAAACTGGGAACATTTCTGTTTGTTGAAAACACAAAGAACACTTTTTAGTTTGAGAAGAGATCATCCTTGTACAGTTGTCTTACATTATTAGTGTTAGGGAGAAAAGAAGGTTTTGGGACACGATGGAGACAGACTTTTTAGTTTTGGACTTCCTGACAATGTAACTAATTCCCTTTGAGGTAGTGGAAGCCCTCTTAGCTTTAGGGATAGAGAAGCATTTTCCAACTCTATTTAATTAATAAAAGGCTATATCCAAAAACATGCCACCATTGTGTCTGAGACTTACTTCTACACCCGTATATCTGGTGATAGAATTGGGATATGACCTAGTTGACACAAACTGGGGGACCCTTCTTATTATCAAACCTAGTGACCATGCTAGTACCCCCGCAGTAGCCACTAAGGAATCCATATGATTTGATCTTTCCAGCAGTAGGGAAGCAGTCCTAGAACCTGGCAAACAACAATTAATACCAACAGATTTAGTACTGACCCTTACATCAGGTTGACCTCGATGTTGGGTCTAGCATGGAAGTTTGGCCTAGATGTAATGGCGGGTGTAATTGACCCAGATTTCAGAGAAGATGTCAAAAAACTACTACAAAATAATAACAAACAGATCTATCATGTTAAACACGGGAACAATGTATCTTAAAAATGGCCCTGTTCCCCAGAATAGTGGGAAAAAAAACCTTAGCGATAATGAGAGAATAACCAAAGGCTTTGGGGAGGCAGTCATAGAACCAGTAGTTGCGGACCACCACCCCCACCTCCTCCCAGGACACCACATCCTCAACAGGTGCAACTAGCACTGCCACATCAGCTGCACCAGTTGAGCCACCACCAGTTGCACAAGCTCAAGCCATTGAGCCACTACCAGTCACACAAACCCCAAGCATTGATCCCCCACTGGTTGCACAAGCTCCAGCTATTGAACAACCACCGGTTGCACAAGCTGCACCCACCCTGGGAGCTCCAGCTTCAGCAGTATCACCACCACCACCACCACTGCAGCCACATGCACATGCCCATGTGTCCAGTGTAGAGGAGATAGCAGATGATGATGGAATGGACCTGAGGGAGACCACCAACCACACCACCGAAGATCCTTTGCTATTAAGCCCCATGGGCCGAATTAGCCCACAAAGCCCACCCTTCCCAGTGTGAGGGAAACTGATGGCAGACTCAGCTGCATGGAACAATGCCAGGATTCCTTGACTGCCCTAGTGCAGCAGCACCTCCAGGAGGCACAGCTGATGCATGATAGCATCCAGGCTAGTGGGCACCATAATGCCTGTGCACTTGGCTGCTGTACAGAATACAGATGACCAGAAGGGTACGGGAGAGCAACAGTATAATGTCTTCAATAGCTGAGACAATGGCTATGTTCCTCTATGCCTTCCTAGACTGACGGCCCACAGAACTCTCCCACGTACCATCCACCAGTACAATGCCTGCTAGTTCTGTGCAGGGCAGCCCAAGGCGGTGTTCAATGCGGCTGTCCAGATTGGCACACAGCTCCACGCCTGACCTGAAAAGGGGATGTAAATAGGCCCAGGACACACATGTGCCCTGTCTGTGACTTGTGTAAGTCATCCTTGCAGAACATGACATGAGTTGTGTAGGGACATTGGGGAGTGGGGAGGGAATAGTTTTGGTAGAGATTGGTATTCCACATTTGTAAATCATTTCATTATACACATTGCAGTTTGTGTGGCATTTGAATCATTACTGGATATGGTTTCATTTTTCATGGCCAAATTTAGGAGCAGCTTTTATCCACAACAGCATGTGGATGTGTGGTGCTCTTCTGGATTGCACTTCTCCGAGCATAGGGGTAGTTTTATTGCAGATAAAATGCAGCATGGCAATGAAGCGATGGTAAAAGTACCTTGATACATTGACAGGGTCAAGAGAACAGAGTTCTCCTTGTGTTTTTATATCTATCCCTTTTTTTATTTTGGTTTGCAGAGCTTAAGAAGTTGTGCAAGTCATCCCATGCATACTCACAACTTAAAGTAACAAACCATGTGGGTGGGGCTACATTCCTTAACATACAACGTACGACAGCATTACGTCGAAACCAGTATTCTTTTGTAACATGAATGTTTGCCAAGTAATTTGTGATACTTGACTGCAAAACTTTATATTTGCTTTTTATTTTTTGAAGCAGTTTGATAGCGGATATGTTTAAAAAGTTAGAGCCTGTTTTTAATGTGTGTGCAGCTCCATAACATAGAGTTACTAGTTCACTTTAGAAGAGGAGGTGGAAAATGTATTTGACATTTTGTCTTAACTAGCGATATTCTGATGCACTAATTTGCATGGACCTTTCATCATATTTTCCTCCTTTTCCTGTTGGCAAGAATAGAGGAAAAGAACGTGTTTCTACCCTTTTTTCCTATATGCTCAATGGGGATCCTTTGGCTTGATGCAGTTGATATGTTTCTAATGCATCATCAATTGTGTCTTTGGGGTGTGTGGGTGAATTGTATACTGGTCTAAAATGTTGGCTGCAGTAACAGGATCTACACGTTCAAATTGGCCATTGCTGGTGAGTCTTGAATAATTTGGGTGGTTTCGCTTACATTTTCCTCTATGTAAACTATTTGTTGTTTTCTTTTAGATATTGTAGGGCTTGTATAACTTTGTTTAAGTTGACTAGTTGTTGCCAAATTGTTTTGTCTTTCGTTGGCACACCATTAACTAGTACAATCAAAGATTGATCTATTGGCCGTTGTACTCCTAGAGTTTGTAAATTGTCTTTTAGATAGAATGGCAAATAAAGTACTTTGACACGGATGCGCTTTAGTAACTCAAATGTATATAATTTGGCTGATTTTGGTTGAAGGCGTATTATAGCTTGAAATGGGTGCACTGTTTGTATTATAATGTTCCTGTACAGTTTAAGCTGTTGGAGAGCTTTCAGAAGTGGGAATATTATTAGTGATAGCATGTGATGGTATTTGGTTATTGTCATTTGGTTATTGTCAAGCTTTGTGTTGCAGTTCGTGCAAACTGTTAATGGGTCAGTTACTTTGGATTTAGTTTCTGCTGTTAGATATAAAGCTAATTGGAACCATTGGGATTCTTCTTTGTCTTCTATTTTGTAGGGTAGATCTACTATTTGTATGCTCTTTTTTATAAAACTTTCTGCAACAGCAGACAAATATTTGGTCTGGTATTTCAGCAGATGTGTTTTGAAACATAACTATTTCTTTTTTGTATGTCTTTATTAGGATGTTGGTGTTTATGAGGTTTTTGGTAATGTTTTCTAAAGGTACAGAATTTTCTAAGTCACCTTCAGTTCCAAAGTATTTATGTTGGATGTGCTCTATTTCTTGAAGATTGCGTATAGTAGAATGGTGTGTTGCTAACATTTTGATGTGGTGGAAAGTGCTTTTGCGTCACAGTTCCTAAAATTCAGTCTAATGAATGTCCTCGCAGACCAGGGTGGCTGCGTACTGTACAGGAGTATATGGTTTATAAAGTTTTCATTTTACTTTTCTCTTTTAATTTCACATAGTGATTGAGGAATTGTCATAAAGATTTAAAGGATTGTTGGCGTACATTACACATTGAGCTGCATGTCCATTTGTACACTGGACAGTTTGTTTGGGTGAAAGGAGCATTTGGTTCAAAGTTTGTTGGGGAATTTTTTTTCTATAAGGTTGTGTTCCGCCATTTCATATCTCGACCATTACTGTCTATGGCAATTCGTGGTTCTTGTTTATGAGCTTCTTCATTGAAATATGGTTCTGTGCTGCTTGTGTGAATCCATTCACCATCACAGAAGTTTGAAAAGGTCTCTATATTGACACTACATATGTTTAGAAGTAATTTTTGTAATGCATTGATTACTTTAGTTGATGGTTTCATTCTGTTTAAAATCAATATAAACAATGTTGTCTTTAGTAGAAAAGTGCTTTCAATTAGGCATGCATGATTTGTCTCCTGCAGTAGTTTTTAAGGGTAGATTGTGACTTTTCAGATGGTTTTATAAGATTGTGAAGAGCTCTATAGTGGAACATGTTCTTTAATATCATTTTATTGGATTGCTTTACTGTGACTATGTTAACACTGGTAGATAGAGGGTAATGTTTGTTAGTAGGTCTGCTTTTCTTTGTAGATCGTTATTTACTTGTAGTTTTTGCAAGAGGGGCCTTACCTTTTTTAGTCGTGGCTGGTTTAGTTTTGTTGAGTGAGTTTACTAACTCTTTTGTTTATAACATTTTCTATAAATTATTTTAGAGGGGGATTACTATATAGCATAGGTTTAGTCTTCTGTGATCTATTTTTTCTTTCTTTTCTATGCAGTTGTTTTTTAGTAGGCATTTTGTTGTGTCTGTTGGGAAAAGAGAAAGATTGTGTTGGAACGTTCTGCAATGTATATGCATGTATGGTGCATGGGTTTGTATGTTTGATTGCAGAGATGAATAGAGTGCTTGTTGATTGTAAGGTTGTATAATAGGTGTGGTTGGGAAGGGTGTGAGAGTTAGTCTGCAGAGGTGTGATGGTGTTGGGTTAGTGAGTAAGGGAGTGGTAGTGTTGTGGAATTTGTATGTGATTGTGCTGTTTTGAGCAACAGAGTGGATGTTGCACTGGTGTTGTGTAGATGGGAATAGTAAGAGTGTGACTGGTGGAATATAATGGGATAGAGTGAAAGAAATGTTGGTTTGAAAAGAGTAATCTGGGGTAATATATAGTGGAACTATGCTGCTGTAATTACATACATATACATGGTACATTAATTTACTTATTTTGTTGGATTCGAAGGGTATTCGTTTTATCAAGTGTTTTCTTCGGTAATGTCCTTCTTTCCTGTAATTGTAAAAGAAAGTTCGTTGGTATACGTGGTAATGGCAAAGTACTTTTTGAAAGCAAGGTTCAAATGTATGAAGGAAGGAGGAATGGTGGGGAAAACAGTTAATAAAATTGGTAGATGGTTAAAAATGATTTCTTTTAGGAGCATTTTCATGAAAGCTAAGAAATGCGTATGTGCATTTGTAGAAGCTCTGTAACGTTTGTAAATGAGAAGAAAAGTTGATGGAAAAAATGTGTAGTACACTTTTAATGGCAGTTGGTGTGTGGAAGTTTAATATGTTAGGAGTGTATGGATACTTGCAAACGTGATGCATTCTAATTTGCAGGTTTTTATGTAGTCCTAGATTCTTTGTTTGCATTCTGGGACTTGTAGTTCCACTTTTTCCATTGTGAAAGTTTGTAGTACAAGTCACAAAATGTAGAGAAAAAAGTATGACTGCATAAGCAGCTGAAGATTGGAATGGGTTACGTTAGGAAGTATGCATGTACTGTCAATATATTAAACTGGCACACACTGGGTGCCAATTACAAATGGTGTACAAATCTATTTTAGCTGCCTTTAATCTTTTATGAAAAAGTGACACAATATTGCTGTAAAAGCAGATATGCATTTTTGAACTTTCTTCAAAATGCTTCACCCAAAACATATTTTTAAAAGCACTGAATTTTATATGTTTATTTGATATACATGTCACAGTTTTGAATTTTGAAGTTAAGTTGTGTTTTTGTCTTTGCATTCTGGTAGTTGTAGTTTGGGTAAATTGGAATGGGTGATGTTGGGATGTATGCATGTGCTGCTAACTGGCAGACACTGAGCGTCACTTAAAAATGGTCTAAATATCTATTTTATATGATTTTCCTTTATTTTATGAAACAGTAACACGGTGCTGCTATATATGCACATATGCATTTTTTTACTTTAATTACAGTGATTGTAAATACAATTTTGAAGTGCAGAGTATTGTAATTGTTCGCTGATTCATGTGAGCAGGTGATGAATGCTGCAATGCATGTCATTTGCTAGAGTGGTTAAAAAGAGAACATGCTTATTGAGAAGCTTTTTTAAGGGTAAGTATCAGGAACCCTTTATATATATTACACAGCCTGCGGTAGCAGCCGTGTAATTATAGTTAAGTTGCTAAACCCATAGGAAGAGCACTTTTTGGGTGGCTTATAACTTAATTTCCCCTAGACGAATCCTCACTAAACTTTGCATAAAAAAAGTGTATATGGGCTGCTCTGAATTGTTTTGTCAAGTTTGGCGAGGTTCGTCAAGGGGGGCAAAGTTATAGGGGTTACCACATATTTTTTCTCCATAGTCTGAATGGAAAAAACCTTGCTCACGCCTATAGCCCAAAAAACTTGACGGATTTTCACCAAATTTGTGGCAGGAGTGGCGGCCTGGTCCCAATTGTGTCCTTTAGTAAATCTGGTGAAAATCTGTCCAGTCGTTTTTTTTAAACAGGCTAAATGCAGGTCAAAACAATGTGTGAAATCTGGCTCCGCTCCACGGCCCATTTCCCTGTTCGGTCTGCGGAAAGACATACGGTTGGTCTAGAGGGTGACGTGATGTCCGCAGACATTGGGCGTGCCCCCTGATTGGATGGTGAAAAGCGTAAAGTGCGTTAGATTTTTGGAAAAATCCTCCATGTTGGATTTGTGGACATCCGCCACAAAACACAACATTGCACTAGTCAAACGTATCAAACAATTTCTGGGGAGGTGATGGGTGATGAGGATGGGATGGGATATGGCCATAAGACGCCAAAGTTTTTCACCCTGAACAGTCTCTGAACAGTCCGGATGTTCCGGGGCAGTCCGTTGAAGTTCATGGACACTTCAGATGTTTGGGGACATCTGTTCCAATTTCTGCATTACAGGGTTGGTGAAAATCAGTTCTTGGAAGGCTTATAACTTTGGCGCCACTCAATGAAACTGCCAGAAATTTTGGAATGCTATTCTAGACTTGATTCTGAATGGTTCTGTAAAGTGTGGAGCTGTTTTGTGAAGAGGGAACAAATTTAGAGGGAGGTTCCACAATATTGTAAAGGATTATAAATGTGGTGCTATTTGACGAATGTACACACAAATTTGCAAAAAGATTTTAGATATTAATGTTTTTTTAATGTTTGGTGGGATTTTGTCAGTGGGGCTACATTAGAGGGGGGTCTCAACATTTTTAGATGGCATATGACTTTGTTGCCTTTTGACAAATGTGGACAAAAGATTTCAGAAAGATTATAGTCTGAATGGATTTTGTCAAGTGGGGGCTAATTTATATGAATATTGTATGTGCATATATTTTGACTTGTGAACAAATAAAACATGGGCTGATGTCAAGCAAACTCATGTAAGGAGCATTGGCAAGCACCTTAAAGCATGGTTTTGCAAATGTGCCTGTGTTTTATTTTTTGACAAGTGTCATAATGTAGATACAAAAAATTGTGATATACCTTTGGTGACTGAGGTATAGCCTGTGGCCATGGGCAGTGGCCAGATTGTCTGGGTCATGGTATAAGGTCATGACCCGGACAGTCTGGGTACTGGCTATAACCGTGAGGGACGAAAAATTGGGTTAAAGTGGCCATGTCAACCTTGGACCAGCTATGTGGTAAAGTTATTCGAAAGTGGGATAGGTTTGAAAGGGAAAAAATGTGCTTGTGGTAATATGGTCATTCGGTACTGTCTTTGCCTTCTGCAGGCTGCCATGGAAAGGGAAGAGGGGCTCTGTACGGAGCACACCTTCCCTTTCCATGGTGGCCATCTTGGAAAAGGATTGTCCTTCCTACAGAGGGACACCACAGGTGTCCCTGTCCCGCTGCAGGAAGAAAAATCTATTTTTTAGCAACCTGGGTTCCAGCTTTGAGAACCAGGGGTGCTAATGGCCTTTATCCCGCATTGCAGGGGCACTTATATGGAGAGACAGGTGGACAGGGGAAGATGTTGTGCGTGTGTTACTTTTAAGGTAGAAGGCAGTGTTTCTCATGCTCCTTGATTACAGCTTCAAACGCACATCGAAATTGATTCCCCCTGCAGAGTGGTGTGTTGCAGTATATACAGAGGATTGTTGTCTTCCAAAGATATGGATCAACAGCTTCTTTTATTGCTTGCAAGGTAGCTGGTGGGATTCTGTGTCCCACAGAAGTAGGCTGAGTGGTTACAGTATTGGTTGAGGAAGATGATGTGGAGGAAGACTGCCTACTACTTGCTAAGAAAGGAAGAATCTTTCTGAGAGCGTTGCGGTAGTTGGATTTGGTGTGGTGGCACATGGAGGTCGTCCCGTAGGAGTAATGTCCAGGTAGTCAGCACATTTAACTTTTGTAGCTTTAGCCTTTGTTATATTTCCAAAAGCGGTAAAGAATTGCCACACCCACGATTCTCTCTGGGTGCTAGGGGTAGGCAATTCCTCTACCTCATCTTTTTGGTCCTCTTCATTGTCTTTTGAAATACTGCACTTTTTGTGTTGTGTGGGTCCTCCAGCTAGTGGTGGCGGTGGCTCTTGGGGAGGAGGGATGGCAATAGCTGATGTCATTTCTTTGTAATAGATTGTGAATGGATAATGAATAAGAATGGGTGTAGGAACTGTTCAAGGGTACATTTTGAGCTTGAAAGTTCCTACATCAGTAGAAAATGCAGTTCCGAACTGTCCACGAAGCAAGGACCCGAATGCGAAGTGCAAATGCGTCCATGGACACGTAATCATGCCGTGCGCAAGCCATGGTCATGTGGCACTATCTGGAAGGTCCGCAATGACGTCAGAGGTTCGCAGACCTTGCTGGAAGCAAAAACATTGCACTGGAAAAAGTATAGAAGTGTTAAAAATAATGCTAGAAGGTGGGAAATGGCAGAGTTTTAAGGTGAAACTTTGTACATTTGACAAAAATGTTGCTATATTGGTGTGAGTGTGATATTAATAAGTTGTAGGAAAATAGCATGGACTGGTAAAAACCCATGAAATTCTCAGAAAAAAACTTTGTTAAAGAGATGCTATGGTTAAGTTGCACCAATAAAAACCTATACAATTCACTGAAAAAAAACTTTGTTAAAGGGACGTTATGGTTAAGTTACACTAATAACAACCTATACAATTCAATGAAAATACTTTGTGAAAGGGACATTATGGTTAAGTTGAACTAATAAAAACCTATGAAATTCAATGAAAACTTTTGTTAGAGGGACGCTATGGTGAAGTTACACTAATAAAAACCTATGAAATTCGATGAAAAAACGTAGTTAAAGGGACGTTATAGCTAAGTTGCACTAATAAACATCTATGAAATTCAATGAAAACTCTTTGTTAAAGGTGCGTTATGGTTAAGGTGCACTAATAAAAACCTATGAAATTCAATGAAAAAACTTTATTATAGTGATGTTATGGTTAAGTTGCACTAAACCTATGACATTCAATGAAAAATGTTGTTAGAGGGACATTATGGTTACAAGTAAAACCGAAAAACCTAAGAAATTCACCAGTTATGGTAAGCTAAGAAACCATAACTCGCGCCACAACCGTGCACTTATAAGACTAACACCCAGGGCATCAAAGATGACAACACAAATGTCATTGATGACATGAGTGTTTTTTGTACATTACCCTGTATAATTTATTTGTCTATTTTTCATAACTGAAGTACTACAGACTCCTTGAATCTATTTGCTGTGACTCCTTAGTTCTTTAAGTCATACATAAATTCCAAAACAACACATAAGTAAATACTGTGAAAGATCTGTGTGAACAACAATCAAAAGTGCAAAATGACGTTCATGGACATATAAAACAAAGTTGAAAATCAAAGAATTAATACATTCTGACATCTACATCTGTGGTGTGTATGTGGCGTTAAGGTGTGACTAAAAACCCTAGACAAAGTGTCTGTGTAATTGAACAGGAGTATTTAGTTTACTCTATTGAGCCTAGACTATTCCCATGGGGCAGATGGTTTACAGATATTTCAGAGTTAATTATAGTCTAGTGCCTATGCCACTAGTTTCAAACACTAATCCTCTAGTCAACTAATATTTAGCAATACATCAAGAGAACATGGCCAAATGGCTTGAGTGTTGGTCTTAGTTTAAGATGTTTTCGGCAGGAGTTGTCCATTTATTCTGTCTTCTTCTTGACTGGATTGGGTGCCCCTAATGTGAAAGAGGTGCACGCTAAGTTGCAGAATGCTGGTGTAGAGTGCTGTGTTGTCCATGGTTACCAATAGTTGAGAGTCAGGGTCAAAGGGGATGTCTTCAAAGTATTTAATTGTGCTCATGGTAGCTCTCAGATAAGATGTGGTTTGTTGGCTTAGTGGTTAGAGAAAGTGGTCAATGAATTTGCAAAGTGACTCCAATATCGAGCCACATCCCGACACGATGGGTCTACTGGGCGGGTTGTTGGAATCCTTGTGGATTTTAGGTAAGGCGCAAAATGCAGGTGTTCTGCCTTGTGAATTATTTAAGTAGCTGAGTTCATTTCCACTGATCCATTTGTTCAGATATGCAAAATGGGAGCTCTCCTCATTTACCCGAGCAATGCCAGATGTGTGATCTGTTCTTAATTTTCTGTAATTGTCCTAGTTCCCCCGTAGATTTTCTACCATGGTTTGATATTGCTCCATTGATTTAATGACAATACCTCCACCTTTGTCCGCTGGTTTATCATAGTTCCCAGTTCACGCTCAGTGTTTTGATGGCTGCCCGTTCTTGATTGGATAGATTTGTTCTTATCTGGTGTTTAGTTGTTTTAAGTTTTGATATCTCCTGAAGGACACAACTTTCAAAGGAAATTATCTCTCTTGGTATTTGATTGTCATTCGGGGTGAATGTGGATGGAACTCATAGTCTTGCGTCATCCTCATGTTCATCCATAGGTCGATCCTGGAATAATGCTTTTAGGCGAATTCTCCTGAAAAATGGTTTGATCTCCATTTCCAATGAGAAGCAGTTTGTGGTATTAGTGGGAACATATGATTGTCCCTTTGACAGAATACGTATTTCATCTGTTGTGAACGTCATGTTAGATAAATTGAATATCAGAATTTGTAAGGTTTGGTCTATATCTGTTGGGGCCTTGTGCGGGGCCTGTATGGCCTCCAGTTGTGGAAGCCATACTGGTCTTGTGGGAAGGGACCCCAGAATGGACCTCTGGCATTCCCCCTTTGAACTGGACTTTCCAGCCCTTTAAGGTTAGATAACAATACCCTTGAGATAGATGGGGATGCAGAATTTTATTCAAACATCAATAATGAAAACAACTCAGGTAGTTGGCAAAAGGATAACTGTTTTAATATCAATTATCTAAGACAGGGAGTACAATGGACATCAGCAGGCGTCTCTCATCATGATCTCAAAGAAGTTCTTAAAAAATCACACTTTTATAGTAAATATCCATCATTAATGATGTTAACCTGCATGTCACTAACGTCATCCTGCGTGGCAAAACTTTAAAACGTATCAGTGAATGTGATAGGGTCTAAATGGATCATCTAAATATATGATCCATAATCATTTGAGCAGTGAAATAAAGTGATAGGCTTCTTAACATCAGGTGAGGTAACTAAGCCCTTCCCTAAAAATGTGTCACTATGAACGTCACTAAATATACAACGTTTAATTGGCTGCACAACTATAGGACCCTTAATCTTGCGGTCCTCTATCATTGGTTACTTTCTAACCTCTGTCAGTACCCTCCCAACCTACATTAGCAGCGCACAGGCTGAGCTTCCAGGTGCAGATAAGCTATTCTTAACCATAGCTTCCCACCAATTAACATGACCATCCATCATCACCCACCTCAGTGGTCTGCTGTCAATGAGGGCTTTGAACTTGTACTTGGAAATGTTCCTTGCTACTGAAGAATTAAGGGGAGTGAATGCACATTCTGCCCTCGTGCGTAGGTATGACCATAATGCTTGTGTAGCTTCTCCTCCCCATGTGACTAAAGACCACAAAAATTGAGCTTTCAGTGTATTAAAATGCTATTTTCCAATAGAGTTCTGATGTCTTCTTGTTCTCGTCCATGCCTTCTGAACAGGATGCTTTGCTCTTTCACATTAACATGATTTGTATCCAATGTCAGCTCACCCCAGTCTGATAAGCCCTTGGTTTCTTGGCTCATCCAACCTCGCCTTTTTTTTGCCTGTGATTCACTTGTTTTCTGATTGTGACAAAAATGAAAAAGCGGCCTTCCTTCTTTTGCTCAGCATGCCGCACTCTATTTACTATAAAGCTAGAGTCAAGAATACTTAATCTGCTTGCGTTTCTTTGCATATTTACACGTGTGAAATTGCTTGATATCTTCATTACTTTTGTAGCATGAGTCTCTTCATCTTGGTCCCAAGATGTCATTCATCCGGATACTTTCTTGATGCATTATAGTATTATCTACAGCCTCTGGTTTCTGCGTCTCCTCTCTATATACGTCAGCTTTGCATTTGTATGACATCATTATTTCTCTTTGTTTCTTCAATTTGTCCTGCTTTCTTCTGGACTGTCACTTCAACAGCCATCATACTGTCTCATATGCGGGTATGGTTGTCTCAATGGGAACCTTGCTTCCAGGATTCTGTAGTTCAAAGGGCTTTGTACGTGTGTCACATTTTGGTGTCCAGCAGAAAGGCAACATGGGCGAAGTGGTTGAGGCGGGGGTACTTAGCTCCTTCTCTACACTCCCTCCTCTGGTTGATTCATCTACCACTCTCCCATCATCCTTCACATCTAGACATCCTTGGCTGAAGACATGTTTCTTTGGAATCAATATCTTTATGACTCCATTCAGGCATCCTGCTGATTTCACATTCTCATCCTTGTTCCAAGACATGAGCATGCACTGCCCACTTGGACTATAATAGATCCATCTTCCCCACATACTTCTTATGGTTCTTTGGATACAGAAACTTTGTTCCCTCAAGTGCATCGATACTGGCCTTCACAAAGTCTCTGCTCTCTTCATCTGTTAGATCTCTGGCCTTCCATCCTGATTCAACATCACTCATGGTCTTCATCCCTATGGCTTTCTTTGCTGTCTTCTTACATTGTGAGATTATTATCTTGAGCATGCAGAATCCTAGCAACACTAACACGATAAGGGCTCTGAGGAACTTGAACATGTCTGCCATCCATTGTGGAACCCAAGAAAAAAGTGTTCCAAACCAGCTTTCATCAGCAATGTCTTCTACTTCATCTGTCATCTGGACGTGTAGCTTTGTTAGCATTTCTATGGCCTCAGTCAAAGTGCCATTCTCGTCATAGTGAGAAGGTAGGAATGTGCAACATGATTCTCCAATTTTTGCACAAACACCTCCATCCATCATTGTGGTCAAGTCCAGGACGTATCTGTTCTGAAGAGTCATCAGGCGTATGTCTTACATCTCCTCCCTGATAGCATTGATTCCCTTTATGGTTGTGTTGATTGTCTGCAGCAATTCCCATCTGGTTATCTGTAACCATTTAGTATTTGCTCCAACCTGGATTCTCGGCATGAAAATTAACGTGAATACGGACGACGTCTGGCTAAAAAATCTGTACTCAGAGGGGATAGAGTCAAAGTCTTCTATCAATTTGGCAGAAAAGTAGTTCTCTCTCTTCATTCGTTAAACTAGTTCCAAAGATCTCTTCTTTCTTAGATGAGCATCTGCTTTTGGGAAACTGTCAATATTCAGATCACTATTAGGAATCACCAGTGCTGAAACATGAACATTAACCAGTGTGCATATTCCTCCCCAGTCTTTTGGCAATCTCATATATGCTTTGAGCTGCAAGCCCAATAATGATCCATAACCACTGCTGCTGCAAGATTCATCTTTGGTGCATCAAAGAACCAGCTGCAATTCCCATTGTCTCCAACTTTTCTTGTGCCATTATTTCTGAAGCACTACTTTTTTTTCCAATGGTATTATCTGCAAGGGTTCTCCTCTGTCTTCAACCCAAGTCAATAGTTTAGCAAGCTTTGACCATAATGGTTTGCACCCCACCTGGGCATTCCGAACAGTTGATTCAGGGTGATCATATATCCTCCAGGCTCTGCAGATAACCACTCCTTCTTTCCATCCATATGGTGATAACGCTGATCCCCAAATCTGCATTTGTCCTCTGTTTTTCCAGTGCCAAATGTTGTCTGCAGTCTTTCCTGGACTGTCAAGTCGTTTGTTTACTTCAAATCTGATTCCAGCTCCTTTCACTCCAGGTTTTTCATATATGATCACATGATTCCTGGTGTGAGCTCTGTTTATTGTTTTTGTATCTTGTACATAATCATCTTCATCTGGATCTGTCAATTCATTTGCTCATTTGAGATAGGCATCTAAATCCATGATCTGGCCTCTTGTCAAGCAAAGTGCTATGTGTGATAGACAATGTGCTGTCTGGACGTCTATTTCAACAGCTTAGACTTCCCCATGCTATACGGCAGGAGTGCACATACAAATCATTCCTCCTTCGAAGGGTCCCTTCCCACTTCTTTCATATGCTGATACCAAATGTTGTTCCCCAAATGTGCTGTACTATCCAGGTAGTCATTTAGCTCATGTTCATTCTCCGTAGCATTTCTCTTAGATCTCCTCTTTTTCACACAAGCTTCTGTAATCTCAGGAAGTATGTCAGCAAGGGTTATTTTTACTGGGCCAATCATAGAACCATTCGTCAGTGAATTAGGTGCATCTATATGTGCTACCTGAGTAGAAAAACATTCTAGGAGTTTCATCCTCTCAGCATGATCATTAGGCATAACTATGTCTTGCATAATCTCCATATGTGACTTTATTCTAGAATCTAACCTTAGTTTACTTATAACAGGACCAAGTGCCTTTGTGTGTATCTCTAGGGTAGGGACAATGACATAGGGTTTCAGCTGCTTTGTATCTGTCAAATCTGCATCCTCCTTTTCTTGCACAGGAAGATACACAGGAATTTTCACTTTAATTATGTCCACATAATATGACGTTCATACTGTGAGTGAGAGCAGTATTACTATGAACAGAATACAGGTGTAAATTGTGCATAAACATGACCACTTAAAGCAACAACCTTTAACACATTGTGGATGTCTGTCATGCTCTTCCATGATGAAGTTGCCACTGATGCTGCCCATTTTACGTTTAAGGAAAGAAAAAATATTTTTAATGGGGCGACATCATGCACTTTTCTAAAATCTGCTGAATTGACTCAAAAAGTTCCTCGATCAGTTTCAGCAGGTTGATTGCACAATAATGTACTCAAAATCCCAATGCCACGACTTACCACCGGACCGGATATCATGAAGATTTTCTTTCCAGCATGAAACAAAAGTTCCTCATTTGGAACATTTTTCTTGCTTTTTTTCCTTGCAATGTTCACTCCGTTCTCAAGGTTCTCTCGGAATATCTATAAACTTTGTTGATAATATATTTCAATATTTCATTGAGAGATGCATCGTTTCTCAGATCCCTCAGGAAGGTTCGGACATCGGTTTGTCTTCCAACAAGATACGGGCATTCCTCTATTAGATAAAGAAACACTCTACTGGCCAGTCTATGAGCATTATCTGGTGACAGGGGCATTTATATTCTTCACTCTGATCTCAGGAAGTTGAAGGATCTCCTCAATTATAGCTATGAGCAACCTTCTCACAATGGGGCAATTTTTTGGCTCTTGCAAGAACAAGTGAACATTGGTAGTTCTCCCCACCAGTGCAGGGTAAGCGCGTAAGAAGAACACAAAGATTACAAAAATGATCCGGAAAGCATTATCGTTAGACACTACCACAGGCACACAAAAAATAACTTTTAGCAAGGTAGGAATAGGGAACCCCTTCCCTCTTCGCGATGGCGAAAAAGAAACTCAGAATTTGGCATATCCTTTTTCTCAATTAAGGCTTAAGTGTGCCTCAGTCCAATGTCAACAAGCTTCTGTGGCTCAAGAACAATTATTTTTCCCTTTAATTTCGTGACTGAAAAGAGTGTCCCAAAAATCAGCCACAGTCCAATAAAACTCTTTATTTTTACTTGGCCGCAGCTTCTGCATCCTTCTTCCTCATCATAGACCTAGTCTGCATGTGCTGGGGTTCTTCTCTGATGCTCTCTTCCAGTGGGGGTGAGGGTGATGCAGGCTCTCCAGTGTAAATCGCAGAGGAAAATCCAGGCTCGTCTGCCCTGCACCTTGACTGCAGATGGCATGACATCTTCTACAATGAAATGGCCATTGAAACGTGGTTCGTGCCACTTCCGAGTGAAATTGAGAATTAGAACCGCATCTCCAGGAAACAGTCCTGGAAAACACAATTGATCTGCTCCTCTTGTTGTAGCATATCCTTCTGTGTTCTTCCTTGCACTGCATCCCTTTCGCTTGAGCTGATCTGAAATGACAGAGATACTTGAGGTCATACATGTAAGATAATCATGTACCTCCTTTCCTAACAGTTCTGCTGTTGGCTGGGCATCACTTCTAGTTCTAGATGGAGCTTTGAGGCGTGTCCTATTCTGCCTCCAAGTCACTATCCCGTGAGGGGTAAGATGGTGGTCTGACCCTGGCTGGCTCCTTAATGCATATAATGGCAGTGGTAGACAATGCAAACATCCTTTTTTCAGGGTTAACTTCAATTTAGCTATTCTCTCTTTAAGCAGGCTGTTGAGTCTCTCACATACACCCTTTGCTTGCGGGTGATATGCTGATGAAAACTTGTGCTGTATACTAAGCAACAAGCTTATTTGTTGAAAGACTTCATCAACAAAATGAAGACCATTATCTGATCTCAAGACTTCACAAATTCCCCATCTAGGAAAAACTTCTCATACTAAAAGTTTCGCTGCAATGGTGGCATCTGGGTGTGTACATGATAGGGAGAATTCTCTCTTTAGGCTGAATTTCCTAACCTAGTGAGTCCCCCAGCAGCTTTGCTGGATTTCTGGAGTTTGTTTTTTTTCCTCCTGCCAAGAGTGAGACTCTTTTTCTCCCACTCTTGGACATGGTTTATGGTATTCCATTGACTGATAATGTGTTTTATGGGCTATGGGGTCCTTTACTCCATAGGGTCTCATGTGTTTTTTCTATGTGTGTTACACAGCACCCTCCGTGCAGTAACACAGGGGTGTCATAGTGACACCCCACCATAGACTCCATACCCTGGGACTGACTACTGTCTCCCAGGGGATGTAAAGTCACCATTGGCTTTACTAGTCCCAAATTATTAACAAAAACCAGTACAAACCATCATATTGTGGATGTACTGGTCGGGGCAATTCGATTGCCCCGGGGTCTGTTAGTCGAGGGGGCACGCCTCCGTCCCCCCTGATCGAGTTTTGGCTGGTGGCAGTGGAAACTACTTTTTATATTCGTTCGCGAATATTTTCCTATGGGATTTTCCCATTGTTCAAGGCTACCAACTTTAATTCTCATAGCCTCGAACATACCGCCGGTTTATTTAATTAATATTAATTCTCCGGTTGGTATTTTTTGCCAATACTTGATTCTAAAATGGCGTTTGTGTTCTCTTCTGTGACTCCAACCCAAGTCGAGCCCTATGTTCCACTTTTTGGCGGGCTTCTCCACAGAAGCCTCCAAAAGTGGTGCCACTCTGACTGGGTACCACAGGGGGTGTGGGAGGGGGTTTAGGCACCCTGGACCAAGTTACCTTGGTAACTCAGGTCACACTCTTGTGTGATTGGCCGGCTCACCACTTAGCATGTTTGAGTGACAGCTAGGCTGAGTGAATGGGGGTTTTCTGCATAAAAGCAGGGCTTTGGGGACTGGAACTTCAGAAGTCGCCACAGGACCTGAGAATCCGACGAGGGAGAAGCTGAGCCGACCTACCACGACGACACCACCGGTGGAGCCCTGCAGAACCGACTCACCACTTCCCGACGACAGAGAAGATCTCCTGGCTGGAGAGGCTTCTTCCCCTGACTGGTGGGCACAACCAGTTTACCTTTCTTTCTTCACACCCCAGCCCAGTTTGTGGTCGAACTGCCCGTGCCAAGCACCCCGGCAGCCGGATAGCCACTCACCACTGAACCGCGAATCACCGGACCGCTCCTTGTACCTGAGAAACTTAGCGCCTTGTTTCTTCCCTGGCAGTGCAACAGACTCCTGTCTTCCTCCACGACGAGATCCTCTCTTCCCCCGGATGAAGCACCAACTTGCATCCGCTGCCAGGAACGACTGCCCCCGCTGGAGCATTCTCACCACTTCAGGGTACCGTGTCCGCCAGGCCTCCCTTTCTAAAGATTGCTACAAGGTAATAATAACCCCTTAACCTTCTGGACTGGGCTGGCCGCCTTGACCCTCCAACTGGTACCTTTCTTTGGTCCAACTCCTTTTTGAACCTTTACAAGACTTTTGTGCACTGCAACCGTGTGACCTTGGGCACATTTCGTTTGGATCCTCTGAAAGTGGATCCGGCCTCTTGAACTCTAACTTCACGGTTTTACTTTGCCTTCCTCTCTTGTTATGTTCTGATAAAAGTGTTGGGATCTGTTTCAACTTGTTCTCTGCTCTTCTCTCCCTTTTTAAAACAAACTATTAGAGTGCCATCTACGTTAAGCGCTCACCGTTGTCTGAAAATAAGTGGGGCTTTACTTAAGACTTGTCTAATATTCTTTTAAGGGAGTGTATATCTTTTAGTGACCGTGTTTTTGAATTGCTTACTATTAGTGCCTGTATGTTTTTCTAGATGTGTTTTTAAATAAATAATTACATCTCTTTTACACCAAGCCCTGGTCAGTGTTTACTTGTTCTACTGTGTTCTCTTGACCTATTGTGAATACTCTGTATACTGCCTAACTCTTCTTGAGGGAAGTCTGACTGCTCAGCTACAGCTACCAAGTGAATCTGTGTGGTACAGACTGCTACCAAGTGGGTTTGCTGCCAAACACCTGTAGTCCTAAATCTTTTGCAGTGGTCCCAGAGGGAACTGCACAGGTTTCTGCCTAACAGTACACAGTCCAGCTTCAATCCACCTTGAAAAGGGACATACTACCACTATCATATATTTGTATTCATTACAGCCTTGCAGCATGTTGACATAGTCAATGTGTAAATGCTGAAAGGGACCATTAGGTCTCAGAATGACTCCTCTAATTGTGCGCAATGTGTGCCTAGCAGAGAACCTTTTACATACAATACAATTTACTACATAAAATGCAACATGTTCTACTACATTTGGAACAAACCAATCCACCGCTATTGTTGTGGTGAGGTTCTCTCTAGTTGTATTCACAGAGTAGTGTAGCTGTTCCAACGCCACCCTTAATAAGGTTACAAGCATCACCGGTTTACCAGTGCTGTCTTGTCACCACAATGCCTCAGAGGGGTTTAAAGAACACCCTCTCCGCGTGCACAAGTATTTTTCATCTTGGGGCACTTCCCCTTGGAGTTCCCCCAATTGAGTTCTGGACAAATTATTATAACAATTTGGCACACTCATAATCACCACCATACTTTCACCCACATCAGGCATGTCGAAACACAATGCAATGTGTTTAGCTCCCTCATCTGCTTTTTGATTCCCATGTGAAATAAAATCTGCTCTTTTAGTGTGAGCTGCACATTTTACTACTGCAATGGTTACTGGGAGTTGTAGTGCTCTACTGAGTCTGTCCAATAAGGCTGAGTGCTACACCGAAGTGCCATCCGCTCGGAGGTAGCCCCTCCTTTTCCAACGTGCCAACCCTGCATGCACTGTTGACATCACATAGGCAGAGTCGCTCTACATTGTTACTTCCTGGTCTGTATGATTCTCAAGCACGACAATCAGCGCTACTAACTCTGCAGCTTGTGCCAAAAAATAAGATGGTAGTTGTGCACTTGACACTACTTCAAACTCTCCATTGGCCGTGCGCTTTATTACAGCAGCACCTGTATATCTCTAACCATGATTTTGATTGATTCTAGATGAACCGTCAATAAAGAGAATCTCCCCAGCTGCCAATGCATTTTCCTTTACCCTTGGGAGCTTGTCATAGAACTCTTTATAGTTCAAAGAATCATGCGCATGCTCACCTTCTGTCAGAGCTTCAGCTACAAACATGGCAGGATTTACTATTCTGCATCTGACTATTTTGATTGCTGGATTCGATATGACCACCTCATAGGCAGAAGCTCTTTGAGATGTCAACGTACCTTTAGGTTTTTCCAGAATGGCAAATAATGCATGTTCGACAAATAGAACATCCATTCACTATGCTGACGGCCTTCTCAGTGACGAAGGCGGCAGCTGGCAAAGATTGTTAACAAGGGAAGTGACCTCTCATTACTGGGTCTAAAATCCCACTGTAATACGCACGGAGCTTACATCCCAATGTAGTTCTCGGCGTGAGTACAGATGTCATAACAGTGCCATTTTTGTGTGCGGAAACAAGAAGAATTCCTCTGAATACTTATGAATCCCTAGAACTGGGGCTGTACAAATTGCTTTCTTCAATTCATCAAACCCTTCTTCCATTGCCTCGTTCAAAACAATTGTTTTCTGATTTACCTGTGCTTTTTTCAGAGCTTGCAATAAGGGCCTTATATATGAACTGTAGTCAAATACCCACACTCTAAACTAAATCAATATTGCACAAATTCATCAGTAGGACTCTATTGAAAATCGACAGAGAATCACAGTACCCCTGGGGCAGGCGAGTACTTTTCAGACAGGTTTGTCTAAACGTAAACAACGTCAGATCTTGCAAGTCTTTGTTCAATGGGATTGAAAAAAACACATTTTTCAAATAAATCACAGTGAAATATTATGCCTCAACGGGTATGTTACATAAAATTGTCGCAGGATTAGAAGATAGAGGAAACTCAGCCTCTACAATCTGGTTAATCAGGCTTAAATCTTGAATTAAACCCCACAAACCCTCTTTCCCTTTCTTGATCGGATATTGCACAGAGATTCTGACATTACTAAAATACCCTGTTCCATCATGGCAGATATCGTCTTAAAAATACCTTCATCTGCCTCTCGAGACATGAGATACTGTCGGTATCGAGGTAAAATCACTCCTGTTTTCAATTTGATCTTTACTTCCCAGCCCCCTTCAGCCCACCTACAGCATACAGGCCTTTTGTCCATAAGGAAACAGGTATCTTCGCCACATCTTCATTGTAATACTCTGGGCGTTTTAATGCTAACTACATTTTCTGAGGAACCTCTAGTTTAATGGCTCTTTCCCAATAATTAATGCTTATCTCAAAAATCACTATATCATAAGATAGATAATCTCCAAACATCTCCTCATCTGTGACATCAATTAACCTAGAACCCTCTCCAATGGCAATCACTGTGCTACATCGTCTGCCTTCATGGTCATTCCCATCAAGCAAAGCCATATCTCCTCGCACTATGGCTGCTTGTAATTCCACAGGAAAGATTTGTCCTTCCTCTTCATCCATAGGTAGAATGAATAGAAATTCATCAGGTATTCTCATAATTCTATCCACTAGGCCTGGTAGCAATGTCAACAGAATGTGTACCCCATAGTAAAACACTTCTGGTTCTAATGGCACTCCTCGTATGGCTACCTTTCCTGCAAATGCTATAACAAATTCACTTACATTTAAATGATACATTCCTGGTGTCGAACACACTATGCCTTCATCAGTAAATAAGATTGTCATATTCAGCCTAATATATTGACAAGCGTCTGTCTTGAATATAATAATGGTACAGATATGTCACACTCTCCTATAGAGACTGGTAGTGCATCAGTAAAAGGAACTCTACTTGTAGCTCCTGTGAAACCTTGAGTATTCATGGCATTTCCAGACAGCGAAAATGTCCCCTCTCATATACATGAGCGCGTTGCACCTGTGTCTACTAAAAATGAAAAATAGTTGCCTCTTATATAAACATCAACCCCCAGTTCCTCTTGAGGATTAGGTGTTATTGATAGTATAGAGCACAGTAAGTTCCCAGTGAGCTGTCCTATTATGGGTACAGTCTCATTCCCATGCCTGTGAAAGGATTCCCTCCATCGATGGTGAAACCTCCTATTCTAGGAGTCATTAACTCCCTGGTTCTCGTACTTTGCTGTATTTGCAAAGGTGACTGCTGCGACTGCCCGTGCGACGGAATCATTGGCGGCTGCTTTGTTTGAAAATGTTGCTGTACTCTCGGCACTTGCTGCTGATTTTGAGCAAATCCATCTCCATTCTGCTGCTAACATGCAGGCGGGTTTAATATCCCTCCTCTTGAAAATTGATTGTTCTGCGCAAATCCTTGACATCCACACATACGTGCAATATGCCCTGCCATTCCACAGCTCCAAAATACAAGTTGTCTCGTAATATGTCCTCCCTGCATGCCTTGGTTATCATTCTGCATGCTCTGAAACCCACCCTGATTATTCTGGAGGTTTTGCTGATTATTCTGGAAGCCTCTTCCTAGAAAACCTCCCCTTGTACAAATCCATTATTACCTTGGTCAAACTGTCTTTGATTATTCCCTTGTGGCAGGTTTGCTGATTGTTGTGAACCAGATCCATCTCCACTTGTCAGCATTGCCCCTTCAATGGCATATATGGAAAGTTTTTTCTGCAATAGTTTTGCCTCTTCGCCTTTCCTAGTATCATCTTTCTTTCAATTCTTTTCTTTCAAAAGTCTGCAATAATGCGTGATGGTCAGCTGAATCTCTGACCATGGCTTGGCTTCCATGCCCACTAACTTCTTGAGCTGCTTTTGTACCGGGTCTGGCAGCCCTTGGCATAATATATGATAGAACACAGGTATAGATTTCCCCCAAGCCTTGCATGTCTTCAAAGCCCATTGCTCTTGGAAATTCTGAATGTAAACAAGCAGCTGATCTCCTTCTTGCATCTTCTTTGTCATTATAGCTCCCATATCTGATGTGTCCAGATATAGCACTGTAAGCGCTTTCCAAACTGCCGCTCCGCAATTATTGAATGGTGCTCCATCATGAGCAGTGTTAACCATGGTAACACTAGAATATGCTGCTATGGACCAGACATCATCAGCTCTTTTCCCAAGAATAGCAATCAAAAGTCCCTTAATGTCCCCTATAGCAAATGTATTTCCTCCTGTCATCTTCTCTAGCTCATGCATCCACTTCCCAGCACCAGAAGCTAAATTCAGGAGTTTGCACCTTAAATTATCCTTATCCATTTGCAGCCACAGTATATACTGTGGTCTTGTTCCTCCCTTCTCTAACAAAGGAAACTGTGAAATCCCAAACTCGCATTCCTCACTCATCATTTGTCTATGTATAGACGGAACAATAGTTCCACACTGCCTTCTACCTGATAGTGATCTTAGCCTACTCACATATGGTGGCGAGTCCCCCCTCTGACCATGGGATCTCTCTTTAGGTCAATTTAGCCGCATCACAGAATCTGATGCCCGATATATATGGAGGTTTAAATCCAACCATCTTACTGCCATTGACAAACACCTTTCAGGTCCAAATATATTGCCTTCTTCTCCATAAGCAGATTCTCTATCCCTATTCTCTATCTTCATCTGGAATCTCTTGTCCCCAATTTATGTGACCTCTCTCTTTGTCTTCTTTGTTCAGAGTCAGTCTATCTAAAGACAGCTCCTTTGGTTCAAAACTATATGAGGATCCTTCCTTATCGTATAACTGCGTACTCTCCGGTCGATCATTTTTACCTTTCCCCTGCAATGTTTTCTGCGACTTCATATCATGATGAACCTTACCAATTGCGTCTCCAATACTTCTAGAGTCAAACTCATCTCCAGATTTGGACGGACCTGCTATTGGCTCATGTTCTTGGAAGAACTCTTCTAAATCCTCCCATGACACTACTGGATTAGGATCCATCACCTCCTTTTCCATGCGGTCAAGATCGCGTTCTCTCCACCTTCTCTTTTGTTCCATTTCATCGTCAAATTCTTTTCGATTCCTTGCTTCTTCCCTTATCTTCTTCTTTCCTTTTTATGACCCTTCTCTCATTTGCCCTTTGTATTTCTTCATATCATCGTCTTTGCATTCATTTATCCCTCAATTTCTGTTCCTCTTCTTCCCTTCTTTTCCATTCTTTGCTTTCTTGCTCTTCGATTGCCCTCTGCTTGTTATCATATTTTCTCTGTTCCTCTGCTCTTTCCTGTTTTCTCAGTTGCTCTTTTGGTATAAATATTCACATCTCTGTATATTCTTTCTTTTTGTTCTATTGTCTTTTAATCTTTCCTCTCTTTTTTAATTCTTTTTATCATGATCATCTTGATCTTCCCTTTGCCTTACGTCCTCAATGCTTTTACCATTGAGTTTGAGCAATATCTGACCACCTATCCATTCGTGCTGAATAAGCGCTAACTCATCAGACTTATCTTTTTCTCCTTTCCATCTCTTTATTTGTCATCCTATATCTAAAGATGTACTTGGACAATTACTTATTTCCTTATCGGGTCTATCCTTGTACCTCAGGACCTTAGAGATTACATCTCTCTGTGTTTTCTCTGGTCCTTCTTCGCTGCTTTGCGAAGGCGACGCATATGCCGGGTTGCTATATCTGTTGCTGCCTTGAGCTCCCTTAATGGGTACAGCCCTTCATTTTTCTTACTATCGCCATCTGCCTCAGGCATGGCGGGTGGAGCGGAAGGCTCTTCACCCCTCTGTGTGCATACATTAAGTATCCAATCTATAGAAGGCCGGTCTTCTCTCTCCTCCTGATACATTTTCCAAAACTCTAAGCTTGCTAGTCGTTTGTCTAACATTTTCCCCGTGCATGCAGCATGCAAATACATCGTCATGTGCTGCAGTTCAGCCTTCGAAAGCGATCCCCCTTGTGACCATGGCATGATCATTTTATCTGCGGTTCCTTTAACCTTGCAAAGTTGTATAAGTGGAGTAATATCCTCCATTTTGACACGTCACTCTTTGACCGTCAATACTCACCATTTAGTCTTTGCAAATTATGCTAATACTTTTTAATACAGTCAAACAATATGAGCAAGCACCAATCGTCGCAAGTTCAAAACCTGTTATAATTTCGCTTTTTACTTTAATCTACTTTAATCTACTTTAATCTACTTTAATTTACTAATTATATCATCAACTCAAGTTCGTTAAATATACGCTTAGTTCTTAACAACTCTCAAGTTTTTCATCAATTTTGTTTTTATCATTTCATAATTTTTTATACAATCACATAAAACAAACAGACAGACAAACACACTCGGCCCGGCCACAAATACTTCTCGTCTTCTCTCATAAGACTAAAAATATCCTGTACGGAGTGTGAACAGATCTCATTAGGTTCATCATTAACCAAACCTGTTTCCTACGGCTACCTCTATGGGATTTTAGGTGCTGTTCCTTCTGTTACGTTCTTTAAAATGCAGGTACTAGGTGTACTTTCTATCGTGGCTCCTCTTCACGATTTTCCCTTAAATTTCTTGGCCTCCCATCAAGTCAATTTTTGCACAATATTTAACACTACCTCCCTCCGTTACTCATTTTCCCTTATATCACTTTCTTCACCCACTGCCCATTCCCTCTTTGGCCACCTCGCTCAGTTTTGTACTCACCATTCGAATCTTTCAACTTCCGAATCTCGGTATTGCACGCCTCCTCAGGGGCCTCCTAAACTTTCCGTCCGTTCAGCTTCCTGTAGACACGGGAGGGGCTTCTGCATAAAAACAAGGGGACGTGTGTAACCTGGCTTAAAAGACTTTGCATTATTCTAAAAACCGCTATCTACTGGGAGCCTCATGTTATTTCAGCCCAATGGCAGAGGTTGTGTGATATTTCCCGGACCTCAAAAGCTTACTTATCTCGATGGATTATCTAACCATCAAATCTCTGCTGTCACGTGAATTGGACCTTCCAGCCCTATAAGATGAGATAGCAATACCCTTGAGATCGATGGGGATGCAGAATTTTATTCAAATCTCAATAATCAAAATAACTCAGGTAGTTGGCAAAAGGATAACTGTTTTAATATCAATTATCTAAAACAGAGAGTACAACAGACATCAGCAGATGTCTCATCACGATCTCAATGAAGTTCATAAAAAAATCACACTTTAATAGTAAATATTCGTCATTAATGATGTTAACCTGCGTATCACTAACCTCATCCTACGTGGCAAAACGTAAAAACTTATGGGTGAATGTTATAGAGTCTAAACAGATCATCTAAATATACAATCCATACTTGTTTGGGCAGTGAAATAAAGTGATAGGCTTCTTAACATCAGGTGGGGCAACAAAGCCCTTCCCTAAACATGTGTCACTATGAACATCACTAAATATAAGACGTCTAATTTGCTATACAACTATAGGACCCTTAATCATGCAGACCTCTAGCATTGACTACTTTCTAACCTCTGTCAGTACCCTCCCAATCTATGTTAGCAGCACACAGGCTGAGTGTCCAGGTGCAGATAAGCTGGTCTTAACCATAGCTTCCCACCAATTAACATGACCATCATCATCACCTCAGTGTTCTGCTGTCAATTAGGGCTTTGAACCTCTCCTTGGAAATGTTCCTAGCTACTGAAAAATTCAAGGGAGTGAAGGCACACTTTGCCCTCGTGCATAGGTGTGACCATCATGCTCCTCTAGCTTCTCTTCCCCACGGGACTAAAGACCACAAAATTTAGCTTTCAGTGTACTAAAATGCTATTTTCCAATAGACCTCTGATGTTTTCTTGTTCTTGTCCATGCCTTCTGAACAGGAAGCTTCGCTCTTTCACACAATTTGTATCCAATGTCAGCTCACCCCAGTCTGATAAGGCCTTGGTTTCTTGGCTCATCCAACCTCGCCTTTCTGAGTTTTCACCTGTAATTCACTTGTTTTCTGATCACGACAAAAATAGAAAAATGCATATATATATATATGTACATGTTGGTGCATGCCGCACTCTATTTAATATAAAGTTAGCCTCAAGAATACTTCATCTACTTACGTTTCTTTGCATATTTACATTTGTGAAAATGCTTGATATATTCATTCATTACTTTTGTAGCATGAGCCTCTTCACGTTGGTCCCAAGATGTCATTCATCCCGATACTTTCTTGATACCTTATAGAATTATCTACAGCCTCTGGTTTCTGCATCTCTTCTCTACATACGTCAGCTTTGCATTTGTATGACATCATTATTTCTCTTTGTTTCTTCAAAGTATCCTGCTTTCTTCCGGATCATCACTCTGACAGCCATCATAATGTCTCTTATGCGGGTTTAGTTTTCTCAATGGGAACTTGCTTCCAGGATTCTTCTTGGTATCTGTAGTTCAAAGGGCTTTGTACATGTGCCACATTCTGGTGTCCAGCAGACAGGCAATATGGGCGAAGTGGGGGTACTTAGCTCCTTCTCTACACCTTCTTAAAAAAAATGAGGCCTTCTTTGATAAGTGTCTCTTCCCTGGTTGTAGTTATTTTTCTCCATGTGATCGTCCGGGCCTGAGTCAGAGCTCAACGTGTCTGAGAACTTTACCCATCTGTTTCTTTGTCTTGTTCTTCCTGCTGTAAACTAGTTTCTTTTTTTATCTTTGTTTTCCTTGTAGTCTGGTTCAAGGTAAGCATATGTTACTTCAATTGTGAATTCTCTGATATCTTTTGCCAGTTTTGTATGCTTTTTTCCAAACTGTTTTTCCTTGGTGTCTGTCAAGGCAGTTTTAGCTATAAACTTCTCCTCGCCTGTTTGCTCCTCTAGAATTCTTGCACTTTTCCTTTTACCTGTCACGATGGTGTGCACCATTAGGTCCCGATTGCATTTGGTCGCAATGTGATTGTAGCTTCCTCGTCCTTCAAAAAGAGTACTGGTTAATTCCATACAATAAGTCCCACTGGGACTATATGTATCTTTAAATATTCCCTAAGGAAGTTGCCATGTACTTCCGTTCTGAAGCATTTCTTCTTTAGTTTCAGTAGATCTTCACCTCATAGCTTATGGTTTAGATTTGTATGGGGACCCTATGTGCCAAGATCTGACCATGTAGAAATGAACTGGAGACAAAGACTCCCATCTTCGGCCTGTATGACATTGTACACTGGTACAACCTGTGGGAACCCTCCCTTACAACCCAGCCCTTCGTTCATGCAGGCAACTCCCAGCAGGTCCTGGATTGTATGCACCGAGGCTTTCGATTGCGAGGTCAGCTTGGCAACCTCTGGCAACTCACGGCTTTTACTGACAAAAACAAGCGCATGCGAACATCCTTTTATGTTTGCGAAGTTTACCAAGGCAACCTCCTCGGCTACACAGAAGTGATCTTCTCGCAGTCAGGTGACATATTCCACTGTGTTGTTTACCCTCGCACTTTGAGAACCAGCTCCCTCCTCCTTCCCTCCTAAGAGGCATGGCTCACACTAAACTAATCCTTTTGCCCTCTCAGTTCCTTCTGCCTCTATATCTCACACGGCAGCGAGAAGCCCAAGACCAGGCGAACATCACCTCTGGCTCCACTTGAACTGAACTGTGTTTCACAGGGAGCGCTTTTTGGAAATCTCTAGCCCCAGCTGCACTCGCAACGCCAACTAAACCAGCTAAAAATCACTTCAATTTTGTATGGTATACAGACTCTTGCACTACCAATGCAAACAAATGAAGGTCTGGCAACCTTTGGGCATCCTGAGCTTTTCTGCTCTCCCCCTTTCCTTAGGACCCCTACTCAGCAACTGGGTGACTCACTTCACCTGTGTTCCCCCCGATAGCCATACACACATGGGGCACATCTGCCAAAACTAACCCTCCTCAATACGGGGTGTTCAGCTCAAGGTCAGTACACATGTCTCAGAAGGATATCTCAGGGGCAACGTGCTCGCCTTGGAAGCAAGACAACACGGATCACCATAGGTTTGATCCCCATGTCTGCGCTTAGAAACCTCTGGGTATTAACGGCTTTATAAATAACCAATCATATATCATACACCACAGGCCAGTATGGAGCCTGCTTTTTACAAATACAACACTGTTTGCATTAACTTTCCCCTATCTACCTTCTGTTTTTAAACAACCAGTGATGTATATGATGTATATACATATATTTGCTGTACAAAAACACTACATCTAACTTAGAGTGCACCTCTTTCACTCTAGGGACACCCAATCCAGTCCAGAAGAAGGCATAAATGAACAACTCCTGCCGAAACATCTTAAACCAGGACCAACATTTGGCCATGCTCTCTTGATTTATTACTAAATATTAGTGATGTTGACTATAGGATTGGAAACTAGTGGCATAGACACTAGGCTATAATTAACTCTGAATGATCTGTAGAACCAGCTGCCCAAAACGAATAGACTAGGCTCAATAGAGGAAACTAAGTACTCTTGTTCAATTACAGAGACATGTTGGGTATTTTGTGGATATTTGGGGCTTTGCGGTATTTTCTTATCGCCAATATACCTTTAGCAATAATCACTCTCTGTATTCATATTGGGTCACACATGACAATAATACATTGCATTATTTCAGAATTCAGACCTATTTAGATGGTATGCGCGGTAGTTTGCGTGGTTGGTTGGTATAGTGGTTGGTTTATTTGTGGCCCCAATATCCAACATCCCTTGTTTTTTATCTAGATTGTTCTTGATCACTAGAGAGACCTCAGGCCTACATTTTAGGGATACCACATTTTCAGTGTTAGTGTTGTGTGCCACCATGGGCTATTGTGGTATTTTTGTGGTAATTTCCACTACCTTATATACGGTAGGGAACTATGTCCAGAGAGTCTCTCTTCCCGTTGGCTCATGTACCTCCAACAGGCTCTGCTACAAACAGTCACTCACAACTGTCCATACTGAATAGAATCATGCACACATCTGTTTTAAAATGACAATTGCACTGTTTAAAAATCTACCCACGTTTAAACCTTTCCCCATGCAAAATGAAAGAGAGAAATAATACACACTAGCTATCTGTTTTCAAATGTTTTTGTATTATAGAAATTTCTTTTAAACACAGTTTAACTTTTTTATAGAAATAAATGAAATGGTACAACATTATTTGTGATAAAATGAACAGAGAGCTGCGAGAATATATTCAATTGGTAACATTAAATATGCTGATAAGAGACTGAGACTCCCTTTAATACACTGACTGAACAGTTTCGCACACTTTCGCACAGCTCCAACTCGCTTCTATAATTACCTTTTCTGTTCAGCATGAGTTTTCTTCGGCTATTCTCTTTCTGAATTTGGCTCCCTTGAAAATCAACCCCAGTGAGAACAAGCGTCTGCCGTTCTCAAACCGGGGTTATTGCCTGGAACTCTCAGCTTTTGCAGCAGGAATGCCCCAGCCAGGAAACAGGTCCTTCTCCCAGCTCTGCAAGATCTCGATTGCCTCTCCCTCCCCTCAAGCTTCTCCAGCAAAGTTCTAATCACAGCCTCTAGCATGATACTTGCTATGACGCTGCTCCAATCAGAATCAATCATGTCATCTCCTCCCTCACTACACAATGGCTCACTGCTTAGTGTTGCAATTGTAACAAACAGATTTCCTGTTCCTTTGAGCTCTTTGCTTCCTGTAGTTATGTGGACAGAGCAGCAGAGAAAAAAATGAATGTGCGTTTAAAAGTTCACTTTCAGAGTAGGCCTAATTCTGCAGTGGAGACACATTTTTATTAGTGGGTTATGTTAAATGAAGTGTCATTAGTCAGGTTAGTTATTAATAAGGTTCGTTATTAATTTTCAAATGTGTCTCTTGCAACATAGGCATTTCAGGTGAAAAATAGTGTGCATTTTGAATGTGCACATATGTGCTTTTAACTGTAAAAATAGATTTGCATCTTATATGTAAAAATCGTTTTTGACTGAATAGCCTGTCTTTACTTATATGTCCATGTTACTCTGGCAACACATATAGCAATGCACCACACCCATGTGGTGGTGCTGCATCAAAAAAAAGAAAAAATGCTACCTGTGCAGTAGTGCTGTACTCTGTGCTGTAACACGCCAAATATCCTTACATACCCTCCTTTTGTTTTTAGAACTTGGCTACGATCCAAGCCCATTCCTAAAAACAACTTGTTCTTTTTTTTTCTTTTAAAATGCATGTGTATTGGGATATGTTTCTCTTCCTGACGTAGCTACTAAAATCAGTAACATTTTCATTTTTACTGATAGCACAATCAACCATCCACCCATGATTAGCACCAGGACAGCTAAACCCACTATTGAGCGTTCCCCCCAGGTTCCCCAATTAAATCTTTCCACTTCTATTATCCCCAGATTACTAATTGTAATATTGTTTTTTCTCAAATTCATTTTTATAACATGTCTTTCTTTGTGATTCAATAAATATTCCACATCCGGATCTATTGGAAAAATATCCCTTTGAAAAAAATCAATATTTTCCACTTGGCTTTCCCAAACATCATTTGCTACATGAAACAATGTTAACCCCCCAATTGACACAATTGTATCCTTTGGAACCTGTAAATAAAAACCATTATATTTCACCTGTTTAACCACGTATGTTCCATGGTTTAAATGTACTACCGTCATGTTCTTTAAACAGGTGCTGACCAACCATTTACCTCTGACCATCTTAGCCTGTGCCAGTTCTTCACTCCCCATATTGCTAATAATCACTTCACATCCTTCTGATATACTTGGGTCAGATTTCAAACCACAAATAGCATCTGTGGCATCAGGAACAAACGGTTTACCTGGACACATATAATTTTGTTCTTTAAATTTGACACATGTTTCCAGGTTTGGTATTAAATAAACTTCAGGTTCCCATGACTGAAATGCCACCACTTCTGGAGTCTTAATCTTAATAAATTTGTCCTCTTGCCAAAATCCCACATTGTCTACCCACTTCATTTGATAAATAAGTTCAGGAGCTACATATGGGATGCATAGCAAAAATCCGATCTCTAGTCTTTCCAAGTCCACGTATAACGGCATTGCATTACCCATTTCAAATGCAGTTTTTACCTGTATTATATCAATTTCCCTCCTGGTCAATCTTTCTATCATTTGACAAATAATATCCTGCGAAACAAAATACAAGGGCATATGTCCTTGAATCAATTGTGAAACTGCAGTTTGAACTTCTCTCATATAATTCGTTAATAGTCTATCAACAGGACTCATTATGTTCAATATTTCATTTAAAGTTCTGTCAAGCTTAAGTATTATTTTAGTCGCCCGTTGCATCACATCTGCTTGTTCATTTAGAATGATTGCAGTTTCATTTATGAATCTTACTTGTTCATCCAGTCCCCCTCTAATCCCATCTAATGTTTTTTGTATTATTTCTCGGTCAATACTCAGTTGTTGCGCTTTAGTACTCAGTGTTCCTACCGAAATAGAATTGGCTGTTGATATTGTGGTACCTATTATGGCTCCAACTATAGACATTACCAATGATATTGCGAGCATCACCGCACCTCTCTTTCCTCTCCTCTTCTTAATGTCTGCTGAATTCACAAATGTTTTCTCCAACTGCATTAATATATCTCTTATTGACTGCTTAGTGTCCTCTTTTCTTATTTCCAGCCACTCTTTAGTCTATTCAATCTTAATTCCGGTATTGTCCAAATGTTTTTCAATCAAAATCTCAGGATTCAATGGTATGTAGATATTTTGGAAAATCATCCTTCTATCACTCATGATGAATCCTGGTGCCTGTTCCACCGCGATACCAGATGCTGGTCCAGGTTCAATGACAACCTGTGCTTCTGAATTCTTGAAGATCCCTCCAAATATCATCATCATTAACCATATCATCGGTATCATCTTCAATGCTGATCGCTTTGCAGCCTTGGTCTTCACCCCTCTTTGGGGCTTTCCCGGAATCCTTCCACGTGGGCTCCAGGACTCCATCGTCTCCCGTGGCCTCTGATCCTGGAACCTCCGACCAAATAATGTTAATTTTCTAAATCAAATAGAAAAGAAACAAATTAAGTACATAGCACAATACTAACTTCACCCTTTTGCCAAAAATAAAACATGCTTGGTAAAAACATTTTTTTTTTTTTTTTTTTCTTCTGAAATTAAACACAAGTTAAAAAGAAAACAAGCATATATAAAACAGCATTCAATATTTAATACATTTTCTCTCTGCACACCAACCATGAGCTTCCATTATATATATATATTTATTTATTTACTTATTTTATATTATATATTTTTACATATATTACAGTGTTTATGTGCCATTATAACAATCAATTTTTTAACTTCTCTGTCACTGCCTCCTGATTGTACCCATTTATTTTCTCTTTTTGTGTTCAAGGGACTTTATCTGTTTCTACATGCTCAAGCTGCCTGATCTCATGTCTGGGATGGCATGGTTTGATTTGATTTACATGGACGAACTGCTCTATTGCCGTTTCACCTTAATTTTTCAAAATTTTATAAACCACAGGAGAGACCTTATCTATAATTCGAAATGGCCCCTGCCAGGCTGCTAGAAATTTAGAATGTTTCTGTTTACTTTTTCCAAAATGAAACTTGTACACCTGAACCCCTACACTGTATTCCTTTACTGATGTCTTCTTATCATAATAAGACTTTGCACTGTCAGCAGCTCTTTCCAGATTTCTCTGCACAAAAGCAAATGCATGTTGCAAATGCCTCCTCAGTTCATCAATATATTCATGAACTGTGGATGCACTCACAAGTGTTTGCTCATGTGTTCTGTATAGTAGGTGTTGTGGTAACACCATTTTCCTACCTGTCAAGACCTCATGGGGGCTAACACCTGTTGCTTTGGCAGGAGTTGATCTCATTGCCATCAAAACCAACGGTAAACGTAAATCCCAGCTGGAACCTGCTTCTGCCACGAATTTCTTTAAAATATCCACAACAGACCTATTGCTTCGTTCAACTCCACCTGAAGAGGCCGCCCGATATGCAATATGTAGTTTTCTTTTCACACCCAGTAATTGCCATACCTTACTCATTAGAGTACTTGTGAAATGACTTCTTCTGTCTGACTCAATTCTTTGTGGCAACCCAAACCTTGAGAACACATGGTTCACCAGCAATGTGGCTGCTGTTTGCGCACTACAATCTGGTGCAGGAATGCATTCAATCCACTTTGACATCAAACATACCACACTTAAAATATAACGGTTTCCTCTGCTCGACCTTTTTAAAGGCCCTACATAATCTATTTGCAAATCTGACCATGGAAGAGTTAGGCCTCTTTTCATTAATGGGGCTCTATGCATTGGTGAAGCAGGTTTAAATTGGGCGCATACTAGACATCCTCTAGTATATAATTCCACATCTTGGGACATATGTGGCCAGTAAGCATAATCTTTTAGTATTTCTAATGTTTTTTGTGAACCTCTATGACCTGCAGTTATGGCATCATGTGCATGGTGTAGCATTAGCCCTCTGAATGAAAGGGGTACCACCCACTGTATTTGTCCTGTTATGGACTCTCTAATCATGAGTCCATCCTGTAATCTAATTCGTGTTTTCTTCTTTAATAGCACCCTCAACTCTTCTTTTCCCATACAATCATTTTCTGTTAAAGGATTTTGTTCAGGATCTATCAAATGATTATAATAGATTCCCAAAATTCGATCATTCTTTTGTGCCTCAATCAAATCTTGGTCTGGCGTGTCATGACTCCACTGTACCACTGGTTGATATACCTCCTTTGGTGCTTTAGAACGTGTTATAGCATCAATTTGTATTTCACCCATTAAATAATCAATAGGTAGCAATTCTCCCATCACAGCCCCAATCTTAGCCAGGTGGTCTGCCTTATCATTCCCTCCTTATCCTCTCCTGGTGCTTTTAAATGCCCACAAATTGTTCTCCAGTATATTGTTAAATTATTCTCTGACACCAATTTGTCTATGGCTTGTATCATTTTTCCATGTTTAAGTGGCTTTTTGTTGTATGTAACCATGCCTCTTGCTTTCCAACCAGGCAAATACTCCACAAAGCTATTCCGTGCATAGTCAGAATCAGTCACCAGGACAATTTCACTGAACTTTTTATCAACTGCAGTAGCAATTGCTTTATAAATGGCTGCCAATTCCGCCACCTGACTGCTCCTAGCTCCATTCCTCATCCCTATACTGGGGACGCCTTCTCATTTCAACCAGACATTTCCTATTCATGCCACTAATTGTTTATTACTGTCATTTTCAATGTGAAAAGCACAACCATCCACATATACAGTTGGCAAATCCTTGCATGTTTTTTCATCAAAAGCTTTGTGTGGTGATTGTTCAAATTCCTGCAAACTAGTTTCCACTTCCATTTCATTTGGTATTTGTTCAGCTGCGCAGTCATGTAAGTCAGCTAACCCTTGAGCAATTGGGTTCTTTTTATTTTGTCCATATCTCACTTCTACAGGAAAACCTTGTAATGCCAGCGTCCATGAAGTGATTCTGGACTGCGCTAGATTACCTGATCTAATTCTTTTACTCTCTAAAAATTGCAAAGGTTGATGATTTGTTTCAATAATCACCTTTTCTCCCTGAACAATGGGGCGGAAATGTTGTAGCGCCCACACAGTGGTTAATAGGGCCTTTTCACATTCATTAAATTTCATTTCAACTTGGGAAAATGCCTTACTTGCATAGGCAATGGTTTTGTGATTCAAATCGTGTTTTTGTGATAACACTGCTGACATACAATGTTCAGAAAAACCTATTTCTATAAAGACATCCCTGTCCTTTATGGGATATGCTAACCATGGTGCCTTTACAAGACATTCCTTTAATTTAGCCACACTGCATCAGACTGCTCTTTTTCCCATTTCCAGGGAGTATTCAGTTTAAGCAGTTTAGTCAATGGTTGAGTGATTTCTGCATAATTTTCAATGAACATTCTGTTATAGCCTGTCATCCCTAATAAACTTTTTACTCCTTTCACATTTTTAGGATCTTTTAATCTATTTATGGCCTCTATTTTCTTCTTTTGTGGATTTAGCCCATGTTCAGTCACTTCATGCCCTAGAAAGTTCACTTTTTTCTTGCACCATTGTGCTTTTTGCAAAGATACTTTGGCGCCTGCTTTCTGCAATTGGCCAAGCACATGTCTTATTTCATCAAAATGGCTTTTCAGGCTTTCATTTTTTATCAGGACATCGTCCACGTAAACTATTGTTCCTCTTTCCGCTGCATCCGGCATGGCCTTTCTCAAAAATATGCCAAATTCACTCCCACTATTGATGTACCCGAACGGAGCTCTAAGCCAGGCATATTGAGTCCTGTCAAATGTAAAGGAAAATAAATTCTGTATCTCCTCTGCCAATGGCACGCGCCAATATCCAGAGGTGAGATCTAATGTGGTAAATACTTTTGAACCATGTACCTGAGCTAGGCCCTGATCAATGAATGGCAGTGGCCATCTAGATACTGGTACTCTTTTATTTAACTCTCTCAAGTCTGCACATAGCCGCCATTGACCATTTGGCTTTAACACACCTAAAATAGGTGTATTGGATGTGCTATGAATGGGCATGATGATTCCCCGCGATTCCAAATTTTTAATAATCTCTGCCAATGATTCTAAACATGCCAGCGGTAGTCTATACTGGCGTACAAACACTGGACTTCTGCTACACCCTTATGGTAGTGTGGCCACATGTAAATCAGTTAAACCACAATCATAAGCATCTTTTGCAAATGCATCCTTAAACTCCATAAATATCTCCCTCAGATTGTCCCTATCCTCATTGCTGTCACACGCATCTGCTAAGGAGATCTGCTCTTCTACCATTTTGGAAAATTCTGGAAAATCTTCTGGTAAGGGAATCTCGGCGCCTTCCTCTAACTGTGTGGCTGTGTCTTTTTGTAAAGCTGCCACTTTTAAATATTTTGGCATATCAGCTTCCACTTCAATGGGCTGATTTTCTGTTTCATTTTAATTTAAATTAAATATTATGCAATCCTCTTGATGGCAGCACACTGTCTCATTTGAATCATAAGGATACACAGAATGAATTTTAAATATTCCTTTGGGACGAGAGTCCAGGTGTTCTGGCAACTCACCCTTGGCATCTACATACTTTTCAGGGATATTTCCAATCACCATGTTATTTAAATCTGCCGTATAATGTGATTTTTGTATGGCCATTCCTAATGGGGAGTTTTCCTCTAAATGAATATCCTGACAACCTTTATTATTTACCATAATTTTTACAGATCCTTCACCAATATCTACCAATGGAGTGTATTCATAATACAGGCCTTGCTGTTTTATGGATTCATTCAGGCATACAAATGCATCAGAGTCTTTCATCTGCTGTCCATTTTTGCATTTCAGTGTTATTGCAAACTGTTTTGTAAATGCAGGAATAATAGTATCTTTCCTCATTTGTAATTCGATTGCATAAGGAACCAGTTGTGCACAATGATAAGCCCTTCTTTTGTCTTCAAATTCAGGTGCCGGACTACCTAGGCGTGACCATATTTTTTGATTAAGGAAATCTAACACCATACACATTCTGTGCATGATGTCATTGTCCATGTAAAATTCATTTTGTGCTCCACTCACTATCCATACATTATGGTAAATTGTTTTCTGCCCAATGCTAATTGTAAGCATGCATCTGCCTGCAATTCGGTTTTCAAAGTCTGGACTGTCCAACCCAGAAACATATTGGTTTTTAATCCTAAATTTCGGGATTTCTTCCCTCTCCATTATTTTTTGCAACAATTTCTCATTAATGAAACTCCTTTCATGTCCAAGAGCTAAAGTGGCTTTTATTGTTTTAAAATAGTCATTTATACCAACATGAACCCATGGTTGCTCATCTTCCATGTGTATTTCTGCCAGAGTGGTAATGTGTTTTTCTGAATCTGTTTTAGGAGCAATATTCTGTTTGCATGTTTTCTCTCTTAAATAAAAACGTAATGTGTGCTCATCTTTGGCAGTCTTCCAATTTTTCCTTGGGTCCAAGTATATTTGTACAGATAGTTTTTCATTGTCGCTCTGCATTTTGTCTTGACACATTAATATAACAGTGACACTAGGTATGCAACTATTCTGGAGATATACCTCCACAGCATCATTTGTTTTGGCAACGGTGTGACATTCATTTATGTTGCTGTTTTGTGATTTTAGTTTCTTAGGCCTCAATGGTTTTTTGGTTAAGGACCACAGCACTCCATTCACCCCATCTATGAGAGGAGACAATCTTTTCAGGCAATCTGTCTCCATCAGAAATGGAATTTCACAAATAGATGTGATCAATACCTCTTGTTTCATTCTGTGCTTTCCTATTTTTATGTCAACCTCAGTTACACCTATGATGGGCACCTCCTCCCCATTAAAGTTATGCAGTGGACCTTGATTTTCCTTCACTGTGATCTGACTCTGTGGGGGTCTCCCTTCATTGATACTCTTTACCAGCTCCTTGGACATAATTGTGGCCTGTGCGCCAGTGTCAATCATAGCAAAGGTGTGGCATTTTTCTTCTACAGTGATGGGTGCATAATATCTGTCCTCAACTTCCTCTAATACACATAAGAAGTGTGAATTCTTACTGATTTCAGCGCTCACCTTTCTCAGGCCTTTTTCACTTTTGGCTAAGCACATTGGTAAATGGAAAGACATTTTTCCCTCCTTTTTACCCATTTCTGCGCGAGAGACTTTATTCATTTCTCCATGATCAGAGGTTTTTTGGAGTGTGGCCACTGTTCGCCCATCCATCTGGGTAACATCAGAGACCACATTACAACCTTCCAACTGAACATGTGTAACAACATCATTCAGCAATTTGTCATTTTTTAATCTGTGCATTTGTGATCATTTAGTGTGATACCAGCCCTTTCAGCCTCTTCAAAAATATGTGGCTCAAAGAATTCTTCAGGTGATTGACTTGTACCCACCTTTTGAGTATTTCCTTTTTCTGCCTGTGTTTGGTCATTGTTTTGCTTGCCCAGGGAAGGAGCTATAGCATCCCCACTTACTCCCTGTTCACTGGTATTCCCCATGCATGAGTCATTTTTCTTAAATCTGTCCCTTTGTTCTTTTGGAATTCCTAATGTTTCTTTTTCATTTGTGCAAATCTTTACTGTTTTATTTAGCTCTAGGTTAAACCGTACCTCTTTTTTTAGAAGTATTTGCTCTTTCTGTCACATGTTCACTTACTGGCACTTTCATTTTTAATTCATTAGGCATCTCAGAGTCGTTATGCAAAATTATATCAGAGAATCTGTCATTTTGGCACTGCAGTTATCATGAGTACTTAGTCACTTTTCGGAAGCCCCCCGGTCATTGCTATGGCCATCAGCCCCCTCTTTGGAAGGTTGTTTTTGCGCTGTATAGAGCTTTCCTATTTGCTCAGCTAACATTTTCACTTGGGCCTCAAGGCACTGGAACCTTTCCATCTCTCTAGAATCCTCTTTCTGTGGCCTAGGTCGATATTGGTTGTTTTCCCCCTGATTGGATCTATTCTGATACCTCTCAGGTGATTGATGTCGGTTGGGATGGTTTCTGAACTCTTGATTCATTTGTGGAGGGGAGCGGGGTGCACCCATCCTTTGATTATAGTCCCCTGGTGGGGAATCATTGTACTGACGTGGATTGTAGTTCATGTTTTGCCTCATGTCCTGTCTCTCAGATTGTGGGTACTGGCCCCTATGTTGATTTCCATTATCAGTAAATCGATCCACATATCGGGGTCTATCCTGATTACCATATATCATGGTGTTGGGATCAAATCTGCTCTGTGTCCCCAATGACTGGTAGGGACCATCATTTCTTTGATCTTGATTTTGTCTCTGGTTATTGTTCATACCTGCCATATCAGGCCGATATCCTACCCGAGGTCTGTCCCCTAAATACCTAGGGCTGATGTAGCTCTCCTATTACTAGGATCACGTGATTGGAACATTGGTACAGGAAATGGCGATCTTTGTTAATTACCCCTTTGTTCAGGTGTCACATTATTTTTACCTTGGCTTTGAGCAGACTCAAGGGACATTTTGGCTGACCTCATTTCCATTACTGTGGCTGAGGGTTCTTTAGATTTAGGTCTAGTATCTTTCATTTTATCACTTTCTCTACCCTGACAATAGAGTACCTCATATAGTTTTGTGCTTTGATGTACAATCCATTCAAGGGACTTGTCACGGTCAAATTCACGGACCAATTGGGATATGATGTCTTTCTGTAGCCCATAGAAGTATGCAGTTTTAAACTCATTGGAATTTGGGTGAAAAGATACATCAAAGCGAGAAAATGCTCTTTTTAAGTCTTGTAAAAATTGGCGAGGGGATGTATTAGGTCCAGCAGTAATTGTGTAAGCGACTTTCTTTGCCTCCTGCAATGACTGACAAGGAGAAAAATGACGCCTAATTTATTTTTCTAACTCCACCCAGGTCATATTCTGCTGTTCATTTAATCCCCTTATGATGCTGGCCGTCGGGGCATCTAAAGTTAAATGAAAATATTGTCTGTACTGTTCCTTACGTATCTGGAGTGCTTTAAAAATGTCATGCACCGCTTCTAAGTGATCCTCAATGCAGCATTCACCTCCCTTTTTAAATGGTTTGATCAGGGCTTTAATGGATTTCATTATTTTTATGGGGCTACTTGTTGCAATGCATGGAATTGCACTATTTTGTGATTCAATCCTGTTTTCAGGTATATGAGATTGGTGGCTGCCCCCAATGGGAGTATCAAATCCCCCAAGGGCGCTGCAATCAAGTTCAGTCATCGGCCCAGTGACTGGAGCACTAGCTCTTTGGGCAGAACTAGAATTCACATCCACTCCATTGAATGTGGTACCCTGCCGCCTCTCCTGGGACCTGGGAATGCACATTTGCTGTTCTAAGTCCTTACACTTTTTAAGTAGTCTGTTTGCTTCATTTTGCAAATAGTTGTTTTCATCACTCATCTTATTAATCACCTCCTGCATGTCGCACATTTGCATTTGGCATTCATTGAACTCTTTATTTCTCTTGTCTCTTTCTTGAGTCATTTTAATCCTTTCTTGTTCTGCACTCTGGAGATCACATTCTTTTTCACAATGTTCTTTTTGTAAAATCTGCATTTCTGAAATAACCTCATCTTTATCCTGTCTAATGTGGTCCACTAAGGCTTTTAAGTGTACCAATTCTTGCTCACTATCCTCAAATTGTTTCTTGCTTTTGGATAACCGAGCATCAAAGTCTCTGCATTTTAATTGCATGTCTTTTTGGCATACATCCAATTCTGCTCTTAACATTTCCTGATTTTTACTTGCCCCATCTAATTCAGTCTTTAACCTGTTAATTCGCTGGGTATCATTTTCCTGCATTCGCAGGGACTTATTCAAAATAAACCATATTTTGCCGCATAGCCGTATTAAACAGTCTTTCTCTGCGCTTTTATCGGCTGCATTCAATAATCTTGTAAGGCAGACCTGAATTATGCTGCCTTCTGCAAAAATATTGTCTAGTTTTTGTTTCTGCACCTCACCCTGAATGCGGTCACGCCATTCTAAGGTGCTGTTCGACGACCACGTCCCATGTGCAAACAACTTTGCCTCTAAATATTGCACTAGGTCTGAAAATGTGGTTTCCCTTTGTGAAATTCTGAAATTTGTTTTTAGTGGCACACTGCTATTATAAAATGGGTTCCCTTTAATGTGCAAATGGCAGTGTGAGACACGCTTGCCACGCCCAGTAGGTACTCTATGATCACTTTCCCGGCCTGCAACGCACCATAAATATGTTGGGTATTTTGTGGATATTTGAGGCTTTGCAGTATTTTCTTACCGCCAAAATACCTTTAGCAATAATCACTCTCTGTATTCATATTGGGTCACACATGACAATAATACATAGCATTATTTTAGAATTCAGACCTATTTAGATGGTATGCGCGGTAGTTTGCGTGGTTGGTTGGTATAGTGGTTGGTTTATTTGTGGCCCCAATATCCAACATCCCTTGTTTTTTATCTAGATTGTTCTTGATCACTAGAGAGACCTCAGGCCTACATTTTAGGGATACCACATTTTCAGTGTTAGTGTTGTGTGCCACCATGGGATATTGTGGTATTTTTGTGGTAATTTCCACTACCTTATATACGGTAGGGAACTATGTCCAGAGAGTCTCTCTTCCCGTTGGCTCATGTACCTCCAACAGGCTATGCTACAAACAGTCACTCACAACTGTCCATACTGAATAGAATCATGCACACATCTGTTTTAAAATGACAATTGCACGGTTTAAAAATCTACCCACGTTTAAACCTTTCCCCATGCAAAATGAAAGAGAGAAATAATACACACTAGCTATCTGTTTTCAAATGTTTTTGTATTATAGAAATTTCTTTTAAACACAGTTTAACTTTTTTATAGAAATAAATGAAATGGTACAACATTATTTGTGATAAAATGAACAGAGAGCTGCGAGAATATATTCAATTGGTAACATTAAATATGCTGATAAGAGACTGAGACTCCCTTTAATACACTGACTGAACAGTTTCGCACACTTTCGCACAGCTCCCACTCGCTTCTATAATTACCTTATCTGTTCAGCATGAGTTTTCTTCGGCTATTCTCTTTCTGAATTTGGCTCCCTTGAAAATCAACCCCAGTGAGAACAAGCGTCTGCCATTCTCAAACCGGGGTTATTGCCTGGAACTCTCAGCTTTTGCAGCAGGAATGCCCCAGCCAGGAAACAGGTCCTTCTCCCAGCTCTGCAAGATCTCGATTGCCTCTCCCTCCCCTCAAGCTTCTCCAGCAAAGTTCTAATCACAGACTCTAGCATGATACTTGCTATGACGCTGCTTCAATCAGAATCAATCATGTCATCTCCTCCCTCACTACACAATGGCTCACTGCTTAGTGTTGCAATTGTAACAAACAGATTTCCTGTTCCTTCGAGCTCTTTGCTTCCTGTAGTTATGTGGACAAAGCAGCAGAGAAAAAAATGAATGTGCGTTTAAAAGTTCACTTTCAGAGTAGGCCTAATTCTGCAGTGGAGACACATTTTTATTAGTGGGTTATGTTAAATGAAGTGTTATTAGTCAGGTTAGTTATTAATAAGGTTAGTTATTAATTTTCAAATGTGTCTCTTGCAACATAGGCATTTCAGGTGAAAAATAGTGTGCATTTTGAATGTGCACATGTGTGCTTTTAACTGTAAAAATAGATTTGCATCTTATATGTAAAAATCGTTTTTGACTGAATAGCCTGTCTTTACTTATATGTCTATGTTACTCTGGCAACACATATTGCAATGCACCACACCCATGTGGTGGTGCTGCGTCAAGAAAAAAAAAAATGCTACCTGTGCAGTAGTGCTGTACTCTGTGCTGTAACACGCCAAATATCCTTACAGACACCTGGTCTAGGGTTTTTACTCAGACCTTAACACCATATACACTCTGCAGATGTAGATGTCAGTACATATTAATTCTTTGATTTTCAACTTTGTTTTATTATATGTTCGTGAATGTAATTTTGCACTTTTGATTGTTCACACAGCTCTTTCACAGTATTTACTTGTGTTGCATTTAAATTTATGTATGACTTGTTTTATGTCTAAAAAGAAAATAATTTCAATAAAGAACTAAGAAGTCACAGCAATTACACTCAAGAAGTATGTAGTACATCAGTTATGAAAAATAGAAAAATAAATGATACAGGGTAATAAAATAAACTCAAAAAATCAACTAAACATGACTCATGCTGTGCTTTTTTTTAATGGTATCATTGTCATCTTATAGGGATGCATATTTCATATACCACACAAGGATGATGAAGCAATAGAGAAAAAATAATCTCAGAAACGGTCTATTAGGATACTCCCCTGGTTACAATAGTATTGCCTTGCCCTACCATCCTAATAGTAAAGGGTACCCTCAAGTTAAATATAAGACACGTCTGACAGCATTGCCTCCACCACCAATACCCTAGGGCCTAAAATCATGAGACAAACTAGTGCATGTGTGCATTCTGAAAGGTAGAAAAACAAGTCTATCTGGGGAGTCACAAATGTGTTGCATATTTCCAGAAAAACATGGGACGGAACTGACACATCATCTGGATTGAGGGATTTCTTGCAGAGTCTGTCAGACATCACACTGTCTATCACCCCTGATGTGTATGGAATCTAGTGAGGATAGGTGTCTCTGCCTAAAGGTCAACCTTCATTTGTAGGAACCCCCAGGCTTGCATGCTCACCCCCCTCTGTCAGTTCATATAGGACAGTGGTGTGAAATTGTAAGAGAGGTTTTTCACGGACTCCTTGAAAACTCTCAGGGAACTGCCAATCACTGTGAGTTCCTTCCAACTGGAAGATACAGTGTGCATTTTCTTGGGGCACCTTTCTTGATGACATTGAACCCTTAGCATTCCCCCAAACCAGTTTGGATTGCATCAAGCTCACACCCTTCCTGAGACTGACCAAGGAACCCAGTCACCTCAGGTCCATTCAAAGTACTCTGTCAATTTGAATCTCGGTTTTGAACTGCTGGGATGCTGGGTCCCAAAACATGTCAATTGACTCAATAATGGTCTCAGGTCAAGTCTTTCCCATGAAACTGCAATGAAGCATGAGATCATGTGTAGTCAGGTAGCCCTATCGAGAGGAAGCTGGACCTTCCCTTCTTTTGTGCAAAATGTTGACCCTATAAACTGTAGAGACTGGGATGGCAACAATTGAGAAATGTATTGGATTTGAGACAAATCCTCACTGGTCTAGGCACTCGCAAATCCTGTGCAGATGTCCAAGAGTCATAACCCTGCTTGCTGCCAGGAACATAGTGTCATCTATACACTTCTTTAAGGATCTTATCACAAGACATTTTACAGAGCTTTCAAGTCTATAATCAGTCTGAATTTATTGTTGGGTTTGAGAATCAAAAACATGTTTGTATAGAACCGGTAACAGTTGTGCTTCTTTGGTACTTTGACTATTGCCCTTTTTAGCCCTTTCGAGCTGTCTCTGAACACGTCTGCCCAAAAGAGTGGCCAAGTCACCCTTTTGTCTCAGCATTCCTGCTAAAGGAAACTCCCCCTTTTCATTACTAGCATGTGCAAAGAGGAACCCTTCTCCCCGTCCACAATGACAGCTGAGCCATGGTGGAAACATCTGCTCCAGAGGTTTTGCTAAGAGTGGGTTTTCTTACACTTAATTCATCTAATCCTTCAAGCTCACTTTCCCTGGCAAGAAGCCCTCCAAGGATCCTGCTCCTTACCTCGCTCACCAGCAAAGGCAATGAGCCTCTAAACATAGGCGTCACCAGGGGGTCAAGGGGGGGCAATTTCCCCCCTATTTGCTGCTTTGCACCCCGCTAATTGGGTGGCCTGCCAGCACCACATCTTCCTTTTCCCGCCTTCTTGTATCAGTTTGCCCCCTAATACTGATTTCTTGTGTGGGTGCTGCCTCTAAAGGGACAGACGAGTGAAGAAAATGCCTGTCTTGCCTGCCACCTGGATTGATGCTCCTCCTCCTTCCTTTCTCCTATTGGGCCCAGTTGCCCTGCAAGGGACTCAGTAGACATCTTCTAGATCTCCTGACCTTCTGCCCTGCAGGAGACTTACCCATATGCAGGCTGATAACGGTTTTCACCCTATGCCCCCGATGGGGGGATGTGTGGTATCTGGAATGTGATAGCATACAGCACCTTGAAGACAGGTAATACAAAAATACTGTGGAGAATGGTATCTTCCAATGTAGGGCAGGGCCAAGAAGGAAAAATCATTGAGAATAATAATAATAATAATAATAATAATAATAATAATTATTATTATTATTATTATTATTATTATTATTATTATTATTATTATTATTATTATTAGGGTATTTATTGAGCTTTGGGAAACAACTGAGTGTTTTACATTCATAGAGGAAAGAAAATGGTTAGGGAAGCAGAGAAACAAGGGAGTGAGGCACTAACAGGTGAGGCTGGGCAACTTGTCAGCAATGGATCTGCAAGCAACCGGGGAAGGAAACAGTGGGTATCAGATCACTGAGTCTCAGGTTTGGTGGGGAGTGGAGAGTATGGTCTCTAGGGGTTAGGGAGGAGTCATTCCTTGAATTGGAGGGTCTTCAGCTCCTTCCTAAGCTTTAGCATTGAGGAAACAACTCTGATATTGATCATGGAGGATAGATAGGTATGGAAGTAGTGGAGATGCAGCCTCAAAAGCAAGTAATGGTAGAAGGAAGAGGGGCGTGGTGGTAATGTGCCAACATCATCAACCATAATACACTTGTGTCTGTAGGAGTACCATGTCACTAAGGATGTGCTCGACTGCATGAGCTGTTTACTGATGAAGATTTTTATTTTCTGTGATAATATTCCATAGCCTCATTACACAGCATCATTCACATCATCGGACTGAGCAGTCGGGCATTTGGCTCGGGCCGAATAGAATTCAGAGCTGAATGGGCTTGTTTTTATTTACAACTTGGGGGCTGAAAAATATTCACAGACACTGACTGTTTTGAAAGTGTATATATATATATATATTCAGTGAAAAAAACTTTGTTAAAGGGACGTTATGGTTAAGTTGTGCTACTAAAAACCTAGGAAATTCAGTGAAAAAACTTTGTTAAAGGGACGTTATGGTTCCAAGTAAAACCGAAAAACCCTTGAAATTCACCAGTTATGGTAAGCTAAGCAACCATAACTCGCGCCACCACTGTGCTCTGCTAAGACTAATACCCAGGACATCAAAGATGACATCACAAATGTCATTGATGACATCACTGATGAAATCACATGTCTGGTTCCGCCTTTTTTCCTTTACTGACATATCTAGGCCACATGGTTTTCTTCAGTAGCAGTCAGGAATTAAAAGTGGAAATGGTAGTATATTTGTAGACTTATCCTTCAAGTATGTTCTTACAATAATTCCCTTAGGATCCAGTCATATCATATGAAACATATACATAGGGGAAGACACAAGCTGGAAAGACAGCAATCCTTTCTGTGCATTAAAATAATCAGTAGAGTTGTCAGCACTTTCTGATAGTTCTGTTGTTTTTTTATTACTGTACTTTCCCTGTATATGCTCATATTTTTATATCTTGTATTCACACTACTTTCCTTAGAGACCAGGCACATCATGTGATATATATATATAGGGTAAGTAGCAGCTTTGAAACAGAGCAATCATTTCTCTGCATAAAGGTAATCAGTTAGGTTATGAACACTTTTTGCTACTACTTCAATTTCCTTGTATATACTCATATTTGTATGTGGTGTTGTCTCTTTGTGTTTTATTATCTACTTATCACATGTTTCACAGTATGCAAAAGTCTAATGAGAAAACAGTTATCATTTCTCTATTCAACATGGCAAGCTCATGAATATTGCACCTCCATCATGTATGCTGCACACAATGCCTATGTTTCTACATGAGCACCTTAGTATACTGGATGGACTAAATAGCCCTTGATATTTATTCCAATGATCATTGACACTTTTTTTAAAATTAACATTACAATAAGAAACCCTTGTACAGACTTTTCATGAAAGGTAAATGAACATGTGATGTCATCAGTGATGTCATCAATGACATTTGTGATGTCATCTTTGATGTCCTGGGTGTTAGTCTTAGCAGAGCACGGTGGTGGCGCGAGTTATGGTTGCTTAGCTTACCATAACTGGCGAATTTCAAGGGTTTTTCGGTTTTACTTGGAACCATAACGTCCCTTTAAAAAAGTTTTTTCACTGAATTTCATAGGTTTTTAGTAGCGCAACTTAACCATAACGTCCCTTTAACAAAGTTTTTTTCACTGAATTTCATAGGTTTTTAGTAGCGCAACTTAACCATAACGTCCCTTTAACAACGTTTTTTTCACTGAATTTCATAGTTTTTTAGTAGCACAACTTAACAATAATGACTTTGGGCCTCATTACGACCCAGGCGGTAAGTTACCGCCTGGGCCGTCACTTTACCACCATGGCGTAAACTACGTTTACGCCATGGTGGTTGGCGGACTTACCGCCCCAATCCGACCTTGGCGGGGCGGTAAGTCCCCAATCCCCATTTACCCTTCCCCATTCCCATTTTTGCCCCATAGGGCATAATGGGAGTGGGGAAGGCATTAATTACGCCACCGTAAATTACGGTGGCGTAATTAACTCCATGGTCCCTTAGCGCCATGGATTTTAACACCCGCTAAAAGCGGGTGTTAAAACCTCCATGGCGCTAAGGGACCTCGTAATTGGCGGTAAGGGGTCGGCGCAGCTAACGCTGGCGTAAACCCCTTACCGCCAGGGTCGTAATGAGGCCCTTTGACTTTATAGACATGTCATATGGAACTGACTAGATCTCTTCTTATGAACTTGATGTCCGCGAACTTATTTAATGTTCGCGGACATGTTCGGAGAACAGTACCACTACCTAAAAACTGTGGGGGGGGGGGTGGTGGGGTATGTTTGATTGTTATATCATAATATAGGAACATTTAACAAATTCAAAAAGCAGCACACAAACACATTATATATAGTAATACATAAGAAATGTAACCCATATATGTAACACACTAACCATTCATTTAAATACAATATGTTCCGAAATGGAATATACCACAAGAACATAAATTGGCTTCCAACATAATTACCTCACAGACACAACAGAACTGAGAACAAGACCAGACCCACTGAATACATAGGACTTATCTTACCAGAAATAGTAAGTGTACTTCATGTTACTCATATATTTATAAACTTTCTGTATTAGATTAAAAAATATATTATCTTTTCTTTTTTTTTCGCACAGAAATGTCTAGTACTCTGGAATGGCTAGAGGACAATTTCCCACATGAAGAAATGTCACAAGATAGTGAAACTAATGGTAAACACTTTATAATATTAACCATTTAAATATTATTATTTTGTATACATTTAACATATATATATTTTTTTTATACAAAATAGAAACTACCTCTGAAGAAGCTGTTATGGAAAACACGCTTGACAACATAAAAGAAAAAATGTATTTACTGTTGACCAATTTTAATAATTTAAAAACTTTTGTTGAAGATCATTTTAAAACAAAAACGTCATACCATTGCCCCACATGTACTTGTCCCTCCTCACCATATCCCAGTCAATTATCCCCAAACCCTCTCCATAATCCAAAACGTTTTGATGAGATTTCCATCCCTTCCTCACCTAATACCAATCATTTTGAAACCCCAAATTCTCCTGTTCTTGTTTCTGTTTCTGCCTCACCTTCTCTGTCATAAATTATTAATATATGTTAAATAAAGTTTAATTTTTATATTGTATTGTGAACAGTTTCCGTTTTTTTTTAAAAAACAATAAAAGTGTCCGCGGACAGTGCGAGTGTTCTGAAATGTTCGTACATAAACGAAAATGGAGGTGTCCTGAAGAACACCACACCTGTTCGTACTGTTCGCTAGCAGGTTGAAACTGTTCTAAGAACACACGTGGTGTCCTGAAATGTTCGTAAAGAAACAAAAATTAAAGTGTTCTAAAGAACACTATATCTGTCCTTAATGTTCGCTATCAACTTAAAACTGTCCTAAGAACACAATTGCTGTCCTGAAATGTTCCTAAATACACGAAAATGATGTGTCATGAACAACAGTACAACTGTTCGTAGTGTTCGCTACCCAATTGAAAGTGTTCTAAGAACACAATTGGTGTCCTGAAATGTTCCTACATAAACTAAATTACACGTGTCCTGAAGAACACTATATCTGTCCTTACTGTTCGCTACCAAGTTTAAACTGTTCTAAGAACACACGCGGTGTCCTGAAATATTCGTTTCACGTGTGACGCACTTTTAATTACTTCAGAACCCGAACAGTGTCCGTAGGACATCAATGCGCATGCGCTAACCAATCTCCGTGCACTTGGTGTCCTGCGGACAGGCGCTTCCTTCGCAGACTAGTTCGCAAACAGATCATATGACCGCGCCCACGCTCATCGTGTGTCCTGAAATGCGGACACTGTTTGTGTCCCCGAACAATTTAAAAGTACATTTTCAGTTAATCCATAATATTTTTCAATAAAATCTCACCATGCCACAAGTCCCACATAGCAATCTTGACTTTCTATATACGTTTTGAAACTTTCCGATCCTTTTTTTGTGTTCGATCTGTCCGCGCACAGTGCGCATGTCCGCGGACCGCGCACAAGCACCCCTATAAAAGACCACGCCCAACAGCTTATTCCCATTGTGTTTCTGGCTATTCTTCAGAACAAAGTGATTTTTGCTGCCACCTGCAGACTACACCATCATCGACATGGCATCCTTGGCTGCTGAACTGCCACTTGGTGCTGCACCTGCTTCAGCACCACCCCCACCCCCTCCACCACCACCACCTCGCCAAGGGCCTGAAGAGGGGAACAGGAGTGAGGATGCGGAGGAGGAAGAAGAGGATGATGAGAATGAGGTAGAGGAAATCCCTACTACCCGCACTAGGCGTGAGTCTTGGGTGTGGCGGTTATTTACCATTCATGGGAATGGTCCTAAGGCTCGTGCGAACCATGTTACCTGCAATGAGTGCAAAATGATACTCAGTCGCGGGAAGCACGGTAACTGCAGCTTTGGGACCACTACTATGAAGCGACACCTGAGGTCATTTCACTCTGGGGCTATTCGCAGGATTGTACCTTGCGAAGAACGTAGCAGGTTGATTTCCTCTACTTCATCCTCTGTTTCTGATCCTGTCACCACAAGGACCACCTCTGTGGGACAGCGTCTTTCTCAAGCTGCCTCACAGGCCATACAGAATGCTGATGACCCTTACCTTTCGAGGGTCACAGTTGTATGTATGTACTGTGACACAGTACTCTGCAGGGGGGAGCGACTTCGGAGTGCTTTTGAGACTATCGTCTCAGAGCACGAGAAGACCTGCTCACTACCCAACTAAAACCCACTCTACATCTTCCTCTCTCAGCACGCCCTTTCTTATCCCTGTGGTTGGTGTCCCCCCTCTACCCTCCTTTACCCTCCTCTCCTACTGTGTCGTGTCTGAAAAACCAAAAAAAATACAAAATTACAAAAATCAAAAAAAAATAAGGCTCTTTTCAGAGCTGCCTTTCCCAGTTAAAAAATAGAAGTGAAAATAAATGAAGCAGGGCTCTTTGTATTTTTTAGAAGTCAGCGAAAAGTTTGCAAACATTAAAAAAATTGGGTTACTACTCCATCACAAACATTGTAATTTTCTCTGGAAAGAAGTGGTGGCTCTGAAAAGAGCCTTTGGGTGGTGTTTGTAAGTCAAAAATTGTAAATGCTTAACATCTACTTCAAAATCGTTGTTGCAATTCCAAAAAAGGTCGCAATGCATTTTGTAAATTTCTCAGAAAAATCTGATTGCCAGCATAAGTAAGATGGACTCCATCTCTGCGAAAAATGTATGTACTATAACACATAATATTTTCATTGTGAAAATAAGACATGCCAAAATCTCTTAGAAAGCCACAAACAGCCTTATTAACATTGCGCCTTGCTTTTTCCATTTGTGGACCAAATGAGGAAGAACGAAGCCACATTTGTCTCTGCGCAATCCGTGAAAATATTACTTGCGAATTAGGAAACATGTCCATAACCTTCCTCAGTCCTTCTTTCATAGCAAATTGCAAAAAAAATCCAGTCACATGCCCTAAACTGTTCCCTCCACAATGAATTACAATTATGTCTGGATGTTGCTCTGTCTCCAAAGTAGCACAGAGAGGTAGCAAATCCAACCACTTCATTCCACGTACTCCATGCCAGTGTACTTCCACATGTGGGAATCCAAGATCTACAGCTACTCCACAGCTTTCTGCATGCACCTTCAACCAATGTATCCACGAATCTCCTAAAATCCAAACAATCTGTTTTCTGAAACACACAGCCATAGCTATCTTTTCTTCTCTCAGCAAAAATAGTATCTCAAAAAATCTCTCCTGGAACAACACACCCACCAAACTTTCCTGACCAATCCCTTTCAGTGCTTATTCTCATTTGCATGACTTCTGAACCCATAAATCCCCGGATGTAACTCCCGATGTCCTGGAACTACCGCCATGTCCGAGGACATATCGTAACATGAACAGCCCTTCTACCATTTCCACTACACTCTCTCTGCCATTCCCTCATTGGATGTACCTCAAAAATCACATGACCATGCACCAATCACATTCAAGACCTCTACATCTAACTGCATCATCATAGATCAGCACTGTAAATGTACTCTGAATCTCTCTGAGTACAAGTGTCATATCATTGGCAAGCAGCATATACCACAAATACTGTACAAGTCTTCAAGATTTCTACTTGCAGCTCCACGCATATCCATATGCATGAACACAAACTTCAGGTATGCATATTTTCTGTATAGTACATGACATAGCTCTCAACCATTTTTGTTTTACAGGCGGGTGAAATCACCCGATTTTGTTTTTAGCGGGTGAGACGCCCATTGGAATGAATGGGCGTGCAGGAGGCTTGGCGGGTGAGTCTGCCCTTTACAAGGCGTGTGACACCCGCCAAAAGCGTGTGACTTGAGAGCTATGGTAGATGAACACATTTTCAAACAGACTTTTACCTTGTAAAATCTGTTAAATGAATTTACTGTACTTTTTTCAATTTCCTAAAATCAACTACCACTTATACACCTTTATACTTTTTACTTTCTTTAAACACACACACTCAAATCATGTTAAACTAACATTTTTTAAATGAAATATATAGACTACATATATTCAAACAAAATTGCATGCAAACACAATCTATGTTTAAACCTTTATAAAAATACTTATACAATTTCATATTTTTTGTTTTTATTTATTTATTTACTTAATTACTTTAAATTAGACATGACATTGAGGCGCTATTACCTAGAACAGTTTACTTACAGAAATAGTGGTATTCACTAATATATTATAAATTTCACAAGACATAGTAAAGATATTTTATTTTTGCTACAGTTAGTCATTCAATACAATTTGTTCATTAAGAACATATCATATACACTGAACTGATGCAATGTATCTTTTGTAAATAAATTAGTTTAATAGTTTTACAGAAGGCACTGAGGATTTCAATTAAAAAAATCAATATCTAAATTAAAAACAGTGCTATATACAAACAAAGTTACTAATTTGAAGCTTTCACAGTTGCAGTGAAGACCAGTTTCCTGAAAAGAAGCAGCCGAATTCGAAGAAGAAAGAAAAACTAAGAAGTTACCTGTTAATTTAAAAAAAAGTAAGTAAAATATCACCATATTATTTATATTATTAATCAAATATACTATAACATTAATACCAGCTATTTTGGTTTCTTAAAATAGAGATTTTGTACCATTTTGTCCAAAAATTTCCATGTCGTAAACAGCGATTTACAACCAGAATGGCCCACAAATTTCTATTTTTGGACACACAAGTTAGCCAACTGAACCACTACAATTTTCATATTATAGAACAAACAACTGTTTTAATTGTATACATTACATTTACTATTTGTACTTTTCCACACCACTAGCTTACTTTTTTTTTGTCATCTGAACCCCAGTTTAGTGACACATAAATTCAAGAATACCTACCCCTGCTAGTTTTAGTTCCCAATGCACAATCACACACCATTACATACATCTTTATCATCTTACTCAAACACTCATGCACACAGCACACATACATTCCAGAACACCCCAACCCATATCTTCTTTATTTTTTTCAACAGACCCTAAAGAATGCCTACCAAAAGACAACTCCGTAGAAAGCAACGCAAAATTAGAGCAAATGAAAATAAAGGTGTCCAACATAAGCATCCATCTCTAGCAGAATTTGTAAAAAAAGTTGAAACAAAACAGCTAATACAATCATTTAGTGAAACACAAAAAGTATCAAGTACAACAACTTTGCTTCCTCTATCAAAATGTAAAACAAACCAAAAAACAATTAACAGAAAATCACCTATCAGTACAGATAAAACTACTTCTTCAAATTTTAATATAGTGCAAAGTAAGCATATCAAGAAAAGTATTTTAGCCAAAATATACCGTCACAAAGTCCTTCAAAATCTTATAAAAACAGGAGAGAAATCAGGTTCAAAGCTTAAAACCTATCGTAGGAAATTAATCTTAGAAGCATTGATGGACAGTGCAATTCTTCTCAAAAGAAATTTATTTATTTTACTGTTAAACAAAATGAAACCACTAACAAAACTAATAACTAAATTACAAAAAAGACTTCTCAATAAGCGAAATGTCAACAGAAAGAACTTCTTAAGTATCTGCGGAGGTGAATGGAATCACACTACGAGCACAGAACCATATTTTAATGAAGAAGCGTGCAAACAAAAGCAAACAAATACAATTGCCATAAATAGCAGTGGTCGAGGTTATGAAAAAGTGAATAATACCATAATGGAACACGAAGTACTCCTTACAAAAATATGCCCTGAAAACTTAGAATTACCCCTCCATTCAACTGAATCAGAACGTCTAGTGTACAAATGGCCATGCACGTCAATGTGTAACATTCCCAAACAATGTTTCAAATCTTTACACCAATTCCTCAATAAATATGTAAAAAGCAAAGACAAAATCAAAATTAAATTACTGCAAAATATAGATACCTGTCCAGTGCGCAAGTACACAGGACTACAAGGACATTCATTGGCCTGCATTACAGGACCTACTTGTAAAACCACTTTCCATGATATCAAAAGGATATCAACACATCATTCAACTATAAGAAATCTAGTCTATAAACTGTACTATGCTAAAAGTCCTGCTTTAGCACTAGCAAAGTTAAATAACATCCTTCTACATGGTACAGCAAAAGACCTACTTGAAGAAATTCACTATATCCAGAAAAAATATTTTGGAAGTGAAAGCCATTTACAGAATGAAATAGCTTTAAACCAATTAAGCAACAATTCTACACATGGCAACATTTTGCTAAACACACACAAAAAAGAAATACTAAAATTTAAAAGTACATCAGCTGAAGTACCAAACCATGTATGTGTATGTTGCCGTAGACTTTTTTATAAAAGTAACACAAAAACTGTGGACCTATCATACAAAATAGAAGACAATGAAGATTCTAAATGGTTTGAATTAGCTCTCTACCTTCTAGCAGAAAACAAATATGAAATAACTGAGCCCTTAATACTTTGCAGTTATTGCACCACAAAACTTGACAACAACCAAACTCCTTCACGTTCTATCACAAATAATTTGGAATTATACCCAGTACCAAAACCTCTACAACACCTCAATTTATATGAGAGCATCATAATTCATACAGTACACCCATTTCCAGCAATAATACGCCTTCAACCAAAAACAGCAAAATATCCTCCCTCTGAATTGGTAAAAGGCATTCGTGGAAAAGTAGTTTATTTACCATTATATCTAAAAGAAAATGTGCATACTCTAGGAGTGCAACGTCCAATGCTCCAATCTTTAATTATATTAGTAAATGGAGTACCTACAAAAGACAAAAAAATATGGCAACTGCTGGTAGATTTATATAAAGTTAGACAAGCCTTCCAATATCTTAAAGAGAATAATGAATATTACAAAGAAATTAATATTGAAGAAAACTTGAAAGATACAACTGAAATAATTCAAGAAACACAAGAAGCTGGTCAATTTGAGCTACTAGATCCTGCTACAATATCAAATACTTTTGACCAGTATACAATTCATCCTTTGCACTGTAATGACACCATACAAGATGTACTGGAAACTTACCAAATGCGTCAAACAAAAGGATCGCCAATCAGTATATGGGAAAAAAGTATAGAAGCACATGCTTTTCCTCTACTCTTTCCAACTGGCAAAGGAGGAAGATATGATGATAGACCTATTCAAATATCAGCTTCAGAATACTGCTCATTACGGATGTATTCTGAAGATCCCAGATTTAGACAAAATGTGTAATACATATTCCACCTACTCTTTGAAAGTGAACTAGCAACTTTATGTTACGGAGTTGCACACATATTAAAATCAGGATCACACTTTCAAAATATGACAGCTACACAATTATTAGAGAAAGTGCAACAAAAGGATGAGATTTTACAATCAAATATTACAAATCTATTAGCAAATATGCGTGGTACTAAAGAGTACTGGTTTCGACGTCATGGAGATGTACGTTGTATGATCAGAAACCTTGGCCCACCCACTTGGTTTGTTACATTAAGTTGTGCAGAATATGCATGGGAGGATTTACATGATTTCCTACGCATATCAAATAAAAACAAAACAAACATAGATATTCTAACACCTGGAGAACTTTGTTCTTTGGATCCTGTTAATGTTTCAAGATATTTTCATCATCGCTTCATTGCTATGCTACATTTTATTTGTAATAAAACTGTTCCTCCCCTTGGAGAAGTGCAACACTTCTTTTCGAGAAAAGAATACCAAGCCAGAGGAGCACCACATATCCACATGCTTTTATGAATTAAAGATGCTCCTAAATTTGGTCAAGACAGTGATGCCACTGTTTTATAGTTTATTGAAAAATATGTCACTTGTCGAATTCCATCAGAAGCCACAAATAGTGATCTTTGTGCACAAATTTTACAATTTCAAAGACACAAATGTGGAAAATATTGTCGTCGCAAATACAAAAACAAAGGCAAATACTACACCAAATGCCGATTTGGTTTCCCTAGACCAGTTACAAATACAGGTCAAGTAAACAACCTCATGTCTTCAGTTAGACATACTGTTAAAGGAAAGTCACCTAAAAATACATATTACATAAAAAGAAAAGAAGAAGAAAAATATATCAATGATTATAATGCAATCATTGCCCACTTATGGAATGCAAACATAGATGTGCAGTACATTGCAGACAATTCTACTGCAGTTGCACGATATGTCACAGCATACTTAACTAAAGCAGAAAAGACAGAGCTCCAAGACCTCTGGAATGACCTGCCATCAGATAAAACAGTATCTCAGAAATTATACAGCTTGGGCATAAAAATGCTCACCCATAGAGAATGTGGATCTTATGAAGCAGCTGATCGTTTAACTGGTACTTCATTGTATGGTAAATCTGAAAATATAGTATGGCTAAGTCTTGGTCCAGCTAAATCTAGAAAAAGAGTTCTAAAATCATATGAAGATATAGAAACAATAGCCAAACATGATCCCAACAGCCAAGACATTTTAAAAAAACAATTTATTGGACACATACTACCCAAACAGAAGTAATACTTTGGAAAACATGTGTCTATACCAAATAGCCCAAAACTACACATACAAAAATAATATGAAACCCGATGGAAAAAAAGGTAAATATAGAGTGACAGACTGTGAAGGCAGCTTAGTTAAACTCACTAAACCAAATGTAATTAATCATATCAAATTGTCATTGAAGACTCCTCAACATAAAGAAGTATATTACATGTCCCTGCTACAACTCTTCAAACCATGGAGAAAAGAAGAACAATTACTAGATAACTATGACTCACATGAGGATGCTTTCAAAGCAAATGAAAGCACTATAACTGATGTAAACTTTACACAGTACAAAACAATGTTGCACAATGAACAGCAACATGAATAAGAACTCCAAGCTCAACTAGATAAGGATACTCCTGACAGTAGTCAGCCTTCTGTAACAGGAAGCCATGAACCACTGGGAGAACCACTAATAACAAATGAGGCAGAATTAGCTATGATAGAAGTAGAAAACACCATGTGTCAGTATGAAGATAAGGAAGACTTAACTATACTACAATCAAAACTAAACAATGAGCAAAGTAGCATTTTTCAAGTAACAAAACAAATTGCACATGGTGTAAAACATGAAAATAAAGAATGTTCCTGCCATAAATATAAACCTATACTACTGTACGTCAGTGGTGAAGCTGGTTCTGGCAAAACATTCCTAATCAAAATCATTAGTAAGTTCCTTCAACAATTGACAAACAACAAACTGTCAGCTGTTGTCACTGCCCCCACAGGTTTAGCTTCCTACAACATAGGTGGTGTTACATTACACCGATTACTACTATTACCAGTAGAACACCAGAACAAATTAAACTATTACAAACTTTCTGCAGAAGCTGCAATGGAATTACACAGAGTATTGAAACAAATGAAAATGCTACTAATAGATGAAGTGAGCATGGTCTCCAACCTGATGTTAGCTTTGATTCACCTCAGATTACAAGAAGTACTCAAAACAGACTATAAAGAGCTCTTTGCATGAAAACACATTATTGTTTTTGCAGATCTGCTTCAATTAACACCAGTAAAAGGTGAACCTATTTTAAAAACATTAGGGCACAAACTCTGTCGTAAAACTGTTGGCAGCATTGGAAATGTCAACCTTTGGCAACATTTCCAATACAGAGAATTAACAGAAAACATGCGCCAATCTGCAGATCTCACTTATGCCAACATTTTAAAAAGTTTGAGAGTTGGTATACTTTCTAAAGAAGCAGAAGCAACATTGAAAACCCAGCACATTAATGCACTTTATGGCGATAATGCATGTGCTACAGATGTTATGGGACAATTAGCCCACAAAAATGTCAATTGTATTGGCTTAATGCCAACTCTTGCAAGCTGTTTCAAATTCAATGAAATCATGCTAAGTAAAGAAATGCAACCAATAATGGAAATTAGCGCCACAGACAAACTAGATGTACATGGTATGACACTACCCATGTGTGACCAAGCCACAACAAGACTAAATAATTTAGAAAAATCAATCTCAAACACAGCAGGCTTAGAAAAGATGTTAAAATTATCCTTAAATTGCAGAGTAATGCTTAAACGTAACCTTGACGTGGACCAAGGACTAGTTAATGGAGCACTGGGTACAGTTGTTGGCTTTCAAACATACCCACGTGACAACAAAATTCAGTTTGTCAATATACTCTTTGACAAACTTTCAGAAGTAAAACGGATAGGACGCTCAACAGCTAGATTCCTTCTCTTCAAAGATATGTATGTACGCAGAGAACAATTTTCTCTAACTCTTGCATACGCAGTCACAATTCATAAATCACAAGGTCTTACCCTAGACAAAGCAATGATAGATATTGGTAACACAGTCTTTAAAGAAGGCATGAGCTACGTAGCACTATCACGCTTACGTACACTTGACGGTTTATTTCTAATCAACTTTGATGCAAGTAAAGTAAACGCTGATATTCCTTGCATTTTAGAATATAATAGACTTCGCTCACTATACACTCCCCATCTAAACACATATTCTGTTCCACAAAAACTAAAACGTTGTAAAAGAAAACTAAATCAAACTGAAATGCAACAGGACATCACTGGAAATCCTCCAAAGAGAGTAAAAGAAACTAATACTCCATCAAGTACCACAAACAAAAAAGAATCAATTAGAGCAAGTAAACCAGGTACTTCTTTAAAGAAGGAAGACAAACTCCAAAAAAAGCAGTTAGATACAGAACTACCTGGACCATTTAAATTCTCAAATATAGTTGGTGTAAGTTGCTATGCAAATGTAGCAATGAATATTCTATTTCAATTACCACCAATTGTTGACAACATTTACTCACACAGTACAAACCCATTGTGTTTGCAAATGTTAGTACTTCACAGAAATGCAGCAAACAATCCTGACAACACATATAGTGTTTTTGGAATAAGACGACAATTGGACTACTGTGCTGGAATGGTGAAATTCACTATAAGCTCACAGGAAGATCCACAAGAATTTCTAATGTACTTACTACAAGTACTGGAAAACAAAAACATACCTATAAATGAAATCTTTCAGATTTCATACATGTGGAAACATACATGCACTCTCTGCAACAATGTGACACAAGAAGAAATCCCCAATAAACGCTTCATATATATATCAATACCAAATTGTGAATCCATTCCATTTCAGCAACTTGTACAAAATGCAAACCATGGTAGATTATGCTCTACCTGCAATTCAGATAATCGCTGCACGTTAGTAATACAAACACATAGTAAATACGTAATACTAATGCTTTTACGTTACAATGCAGATGGTACCAAAAACAACTGCAAGCTGACTGGATTCACACATGGTCAAATATCACTTGGTAAGAAAACCTTCACAACAATAGGTATAATCTACCACGCAGGAGCCACAACCAATTCAGGGCACTACACTGCATACATAAAAAAGAAATGTGCATGGTTTGAATGTAATGATAGTACCATTACTCTAAAGCAGAGATTACCAGCAAATCTTACAAACGCTTATTTGATGTTCTTAAAACCAAAATTTTATAAATAAACTGTATTTAAACCTTTAAGTAAATTTGTGTTACAAAAATATAAACTGTTAGAATACTCCAAAAGCTATCTAACTGCTCAAAGATTCTACAACAACTAATCAGATAAATGAATACCACTAAATTAGACCAAAAAATACACAGTTAGAATATGCCAATTGGTATCTAACTGTCCCAAAATTATAAATGTGTGTTAAAATAATATAAACTGTTAGAATACTCCAAAAGCTATCTAACAGCTCAAAGATTCTACAACAACTAATCAGATAAATGAATACCACTAAATTAGGCCAAAAAATACACAGTTAGAATACGCCAATTGGTATCTAACTGCTCCAAAATTGTGTAATATCAAAACAAATGAAGAATCTGTTACTGTTCCAAAAGAAATACAACAAAGCAAAGTATAAAGCATTAGCCAGAAACAAGTGAACACTGATTTTAGCAACAAATACAGAAACTGAGCAAATTGCACAGTACTCTGATTTGTACTCTACTAAATATGAGGGTCGAAAAAAAATAAAAGTATATTGCTTATACAATGTAATAAGTCATTACAAAATACTAATACTAACATGCTATTTTCTTTTATCACACAAATGAAGAAAAAAAACATGGACTCCCATTACTAGACCAAACAGTAAGTATACAATAATAAGGACAACCATAGCAGCACATCACATCCATAGTATCTAATACCTTTGTTCCTTATACATTTGTTTTTCACCCAAAGTTATAAACAAATATGAAAGTGATATGCTGCAGTGGTTGTTGCCAGGGCATAGAGTCTTGGGTGCATGGCCATTTGGCCATGCACCCAAGACTCTATGCCCTGGCAACAACCACCGCAGCATATCACATCCATAGAGTCAAACATTTCAACTATGATCTATGGGAAACTTTTAATGTCCACGAACAATGTGAGTGTTCTTAGAACACTTTGAGCTTGCCAGCGAACAATACGGACACCGTTTTCAGGACACCCCCTACGAACATTTCATAACAAGGCGATAGTTCTTAGAACACTTTCAACTTAACAACGAACAATACGGACACCATCCTAAGGACACCCCCTACGAACATTCCAGGACACTGGGAGTGTTCTCAAAAACGTCTTCAGAACACCCCCATCTTGTTTATTTGCGAACAATTCAGGACACCGCGAGTGTTCTTAGGACACATTCAACTTGACAGAGAACAATACGGACAGCGTCCTCAGGACACCCCCTACGAACATTCCAGGACACCGGGAGTGTTCTCAAAAACGTCTTCAGAACACCCCCATCTTGTTTATTTGCGAACATTTCAGGACACCGCGAGTGTTCTTAGGACACATTCAACTTGACAAAGAACAATACGGACAGCGTCCTCAGGACACCCCCTACGAACACTCCCCGGACACCGGGAGTGTTCTTAGAAGCGTCTTCAGAACACCACCATCTTGTTTATTTGCGAACATTTCAGGACACCGCAAGTGTTCATAGGACACATTCAACTTGACAAAGAACAATACGGACAGCGTCCTCAGGACACCCCCTACGAACACTCCCCGGACACCGCGAGTGTTCTTAGAACAGTTTCACTTTGCTTGCGAACAAAACGGACACATTTTGACTCCTTAGAACACCCCCTAGTCGGTTTATTTAGAACATTTCAGAACACCCGTGATGTCCGCAAACAAATCGAACACAAAAAGAACGTCTAACACATAAAAAACACAACTTTCATCCTATCTCCCACACTCCCACCCTCCCCAAACACTCCTACACACCAACACACTCTACAAAATACACATTTTGAACAAAGTTTCACCGCGCTGTCCGGGGACGTCCGCGAATCCAATATGGCGGGCGCTACCGAAAAATCTGACGCGCTTCACGCTCCACGCCGTCCAATCAGCGAACACTTTGCATGTCCGCGAACATCACGCAAGACGATTGGCCAATCAGGACACTTACCGCGGAGCAAACAGGGAAGTGTATCCGTAAACCGAACACAGATATCACTAATTTTTTTTTAACCTACTTTTTGGTCATTTTTAAAAAAAACTACTGGACGAATTTTCACCAAATTTGCAAAAGCACGCTTTCGGGACCAAGCCGCTGCTCCTGGTCCAAATTTGGTGGAAATCCGTCCAGCGGTTTGGGCTGTAGACGCAAGCAAAATTTTATTCCCATTCACTCTATGGAGAGTGACTATAATGTATACAAATATGAGCATATAGAGGGAAGGTAGAGTAATAAAAATAAAACTATGACAAAGTGCTGATAACCATAATGATTATCTTCATGCACAGAAAGGATTCCTCTCTTTCAAGCCTGTATCTTCCGCTATGTACATGTATCACATATGATGTGACAGGAACCCAAGTCTACAAATATAGTACCTTTTCAATTTTTACTTCCTGACTGTTACTGTAGAAAACTATGTGGCTTCGATATGTCAGTAAAGGATAAAAAGGGAGAGCCAGCCATGTGATGTCATTAGTTATGTCATCAATGACATTTGTGATGTCATCTTTGATGTCCTGGGTGTTAGTGTTAGCAGTGCACGGTGGCGCGAGTTATGGTTGCTTATGTTACCATAACTGGCGAATTTCAAGGGTTTTTCGGTTTTACTTGGAACCATAACGTCCCTTTAACAAAGTTTTTTCACTGAATTTCATAGGTTTTTAGTAACACAACTTAACCATAATATCCCTGACATGTAACATAGAACATACTAACCCCCTCGTAGTGATTTTCATGTCCGCGGACTAGCGCCATGTCCACGGACACATCGAAAATCTGAGCGTGGTGAATGTAAATTTAAATAGTGTGCCCCATTTCCCCTTTGAAGTTGGCTCTAAAAAGAGCTGTTTTTTTTTTATTTTACAGATGCTTGACAGACACCTGTTATTTTATATTTTTTTCTTGTTTTTTTTTCTTACTTTACTCCTAAAATCTTCACATAACCTTCTCCAAAGCAACCCTTACATTCCAAAATAAAAAGGCATTTCCGGTAAAAGATAAAGAAATGCCATCTTCTTTAAAATTAACAGCATTACTGGCATCAATATTCTCATTGTTACAGAAGAACATACCAGCTCTAAGCATGAAGGCACACATGCCTCGGTTGATGACACACCTAGCAATGTTTTGCTGAGGACAAAAAACTGAACTATTGTCGCATATTGCCCTAGGTAGTAATCCAGAAAAAATTACTTTCGCATTTGGAAGGATCTTCACTACGGCTTGAACCAAGCGTTCCAAATCAGCCAACAAAGTAGGGGCACTGACGTTGCCCAAATGGAAAGCACCATAGTGCAAAACTACCACATGCGGACTGTTAATCGTGGCCATATCCACACAAACTTGTACAATTCCCTGTACATTGCAATCAGGCACAGTGCTCCACACCACCTCCACTCCTTTGACATCAAAGTTCTTTGCAACATGCCTGCATTCAGCGAACTGCTGTAAACCATGCACAAACATATCTCCGAGCACCAACACCCTGACTTTCTCCACTTCTGCCATCTTCACCACACACAGTCTCTTTCAACACAAATCCACAACCTCGACATCTGATTGGCTGATCCGTACAGTCTTCTTTCCATGTTGGATTTCCTGGAAAAACCCGGATTTACCACGCCCTGTCCACGAACAGCGTCCACTTTACTCTCTGTACCATTCCCTCATTGCATACAGCTAAGCAATCACACAATACGAATAACGTCCTCAGAACACCCCCATTTTGTGAATTTTCCAACATTTCAGGACAATTATCATTTCATTATTCTACATATTAACATTACAAATATTATAATTTTATCTTGTACTCTGCACACAATGCTATCTTTCTCCATTAGCAGCTCAGTATACTACATAGAATCCCATAATACAATGCTATTTATTGATATAAATGCATCATTCAAAGCACTAATAACGGTATGATATTTATTGCAATATCCTTGACACTTTTTTCGGAACATTATAATGAAAATCCCTAGTACACAAATTCCATGAAAAGTACATACATATGTGATGTCATCAGTGATTTCATCAATGACATTTGCGATGTCATCTTTGATGTCCTGGGTGTTAGTCTTAGCAGTGCATGGTGTTGGCGCGAGTTATTTTTCATAGCTTACCATAACTTGCTATTTTCAGGGGTCTTTCGGCTGTACTTAGAACCATAACGTCCTTTAAACAAACTTTTTTTAATATCACGCAAACAATATACAAACATGGCGTGCAAAAACCAACTTCTACAGATGGCTTTACACAGAATGTTGCAAAGTAAGAATTTATGCTCGTTCACAGTGAAGGTCAGCTGCTTCATTTTTTTCTCGGGCCCCGCAGAGGCTCACGAAGCAGACTATCAGGGTAATTCATAGAATTTCGCAGAAAAGTGTCGCAAGCGGCTGGCACAGAGTGTCCGCGCGCGATTGACTGCGCCAGGCACGTGCGCTAAAACCGATTTCCGCGCACAGCGTATTCATGGATTTTAGGCTTCCAAACCAGCCGTGGCGCAGAGAATCGCAGCGACCCTGCAGCAGCGCCAGTAACGCCCCCAAGAACGCCCTCGCGCAAGGAAAAGCCATCAAAATCGCTAAATCATCGCAAAGGCCTGCGCTAACCCTGGACCAGTTCACCGGGCTGGCAAACAGCAAACGCCAAGCGGGGAACGTGTATTGCAGGGGTGCGCGGGAAGTTCCACACGCGACTGGCCCCGTGCAAGCAGGGTTCGTGTATTTCAGGGGTACGCGGGAAGTTGCACACGCGATTTCAGCAGGGTACGTGTATTTCAGGGGTGCGCGGGAAGTTCCACATGCGATTTCAGCAGGGTACGTGTATTTCAGGGGTGCGTGTGAAGTTCCACACGCGATTTCAGCAGGGTACGTGCATTTCAGGGGTGCGCGGGAAGTTCCACACGCGAATCGGCCAGTGCGAGCAGGGTACGTGTATTCCATGGGTGCGCGGGAAGTTCCACACGCGATTCCATCAGGGTACGTGTATTTCAGGGGTGCGCGGGAAGTTCCACACGCGATTGTCCCAGTGCGAGCAGGGTACGTGTATTTCAGGGGTGCGCGGGAAGTTCCACACGCCATTGTCCCAGTGCGAGCAGGGTACGTGTATTTCAGGGGTGCGCGGGAAGTTGCACACGCGATTTCAGCAGGGAATGTGTATTTCAGGGGTTCTGGGGAGTACTACACGTGAATTGGCCATGTGGGTCCTCCCAGGTGTACGCTCCACAACCTCCACGGCCCCCGCAGGCAGCCCATCCACCATGGGCATGACCCCCAGCCAACCCACATGTCACCTTGCACTACTGATCAACAATGCATGTCTCCCACCACCCCCACACCCCAGCACTGTGGGGCACCTGCCAGCAGGCCCCCACTCATGTCCAACTCATGTTTCCCACCACCCCCACCCCCCTGCACCGTGGGGCACCTGCCAGCAGGCCCCCACCCATGTCCAACTCATGTTTCCCACCACCCCCACCCCCCTGCACCGTGGGGCACCTGCCAGCAGGCCCCCACCCATGTCCAACTCATGTACCCCTGCACCCCCACCCCCCAGCATTGTGGGGCACCCTCCACCAGGCCCCCACTCATGTCTCCCACCACCCCCACCCCCCAGCAGTGCAGGGGCAGCCTCCACCAGACCCCCACTCATGTCTCCCACCACCCCCCAGCAGTGCAGGGGCAGCCTCCACCAGGCCCCCACTCATGTCTCCCACCACCCCCACCCCCCAGCCACCAGGGGCAGCCTCCACCAGGCCCCCACTCATGTCCACCACCACCCCACCCCCCAGCAGTGCAGGGGCAGCCTCCACCAGGCCCCCACTCATGTCTCCCACCACCCCCACAGCCCCTGCCACCATGGGAACCCTCCACCAGGCCCCCACCCATGTCTCCCACCACCCCCACCCCCCAGCAGTGCAGGGGCAGCCTCCACCAGGCCCCCACTCATGTCTCCCACCACCCCCACCCCCCAGCAGAGCAGGGGCAGCCTCCACCAGGCCCCCACTCATGTCTCCCACCACCCCCACCCCCCAGCAGTGCAGGGGCAGCCTCCACCAGGCCCCCACTCATGTCTCCCACCACCCCCACCCCCAGCCACCAGGGGCACCCTCCACCAGGCCCCCACTCATGTCTCCCACCACCCCCACCCCCCAGCAGTGCAGGGGCAGCCTCCACCAGGCCCCCACTCATGTCTCCCACCACCCCCACCCCCCAGCAGTGCAGGGGCAGCCTCCACCAGGCCCCCACTCATGTCTCCCACCACCCCCACCCCCCAGCCACCAGGGGCACCCTCCACCAGGCCCCCACCCATGTCTCCCACCACCCCCACCCCCAGCAGTGCAGGGGCAGCCTCCACCAGGCCCCCACTCATGTCTTCCACCACCCCCACCCCCCAGCAGTGCAGGGGCAGCCTCCACCAGGCCCCCACTCATGTCTACCACCACCCCCACCCCCCAGCAGTGCAGGGGCACCCTCCACCAGGCCCCCACTCATGTCTCCCACCACCCCCACCCCCCAGCAGTGCAGGGGCAGCCTCCACCAGGCCCCCACTCATGTCTACCACCACCCCCACCCCCCCGCAGTGCAGGGGCAGCCTCCACCAGGCCCCCACTCATGTCCCCACCACCCCCAACCCCCTGCAGTGCAGGGGCAGCCTCCACCAGGCCCCCACTCATGTCTCCCACAAACCCCCACCCCCCAGCAGTGTAGGGGCAGCCTCCACCAGGCCCCCACTCATGTCTCCCACCACCCCCACCCACCAGCCACCAGGGGCACCCTCCACCAGGCCCCCACTCATGTCTCCCACCACCCCCCAGCTGTGCAGGGGCAGCCTCCACCAGGCCCCCACTCATGTCTCCCACCACCCCCACCCCCCAGCCACCAGGGGCACCCTCCACCAGGCCCCCACTCATGTCCCCCTGCACCCCCACCCCCCCAGCATCCAGGGGCACCCTCCACCAGGCCCCCACCCATGTCTCCCACCACCCCCACCCCCACGCCCCAGCCACCAGGGGCACCCTCCACCAGGTCCTCACAATCCCCAATCATGTGCGTAATGGTCAGCCTCCACAGCCAAAAAGCCCTACCAAGTAACCCATTCACCCACATGGAAATGGAAATTACATGTTACACCCCCAATGTTCATGAAGCTAATGAACCCATGTCCGTCACACACAATGGTTGCAATTGAATGGGAAAACACCCAACATGACATGCATGAAACCAATGAGATGATACCACACAGTGAAGTATGAAAACAAAATTGTATTGAAAAAAATAAAGAATGCTAAAGAAAGGAAACAAACTACAATGGGAATGAGAAAAAATAAGCTGCATGTCCGTATTAAAAAAAAACACTGCAAATCAGAATCCAAAAAAATGTCGTCCAAAGTCAAATGTAAAAAAATCTCTATGCAATAAAGATCTAAGTTAAAAACTACCAAGGGTCCATGAGCCCAACTGAACAAAGGAAACCTACTAAAAAACCTAACAAAAAATCAACTATATACAAAAAGTGAAGCAGTGTCCGTCGACTCCAAATCATAATAAGAAACAAAGGAAACCTAAAACTAAAGAACTATATACAAAGGCGGCGGGCAAGTCCAGTGGCTCACTCCGTGGTGTCCCGGGCCAGGGCATCATCGAACTCCTGTTCGATGTCCCGGAAGCGGTCCAGTTCCATGGCCCCGAGGGTCCTCAGGGACGACGCCGTGTCCTCCTCCAACCCCCTGCGGATTGCCTCGAGGCACTCGGCCCGCCTCAGGGCCCTCCGCATGGAGTTCTCCGCCCTGACCATTGTGAGCCGCGCCTCTTCCGCCCGCCGCCGCTCCGCACCTATGGCGTGGCCCAACCGCTGCCACACGGAAGACACTCTCTGTCCTGGGTCCCCCTGCCCTCCGGCCGATGCCTGCCCCTCCGATGTGGAAAGCCCCGAGCCTTCATGTCTCCCACCATGTTGCTGCTGCTGCTCTGCCTCTGCCCGTGCACTGCCTCCTGCTGCCTGCACATCCTCCGCCGGCTGGGGTGCAGTTGTTGATGTGGACACCCCTGCTGGACCTCTGACTCCCGACTGTGGCAGGGATGCGTCCTCCACCAGCCTGGCCGCACCGTCAGAGGCAGCTCCAGAGGGCACCCAGGTGACTGATGGGTGGGAAGATGTCACAGAGGACGACTGGCGCGTAGGGGGTCCAGTTGAGGAGGGGGTCGGAGCAAGCCCCATCAGACGGAGGAATCCGGCCTGGGTGACCTGTCCCAGCAGGCTGACGTGGTCAACGAGCCATTTGAGATGACGTGCAGTCTCTCCATGAAAAGACTGCAGGTCACCTCGCATGGCCCGTTGACGCAACGCCACACCAGCCAGGACAGGCTCAACCCGGACCTGGATGGCCACGTCCGCAGGCAGAGGAAGGCCAGTTGACGTCAGCTCATCCCCTGCCTGAAAACGGGTCTGGACGTAGGCATCCCTGCTGGTGCAAGATGATGCAGGGACAGGATCGGGGACAGGATTGCACACAGGCACCTCCGCGGCGGCCTGTGCTGCCTCCTGTCCCTGGTCCTGCACTGCACCACTAGCAGCAGTGGGATCCCCACCTCCAGACCCCGTCTCTGGTGCTTGCACGGCCTCCTCCTCCTCCACCAAACCCCCCACCAACCTGGATGACTCCGTGCCATCTTCCCCTGTTGGGCCCTGTGGGGTCCCAGCTGCCCCTTCTGCTGCCGAGGAGTCCACTGCAACCTCCGCCTCTTGGACCTCCCCCCGGCAGCTGCGGCCTGGGACGCGGCACCGGACTCCTCACCCCCCGACGAGATGACAACACGGGAGGGGAACTGGGCCTTGCGTCTCCGGCTGGCGGTCGGATCCCCGCCGCTGTGCTCCACAGCACCTTCTCCGCCCTCTTCATCAGTTGACGCTGCAGACAGGGAGAAACAAAACACAGGCATCAGGGCACTGTACAATGGACACATACACACATGACAGTTGCACATGAGTGGCATTGGCAAACCTCAGACATGTCATCACAATCCCCAACACACGTCATTGCAACTCGCACACATGAGCCATACCACAGCCATATCGCAACTGCCAGCACCATCCATACACATACAACAGCATCAGCAGCCAAAGGGGAGCCAGACATCACATGCAACACAGGAAGTACACCACACATGTACACACAGCACCACACTTGCATGCATGTGTGCACCTCTGCCAAGTGTCGCACTGTTCAGACGGGCATACATGTCACATCTGCCAATCAGGCTTCCACATACCGCTGTCACATGCATCCATGTTGCATCACTGTTGCACCCTTGTCAATTACACACACATGCACATGTACACAGTGCTCATACATGCAGCCGAAAACAACATACATGCGTGACATCACGGACATGTCTACTTACATACACATTCATCCAAACATGTGTGCACGCACAACTGCATTTGCCATGCAAGCCTACACACACAAGCACCATCCATGTCTCACACATTACAGCCCTCGCATGTGTCAGCCCCACGGCCCTGTACACCCCCACCCATACTTGACCCCATACAAACAGATGTGCAACCTGCACAATACCGAATAATCACCACACGCACTGCTCACAATCAGGATGCATGTACACTCACCGCTCGACTCCAGACGGGTCTGCTTCTCTAGGACCTGGACGTGGAGCGCTGGGGATATGCGTTCCAGGACCCCCATCTGTTCTTCCGACAAGTGGCCCCGGCGCCCCTTGGCATCCGCTGCCTTCAAGAGGCGCCGGGCCTTGTTCAGGGTCCTGGACCTGTAGTCCTCCCAGCGCTTCCTGACATGTTGTAAGTCCCGGACTGCCACCCCCTCCGCGTTGATGGCAGTCACGATGTCAGTCCAGATCCGAGTCCGTCCTTCCTTGTCGGCGCGGGAACTTCCGAAGAGGGCATCATACTGCCCCAGGACTTGCTCCACCAGGACACCAACTTCGGTGGCACTGAAGCTGGTGCCCCTCTGCCTCTCTGGCCGGGGGTTGCCAGTGGTCACAGATGGTGTTTGCCCCGACATGACAACCCCAGAGGCAGGTGTGGGTGGGCAACTGGGTCCTGGGGCTGGGCTGTGGAGCGATGGAATTCCAGTCGGGAGTCTTCGGTTCCAGCAGGAGTGGTCACAGCAACAGCACCCCTGGCTGATGTGCAGGCAGCAAATGGCAGTGCACGTGGGCAGCAGGCAGTCAGGCAGCAGCAGATGGCAGGTGGGAGCGTGCTCGGGGCTCTGGGGGGCAGTAGTTTGGCCTTCTGGGCAGGAGCGTGGTCTTCCGTGTGCTTACGCGTGGCCAGCTTGGTACGGAGTGAATTGGCACGTGAAAATCCTGCACGTCAGCGTGAAAATCGAGGAAAGGCCCTTAGCGCGTAAGCACGCATACGCGATTCTATTGGACCAAAGGCCCTCAGCGCGTAAACGCGTCTGTGACGTGACCCGCACGGGTGTTTCCCACACAGCACGTGATGACAGAGCACACATGGAAAGACTGCACGTCAGAGTGTCATCGCGTGTAATTGGACAGCACGTCAGAGTCTCATCGCGTGTGATTGGTGGAAATGGCCCTACACGCAGAAGTGACAAAGCGTGTAATTGGTGGAAATGGCCCTACACGCAGAAGTGACAAAGCGTGTAATTGGTGGAAATGGCCCTAGCGCGTACACGCCGCGTAAGTGACGCTGGACGTGTGGGCCTGTATAAAAGGTACGTGTAGAACACCATTTCCTTGTGCGTGCTTTTCTTGGAGAGCGAGTGGGTGAATTCTGTACTTCTTGTCGTTTCACACTCGATTTACTTCACGGCATTTCAAGTTCGTATTCCCTGTTACCTCTGACAGCTTTTTCTCTTTTTTCTCTTTTACTGGTTTACCTGGGCCTGTTCCCTCAAACAGTGTTCCCTTCTACTGTTGTCCTGTCTCCTCAGACAGCGTACAAATCTTCTTTTGGCGGGGGTGTTGCCAACCAAACGCGCTCCTTTTTCACGCTCTTTTACCTGGCAGACGGTGAGTCACGCACGTATCTAACATCTGTGCTTACCCCGTGTGTAGCCTACCCCTTCAGAAGTCATTCTAGGCTGCGTGTGACACGCATACGTTCATTCTTGTGTTACTGGGTGCCACAGCGTAGTGCAGGTTTTTCTTTCTGCACACGTGGTCTAGGAGGGGTTGCGTGCACGTCATCTCCCTTTTTTGGGGCTCCTGTGCGTAGCGTGACCCGTCATCTTTCCCCAGGGGTTACAATCAGCCTTGCAAGAGCACTAGGGTACAATTACCATCTGGTACCCAACCCCTTTGACCCCCAATTGCCCAGGACAATAGTTTACAGCCACTCCCATACGCACATCTACATCAGTGCCATGGCTGGGAGGCGAGGATTCCGTAAGGGTGGCAAAGGTGGAAGAGCCACAAGTGGTGGCCGTGGTGGATCCGGTAGGGGACGTGGTCGTTACTTGCAGGGTGAGCCTGTCCCCCCATGTGTGGAGGACCAGTCAAGGGCACCCATAATCCCCCCCCTCCCGTTGAGGCTGATGTGGCTGACACCATCCATGCTCAGCCCTTGTTGGACCAGCCCATTGTGGCACCAGACCTGGCTGACTCCATGGCTGACTTCCAGGTCAGCAGGCCTATGACACGTGCGCTGGTGCACGTTGATGTCACCATGCCACGTGCATCTGGGGCAGCAAGGTCATCTGCTGCACCAAGTAGGCAGGGCAGAGAGGCTGCAGGGGCAGCTGCGGCTCCATCCACCCCAGCCCTCACACACCCAGCCAGGACAGTGTCGGTCCTAGTCCATGCTGCTGACATTCCCCCTGACACCATCACACTAGAGCCAATGCCTGCACCAACTCCCATGCTGAGTGTGCAATCCCACACTCCTCATACAGAGTCCACCAGGGCTCCTGCCCCTAGTGTCCAGAGCGGCGCAGGACACTCAGGATCACCACCACCTTCCAAGCGGAAGAGGAAGAGTGCTCGTCCGGCACAGGCTGATGCCCCAGACACGGCTACACAGTCCGGCCCGTCCAGGAAGCCCAGCTTCACGGATGACGAACTGAATGCACTTGTCGAGTATTTGTCCGCACATGACAATGAGATGGTCATTGTTGCAGGATCCAAGACCACACCTGCACAACGCCAGGCACACTGGCAGACCGTTGCGGACATCGTAAGTGCCCTTGGAATCGTGAGGCGCACAGCCAATGATTGCTATAAGCGCTGGAATGACCTAAAGCGCAGGGCAAAGAGTAAGCTGGCCTCAAGTCATGCCGCAACTCTAGTGACTGGAGGTGGGTCTCCAGTAGTAGACATGGAACTCACTCCACATGAGTCAGTCGCTGGGACCTACGTCACGGAGGAACAGATCCAAGGCGTGGGAGATCTGGCTGATTACGAGGCATTGTCCGGTGAGTGCACATGCATGTGTGTGTCATCCATGTGCATGGTGTGTGTGTGAGGGCTTCTGTTTGTGTGCCAGGTGAGAGTGTGTGCGCCTGAGTCGTATGGGTCAGCCATGTGCTTCATGCAATACATCCTGCGCAGCTGCATTTGGCCATAGCATTATCCCTTCTGCCAACAGTAGACATCTAGCCCAACTGCACGCCAGTTGCCCTTGAAGTGTCACCTTGCCACAACATTGTTGCTTATTTTTCACTGTTCATTCAGTCAGATTGTTTGCATTCCACCACCTTTACTAGGCATGTCGCAGTCCACTAGTCACATGTCTGACATGGCTATGGTAAAGTGGAGTGACTTTGTTACCTGGATATCATTTGTTCACACATGTCCCTGTGCAATTGGACCATTTCAGACTGGCAGCTCCAGGTGAAAATATCTGACCTGTTAGAATTAGAAAAGCTATTACATGCGGGAACTGGACTGAATGAAAAGGTGCTGCCATCCTCTCCATCTTCACTCAATAGCAATGGTACATGCCATCTGTGTGATGGCATGTGTGTTTCACCTGGCAATCACAGGCCAATGTGTGATGCCACTGCCAGGCAGCATGCAGAAAATGTGTTCATCTTCCATCTTGGTGTCATCAGTGTGTGCCATTTGCCTGCCCTTCATATGCAGTGAGGGTGCATGCATGGGAGGGTTTTAGTCATGTGGGACATGTGTCAATCAAGTACTGGTTCTCTTGCTTCTCAGCCCTCATTGTGTGCCATGGTGCTACTGCCTGTTTCCATTTCTTTGTTTTTATGTCTTTTCAGGGGAAGACGCACCTGATACTGCTGGGGTTGTGGAGATGGTGCAGACCCAGGAGGGGTCCGAGGGCCGACCAACCACCAGTGAGGGACGTGGTGTGGTGGTGGGTGAGAACCCACAAGTGCTGCAGGTTGTGCTCTCAAGGGGTGTCTCTGGCTGCACCTCCCCCGAGCTGTACTCAGGTGTTGATTCGGATGAGACCTATGTGCCGTCGCAGGTGAGTGTTCCAGGGAGGGATTCTGTTCTGTCCCACCCACCTGCACCAGGGTCAGAACCCTCAATGGGGATGTCAGTGTTGGCAGCTACGCCTTTGGTGGTTACGGATGCAGGGTCACACTCCGCGACATCTGATCCTGTTCCTGGGCCAGCAGATCAGAGGGGGAATGCAGTCCTGCAGCCTCAGGCAGTGCCGGCACAGCAAGGCGCAGTTCGCCTTGCCCCAGACAGGTGTGGTGCCCGCCGACGTGGTAGCCGTACGCCACCTGGCAATACCGCATGGGAGCAATCCATTTACGGTATGGCAAACCAACAGGCAGCATCATCCGAGATGATGGCTCAGGCCATGGATAGGGTGGCCACTTCCATTGTCCCCCCTGAAAGGCTGATGGAGCGACTTGAGCAGGCAACTGACTCCATCTGCCAGTCACACAGGGAGGACATGTTGGGGTCCAACAGGGACAGGCGGGCGGCACTGGCGACTCTGCAGGAGGCCATCTCCATTGAGTCCCAGGCCCACAGGGAAGCCCTGAGGCAGGAGCTCCTTCACCTCAGGACGACTCTTGTTGAGCTTGAGGCTTCAACACACCAAAGGACAGAACAGCAGCTGGAGCGTCTCACCCGTACGCTCTCAGCTGAGATGCAGGCAACGAGGGCGGAGGTCCGGGCATCCCGTGAGTTGTTGCATGGGGACCTCCGCACACTCATCCTCCAGAACCAGACCTACCACACTGCATGCTTGCAGCCATGGAGGAGCAGACTAGGGCCTTGCGTGGGCTGCCTCCCATAGTGCAACCACCTCCGGATGCAGCTGCACAGGGTGATAATAGCGACAGCAGTGATACTCCCACAATAGGGTAGCCGTGTGGGCCATGAGCCCATGGAGGTGTTTTTTTTCCCCAGGACACACACAGGTGGGTTCTGGTGTGCACCCTGTCCTCGGACCTCCTGGGTGGCCTCCCAAACCCCCCCGGGCCCATCAATGGCCATTTTTGACTTTTATTTTTATTTTTGATTTTTATTTTTGATTTTTAGTTTTAATTTTTATTTTTATTTTTGATTTTGATTTTTTTAAAATTTTTTAATTTTATTATTTTTTTTTTTTAATTTTTAATTCCTAAATAATTTTTCCCAATTTTTTTGGGACAATTTGTTGGCTTCCGTGGTTCCTGTGGGCATACGCAGCATTGTGGCTGGGCACATGCAGGCTTGTCATGTATTTGGTTCAGATGCTTGGGTTTGAGTCACACACACCCCTCCTGCTTCCCGTTTCCATGGGCTTGCAAAGGGTGTGCCCAAGTGACATTGACGTACATGGTGACATTGGACTCCCACTACATGTGTGGGTAGTCTAGTCAATACTGTGTATACATTCCTAGTGCATATTGCTGTTATGTTGTACACTGCCTGTTGCATTGATGTGTAACTCATCATCTGTGTCTACCTCCCAATTTGCAGGTCCCTTCCTCATGTCTACACAAGGCCCTCTAGTCTGGAGATGGGGTCCATGTTGGCAGCAGTGCACCTACAACTCTACATGGCGCCAACACTGCACAGTTGGTAGTGGTGGGAGTGCAGGCATTTCCAGGTGGTGAGACTACTAATATATAACATTTGTGATGTCATGTTAATGGTAGTACCTGCTCAAGTTTGTTGTTGGTCCTGCATTACTGTGAGCATTTCAGGTGTTGCAAGTTTCAATAAGGGACACTCTACATTGTGACACTAGTGTCATGTTGTGGGGATTACTTTGTTTACCTGCAAATAGCATGACATGGCACGGTGTGTCGTGTGGCGGTGCTGGGGATGGGTTGGCTGACATGGCACTGTCTTATTGTTGCATTTTGCAAGTGGGTATTAATTTTAGCTGCTTGAATGTGTTACTTCACAAAACTGCATTGGTGGTGTCTGTGTGGGTAGGGATGCACACATTGTGACACTTCCAGGTGAACAATCTCAGGCTGATATGGTTTTCACGGTTCATTCTCCATACAATCAGGATCAGTGTCAGGTTGAGTCATCATTGATTGTCAGATGGAATGTGCCAGGGCAGTGTGCACTCCACAGGGGTATGATTTCTATGGAAGTAATTAGCCACTAGCTGTGTACGGGCTGCCTCCCCCCGTGCCCTTTCCCCTCCCATGCGCAGCGGCTGTGCATGTGGTTGGGGATGTGGGGCCACCACCATGTCCAGGGCCAGGCCCCGGCGTGTTGCAACGTTGTGCAGGACACATGCTGCCACTATGATCCTGCACACTACTGGGGGAGCGTACAACAGCTGCCCGCCAGAACGGTCAAGGGAGCGAAAGCGTGACTTTAGCACTCTGAATGTGCGCTCCACTATGCCCCGGGTTGTAATGTGGGCTGTGTTATATCTTACCTGGGGTGGCGTGGTGGGGTTCCGAATTGGTGTCATCATGTGGGGGCTGAGAGGGTAGGCACTGTCCCCTGTGGAGGTGGTGATTGGTATCATTGGTGGGGTTGTGACCTTGCTCAGTATCTGACATGCATGCATGTGCAGTGGCATTCATACTCACCAAGCAGCCATGTATCGCCATGCCGCCCAGCTTCTAGGTCCCGGCTTAGGGTGGACATTCGGTAAATGAAGCTGTCGTGGGTTGACCCGGGATAGTTGGCATATACTGAGGTGATGATTCCCTTGGCATTACATACTACCTGCACGTTGATGGAATGCCAGTGCTTGCGGTTCCTATAGATGTGCTCAGATGCCCTGGGGGGACGTAGAGCCACATGGGTGCAGTCGATGGCACCTAGCACTTTGGGGAATCATGCCACAGCGTAAAAATCCAGGGTGGCAGCATGCCTTTCTGCAGGTGTTCTGGGCAGGTATATGTGCCTGCGGACTGATGGGCGTGCAGTGATGATGTTCAAGACCTGGTGTAGGCAGCGTGACTGGGTGGCCTGTGATACACCACCCACAATGGCACTTGTCCGCTGAAATGATCCAGTGGCTAAGAAGTGCAATACATTGAGGACCTTCTCCAGGGGGCTGAGTGCTTGGGAGCACAGGGTGGGTGATGTGAGGTCATCCTCCCACTCCCTCACCAGGTCCAGTATAATGTGTGGTGGAAACCTGTACCTCCCATGCACCTGGTCATCAGGCATCCCGAAAAGGCTGGTTCTGGGTGTGAATATTCTGGCCCTGACTATCCTCCTCCTCCTCCTTTGGTAGGCCACGCCCACTGCTGCTAGGAACGGTATGTTCATCCTGGGTCTGAGCTTGTTATTTTGTTAGCGCGCAAATTAATGCGTTGCGCGTGTTGTAGGCGAGCGTCTGACCCGCGCACCCCTGAAATCCAGTACCCAGTCCAATAGCGTGTGGAAATTCCCGCGCACCCCGGGATACAGGTGCGCTGACGTACTTGCGTGTGTAAGTGTCCGCGCACCCCTGATATACACGTACATAGGCCAATCGCGTGTACGCGCACTTTTGTCCAATTACACGCGATGAGACTCTGACGTGCTGCCCAATTACACGCGATGACACTCTGACGTGCAGTCTTTCCACGTGTGCTCTGTCATCACGTGCTGTGTGGGAAACACCCGTGCGGGTCACGTCACAGACGCGTTTACGCGCTGAGGGCCTTTGGTCCAATAGCATCGCGTATGCGTGCTGACGCGTTTACGCGCTGAGGGCCTTTGGTCCAATAGAATCGCGTATGCGTGCTGACGCGCTTACGCGCTAAGGGCCTTTCCTCGATTTTCACACTGACGTGCAGGATTTTCACGTGCCAATTCACTCCGTACCAAGCTGGCCACGCGTAAGCACACGGAAGACCACGCTCCTGCCCAGAAGGCCAAACTACTGCCCCCCAGAGCCCCGAGCACGCTCCCACCTGCCATCTGCTGCTGCCTGACTGCCTGCTGCCCACATGCACTGCCATTTGCTGCCTGCACATCAGCCAGGGGTGCTGTTGCTGTAACCACCCCTGCTGGAACCGAAGACTCCCGACTGGAATTCCATCGCTCCACAGCCCAGCCCCAGGACCCAGTTGCCCACCCACTCCTGCCTCTGGGGTTGTCATGTCGGGGTAAACACCATCTGTGACCACTGGCAACCCCCGGCCAGAGAGGCAGAGGGGCACCAGCTTCAGTGCCACCGAAGTTGGTGTCCTGGTGGAGCAAGTCCTGGGGCAGTATGATGCCCTCTTCGGAAGTTCCCGCGCCGACAAGGAAGGACGGACTCGGATCTGGACTGACATCGTGACTGCCATCAACGCGGAGGGGGTGGCAGTCCGGGACTTACAACATGTCAGGAAGCGCTGGGAGGACTACAGGTCCAGGACCCTGAACAAGGCCCGGCGCCTCTTGAAGACAGCGGATGCCAAGGGGCACCGGGGCCACTTGTCGGAAGAACAGATGGGGGTCCTGGAACGCATATCCCCAGCGCTCCACGTCCAGGTCCTAGAGAAGCAGACCCGTCTGGAGTCAAGCGGTGAGTGTACATGCATCTTGATTGTGAGCAGTGCGTGTGGTGATTATTCGGTATTGTGCAGGTTGCACATCTGTTTGTATGGGGTCGAGTATGGGTGGGGGTGTACAGGGCCGTGGGGCTGACACATGCGAGGGCTGTAATGTGTGAGACATGGATGGTGCTTGTGTGTGTAGGCTTGCATGGCAAATGCAGTTGTGCGTGCACACATGTTTGGATGAATGTGTATGTAAGTAGACATGTCCGTGATGTCACGCATGTATGTTGTTTTCAGCTGCATGTATGAGCACTGTGTACATGTGCATGTGTGTGTATTTGACAAGGGTGCATCAGTGATGCAACATGGATGCATGTGACAGCGGTATGTGGAAGCCTGATTGGCAGATGTGACATGGATGCCCGTCTGAACAGTGCGACACTTGGCAGAGGTGTACACATGCATGCAAGTGTGGTGGTGTGTGTACATGTGTGGTGCACTTCCTGTGTTGCATGTGATGTCTGGCTCCCCTTTGTCTGCTGATGCTGTTGTATGTGTATGGATGGTGCTGGCAGTTGCGATATGGCTGTGGTATGGCTCATGTGTGCGAGTTGCAATGACATGTGTGTTGGGGATTGTGATGACATGTCTGAGGTTTGCCAATGCCACTCATGTGCAACTGTCATGTGTGTATGTGTCCATTGTACAGTGCCCTAATGCCTGTGTTTTGTTTCTCCCTGTCTGCAGCGTCAACTGATGAAGAGGGCGGAGAAGGTGCTGTGGAGCACAGCGGCGGGGATCCGACCGCCAGCCAGAGACGCAAGGCCCGGCTCCCCTCCCGTGTTGTCATCTCGTCGGGGAGTGAGGAGTCCGGTGCCGCGTCCCAGGCTGCAGCTGCCGGGGTGAGGTCCAAGAGGCGGAGGTTGCACTTGGACTCCTCGGCAGCAGAAGGGGCAGCTGGGACCCCACAGGGCCCAACAGGGGAAGATGGCACGGAGTCATCCAGGTTGGTGGGGGGTTTGGTGGAGGAGGAGGCCGTGCAAGCACCAGAGACGGGGTCTGGAGGTGGGGATCCCACTGGTGCTAGTGGTGCAGTGCAGGACCAGGGACAGGAGGCAGCACAGGCCGCCACGGAGGTGCCTGTGTGCAATCCTGTCCCCGATCCTGTCCCTGCATCATCTTGCACCAGCAGGGATGCCTACGTCCAGACCCGTTTTCAGGCAGGGGATGAGCTGACGTCAACTGGCCTTCCTCTGCCTGAGGACGTGGCCATCCAGGTCCGGGTTGAGCCAGTCCTGGCTGGTGTGGTGTTGCGTCAACGGGCCATGCGAGGTGACCTGCAGTCTTTTCATGGTGAGACTGCACGTAATCTCGAATGGCTCGTTGACCACGTCAGCCTGCTGGGACAGGTCACCCAGGCCGGATTCCTCCGTCTGATGGGGCTTGCTCCGACCCCCTCCTCAACTGGACCCCCTACGCGCCAGTCGTCCTCTGTGCCATCTTCCCACCCATCAGTCACCTGGGTGCCCTGTGGAGCTGCCTCTGACGGTGCGGCCAGGCTGGTGGAGGAGGCATCCCTGCCACAGTCGGGAGTCGGAGGTCCAGCAGGGGTGGCCACATCAACAACTGCACCCCAGCCGGCGGAGGATGTGCAGGCAGCAGGAGGCAGTGCACGGGCAGAGGCAGAGCAGCAGCAGCAACATGGTGGGAGACATGAAGGCTCGGGGCTTTCCACATCGGAGGGGCAGGCATCGGCCGGAGGGCAGGGGGACCCAGGACAGAGAGTGTCTTCCGTGTGGCAGCGGTTGGGCCACGCCATAGGTGCGGAGCGGCGGCGGGTGGAAGAGGCGCGGCTCACAATGGTCAGGGCGGAGAACTCCATGCGGAGGGCCCTGAGGCGGGCCGAGTGCCTCGAGGCAATCCGCAGGGGGTTGGAGGAGGACATGGCGTCGTCCCTGCGGACCCTCGGGGCCATGGAACTGGACCGCCTCCGGGACATCGAACAGGAGTTCGATGATGCCCTGGCCCGGGACACCACGGAGTGAGCCGCTGGACTTGCCCGCCGCCTTTGTATATAGTTCTTTAGTTTTAGGTTTCCTTTGTTTCTTATTACGATTTGGAGTCGACGGACACTGCTCCACTTTTTGTATATAGTTGATTTTTTGTTAGGTTTTTTAGTAGGTTTCCTTTGTTCAGTTGGGCTCATGGACCCTTGGTAGTTTTTAACATAGTTCTTTATTGCATAGAGATTTTTTTACATTTGACTTTGGACGACATTTTTTTGGATTCTGATTTGCAGTGTTTTTTTTTTAATACGGACATGCAGCTTATTTTTTCTCATTCCCATTGTAGTTTGTTTCCTTTCTTTAGCATTCTTTATTTTTTTCAATACAATTTTGTTTTCATACTTCACTGTGTGGTGTCATCTCATTGGTTTCATGCATGTCATGTTGGGTGTTTTCCCATTCAATTGCAACCATTGTGTGTGACGGACATGGGTTCATTAGCTTCATGAACATTGGGGGTGTAACATGTAATTTCCATTTCCATGTGGGTGAATGGGTTACTTGGTAGGGCTTTTTGGCTGTGGAGGCTGACCATTACGCACATGAATGGGGATTGTGAGGACCTGGTGGAGGGTGCCCCTGGTGGCTGGGGGGTGGGGGTGGTGGGAAACATGGGTGGGGGCCTGGTGGAGGGTGCCCCTGGATGCTGGGGGGTGGGGGTGCAGGGGGACGTGAGTGGGCCTGGTGGAGGGTGCCCCTGGTGGCTGGGGGGTGGGGGTGGTGGGAGACATGGGTGGGGGCCTGGTGGAGGGTGCCCCTGGTGGCTGGGGGGTGGGGGTGCAGGGGGACATGAGTGGGGGCCTGGTGGAGGCTGCCCCTGCACTGCTGGGGGGTGGGGGTGGTGGGAGACATGAGTGGGGGCCTGGTGGAGGGTGCCCCTGGATGCTGGGGGGTGGGGGTGCAGGGGGACATGAGTGGGGGCCTGGTGGAGGGTGCCCCTGGTGGCTGGGGGGTGGGGGTGGTGGGAGACATGGGTGGGGGCCTGGTGGAGGGTGCCCCTGGTGGCTGGGGGGGTGGGGGTGCAGGGGGACATGAGTGGGGGCCTGGTGGAGGCTGCCCCTGCACTGCTGGGGGGTGGGGGTGGTGGGAGACATGAGTGGGGGCCTGGTGGAGGGTGCCCCTGGATGCTGGGGGGTGGGGGTGCAGGGGGACATGAGTGGGGGCCTGGTGGAGGGTGCCCCTGGTGGCTGGGGGGTGGGGGTGGTGGGAGACATGAGTGGGGGCCTGGTGGAGGGTGCCCCTGGATGCTGGGGGGTGGGGGTGCAGGGGGACATGAGTGGGGGCCTGGTGGAGGCTGCCCCTGCACTGCTGGGGGGTGGGGGTGGTGGGAGACATGAGTGGGGGCCTGGTGGGGGCTGCCCATGGTGGCAGGGGGGTGGGGGTGGTGGGAGACATGAGTGGGGGCCTGGTGGAGGGTGCCCCTGCACTGCTGGGGGGTGGGGGTGGTGGGAGACATGGGTGGGGGCCTGGTGGAGGCTGCCCATGGTGGCAGGGGGGTGGGGGTGGTGGGAGACATGAGTGGGGGTCTGGTGGAGGCTGCCCCTGCACTGCTGGGGGGTGGGGGTGGTGGGAGACATGAGTGGGGGCCTGGTGGAGGGTGCCCCTGCACTGCTGGGGGCAGGGGTGGTGGCAGACATGTGTGGGGGCCTGGTGGAGGCTGCCCCTGCACTGCTGGGGGGTGGGGGTGGTGGGAGACATGATTGGGGGCCTGGTGGAGGGTGCCCCTGCACTGCTGGGGGGTGGGGGTGGTGGTAGACATGAGTGGGGGCCTGGTGGAGGCTGCCCCTGCACTGCTGGGGGGTGGGGGTGGTGGGAGACATGAGTGGGGGCCTGGTGGAGGCTGCCCCTGCACTGCTGGGGGGTGGTGGGAGACATGAGTGGGGGCCTGGTGGAGGCTGCCCCTGCACTGCTGGGGGGTGGGGGTGGTGGTAGACATGAGTGGGGGCCTGGTGGAGGCTGCCCCTGCACTGCTGGGGGGTGGGGGTGGTGGGAGACATGAGTGGGGGCCTGGTGGAGGCTGCCCCTGCACTGCTGGGGGGTGGGGGTGGTGGGAGACATGAGTGGGGGCCTGGTGGAGGGTGCCCCTGGTGGCTGGGGGGTGGGGGGGTGGGAGACATGAGTGGGGGCCTGGTGGGGGCTGCCCATGGTGGCAGGGGGGTGGGGGTGGTGGTAGACATGAGTGGGGGCCTGGTGGAGGGTGCCCCTGCACTGCTGGGGGGTGGGGGTGGTGGGAGACATGAGTGGGGGCCTGGTGGGGGCTGTCCATTGTGGCAGGGGGGTGGGGGTGGTGGTAGACATGAGTGGGGGCCTGGTGGAGGCTGCCCCTGGATGCTGGGGGGTGGGGGTGCAGGGGGACATGAGTGGGGGCCTGGTGGAGGGAGCCCCTGGTAGCTGGGGGGTGGGGGTGGTGGGAGACATGGGTGGGGGCCTGGTGGAGGGTGCCCCTGGATGCTGGGGGGTGGGGGTGCAGGGGGACATGAGTGGGGGCCTGGTGGAGGGTGCCCCTGGTGGCTGGGGGGTGGGGGTGGTGGGAGACATGAGTGGGGGCCTGTTGGAGGGTGCCCCTGCACTGCTGGGGGGTGGGGGTGGTGGGAGACATGGGTGGGGGCCTGGTGGAGGCTGCCCCTGGGTGCTGGGGGGTGGGGGTGCAGGGGGACATGAGTGGGGGCCTGGTGGAGGGTGCCCCTGGTGGCTGGGGGGTGGGGGTGGTGGGAGACATGAGTGGGGGCCTGGTGGAGGCTGCCCCTGCACTGCTGGGGGGTGGGGGTGGTGGGAGACATGAGTGGGGGCCTGGTGGAGGCTGCCCCTGCACTGCTGGGGGGTGGGGGTGCAGGGGGACATGAGTGGGGGCCTGGTGGAGGGTACCCCTGGATGCTGGGGGGTGGGGGTGCAGGGGGACATGAGTGGGGGCCTGGTGGAGGGTGCCCCTGGTGGCTGGGGGGTGGGGGTGGTGGGAGACATGAGTGGGGGCCTGGTGGAGGCTGCCCCTGCACTGCTGGGGGGTGGGGGTGGTGGGAGACATGAGTGGGGGCCTGGTGGAGGCTGCCCCTGCACTGCTGGGGGGTGGGGGTGGTGGGAGACATGAGTGGGGCCTGGTGGGGGCTGCCCATGGTGGCAGGGGGTTGGGGGTGGTGGGAGACATGAGTGGGGGCTGCCCATGGTGGCAGGGGGGTGGGAGTGGTGGGAGACATGAGTGGGGGCCTGGTGGAGGCTGCCCCTGCACTGCTGGGGGGTGGGGGTGGTGGGAGACATGACTGGGGGCCTGGTGGAGGGTGCCCCTGGTGGCTGGGGGGTGGGGGTGGTGGGAGACATGAGTGGGGGCCTGGTGGGGGCTGCCCATGGTGGCAGGGGGGTGGGGGTGGTGGGAGACATGAGTGGGGGCCTGGTGGAGGCTGCCCCTGCACTGCTGGGGGGTGGGGGTGGTGGGAGACATGAGTGGGGGCCTGGTGGGTGCTGCCCATGGTGGCAGGGGGGTGGGGGTGGTGGGAGACATGAGTGGGGGCCTGGTGGAGGGTGCCCCTGCACTGCTGGGGGGTGGGGGTGGTGGGAGACATGAGTGGTGGCCTGGCTGAGGCTGCCCCTCCACTGCTGGGGGGTGGGGGTGCAGGGGGACATGAGTGGGGGCCTGGTGGAGGGTGCCCCTGGATGCTGGGGGGTGGGGGTGCAGGGGGACATGAGTGGGGGCCTGGTGGGTGCTGCCCATGGTGGCTGGGGGGTGGGGGTGGTGGGAGACATGAGTGGGGGCCTGGTGGAGGCTGCCCCTGCACTGCTGGGGGGTGGGGGTGCAGGGGGACATGAGTGGGGGCCTGGTGGAGGGTGCCCCTGGATGCTGGGGGGTGGGGGTGCAGGGGGACATGAGTGGGGGCCTGGTGGAGGGTGCCCCTGGTGGCTGGGGGGTGGGGGTGGTGGGAGACATGAGTGGGGGCCTGGTGGAGGCTGCCCCTGCACTGCTGGGGGGTGGGGGTGGTGGGAGACATGAGTGGGGGCCTGGTGGAGGCTGCCCCTGCACTGCTGGGGGGTGGGGGTGGTGGGAGACATGAGTGGGGGCCTGGTGGGGGCTGCCCATGGTGGCAGGGGGGTGGGGGTGGTGGGAGACATGAGTGGGGGCCTGGTGGGGGCTGCCCATGGTGGCAGGGGGTGGGGGTGGTGGGAGACATGAGTGGGGGCCTGGTGGAGGCTGCCCCTGCACTGCTCGGGGGTGGGGGTGGTGGGACACATGAGTGGGGGCCTGGTGGAGGGTGCCCCTGGTGGCTGGGGGGTGGGGGTGGTGGGAGACATGAGTGGGGGCCTGGTGGGGGCTGCCCATGGTGGCAGGCGGGTGGGGGTGGTGGGAGACATGAGTGGGGGCCTGGTGGAGGCTGCCCCTGCACTGCTGGGGGGTGGGGGTGGTGGGAGACATGAGTGGGGGCCTGGTGGGTGCTGCCCATGGTGGCCGGGGGGTGGGGGTGGTGGGAGACATGAGTGGGGGCCTGGTGGAGGGTGCCCCTGCACTGCTGGGGGGTGGGGGTGGTGGGAGACAAGGGTGGGGGCCTGGTGGAGGCTGCCCATGGTGGCAGGGGGGTGGGGGTGGTGGGAGACATGAGTGGGGGCCTGGTGGAGGCTGCCCCTGCACTGCTGGGGGGTGGGGGTGGTGGGAGACATGAGTGGGGGCCTGGTGGAGGGTGCCCCTGCACTGCTGGGGGGTGGGGGTGGTGGTAGACATGAGTGGGGGCCTGGTGGAGGCTGCCCCTGCACTGCTGGGGGGTGGGGGTGGTGGGAGACATGAGTGGGGGCCTGGTGGAGGCTGCCCCTGCACTGCTGGGGGGTGGGGGTGGTGGTAGACATGAGTGGGGGCCTGGTGGAGGGTGCCCCTGGTGGCTGGGGGGTGGGGGGTGTGGTTCGACATGAGTGGGGGCCTGGTGGGGGCTGCCCATGGTGGCAGGGGGGTGGGGGTGGTGGGAGACATGAGTGGGGGCCTGGTGGAGGCTGCCCCTGTACTGCTGGGGGGTGGGGGTGGTGGGAGACATGAGTGGGGGCCTGGTGGAGGGTGCCCCTGCACTGCTGGGGGGTGGGGGTGGTGGTAGACATGAGTGGGGGCCTGGTGGAGGCTGCCCCTGCACTGCTGGGGGGTGGGGGTTGTGGGAGACATGAGTGGGGGCCTGGTGGAGGGTGCCCCTGCACTGCTGGGGGGTGGGGGTGGTGGTAGACATGAGTGGGGGCCTGGTGGAGGCTGCCCCTGCACTGCTGGGGGGTGGGGGTGGTGGGAGACATGAGTGGGGGCCTGGTGGAGGCTGCCCCTGCACTGCTGGGGGGTGGGGGTGGTGGGAGACATGAGTGGGGGCCTGGTGGAGGGTGCCCCTGCACTGCTGGGGGGTGGGGGTGGTGGTAGACATGAGTGGGGGCCTGGTGGAGGCTGCCCCTGCACTGCTGGGGGGTGGGGGTGGTGGGAGACATGAGTGGGGGCCTGGTGGAGGCTGCCCCTGCACTGCTGGGGGGTGGGGGTGGTGGTAGACATGAGTGGGGGCCTGGTGGAGGGTGCCCCTGGTGGCTGGGGGGTGGGGGGGGGTGGTTCGACATGAGTGGGGGCCTGGTGGGGACTGCCCATGGTGGCAGGGGGGTGGGGGTGGTGGGAGACATGAGTAGGGGCCTGGTGGTGGGTGCCCCTAGGGGGTGGGGGATGGGGGTGGTGGGAGACATGCATTGTTGATCAGTAGTGCAAGGTGACATGTGGGTTGGCTCGGGGGCATGCCCATGGTGGATGGGCTGCCTGCGGGACATGAGCAGGGGTGCAGGGTAGTCCCCCGTGGTGTGGGCTGCCTGCAGGGGCCGTGGAGGTTGTGGACCGTACACCTGGGAGGACCCACACGGCCAATTCACGTGTGGTACTCCCCAGAACCCCTGAAATGCACATACCCTGCTGAAATCGCATGTGGAACTTCCCGCGCACCCCTGAAATACACGTACCCTGCTCGCACTGGGCCAATCGCATGTGGAACTTCCCGCGCACCCCTGAAATGCACGTACCCTGATGAAATCGCGTGTGGAACTTCCCGCGCACCCCTGAAATACACATACCCTGCTGAAATCGCGTGTGGAAATTCCCGCGCACCCCTGAAATACACGTACCCTGCTCGCACTGGGCCAATCGCGTGTGGAACTTCCCGGGTACCCCTGAAATACACGTACCCTGATGAAATCGCGTGTGGAACTTCCCGCGCACCCCTGAAATACACATACCCTGCTGAAATCGCATGTGGAACTTCCCGCGCACCCCTGAAATACACATACCCTGCTGAAATCGCGTGTGGAAATTCCCGCGCACCCCTGAAATACACGTACCCTGCTCGCACTGGGCCAATCGCGTGTGGAACTTCCTGCGCACCCCTGAAATACACGTACCCTGCTTGCACGGGGCCAATCGCGTGTGGAACTTCCCGCGCACCCCTGAAATACACGTACCCTGCTCGCACTGGGCCAATCGCGTGTGGAACTTCCCGCGCACCCCTGAAATACACGTACCCTGATGAAATCGCGTGTGGAACTTCCCGCGCACCCATGAAATACACATACCCTGCTGAAATCGCGTGTGGAACTTCCCGCGCACACCTGAAATCCACGTACACGGGCAAATCGCGTGTGGAACTTCCCGCGCACCCCTGAAATCCACGTACCCGGCCAAATCGCGTGTGAGACTTCCCGCGCACCCCGGTATACACGCACACGTATTTTTTGTCAGCGGGTGTCCGTGTTTGTGGGTACCCCTTTGCACGTCATTTGTCCTGGAGGGCCACAGTATAGGACATTCATCATGGCAGTATATAGGTGCTATTTGTTGATGCACCTTTTGGCGCACATTTCTTACAGCCGCAGAGACGCTACCGCCTGCTTTCTTGTGGCGGTCGTGTTTGTGCCTGTGCGCTGGTTTGAGCGTGCGCTTTTTTGCCCTATTCTATTCCATGAATACGTGTTGTAGGCGAGCGTGTGGGCGTTCCGCGCACTTGTGCCCTTTACTTCCCCCGTGATGCCCACGTTTTGGCAAGTTGTTCCCCATTCCGAGTGTTACGCCCGTGTTACGCCTACTTTTGTTGCGTGCGCCGCGCTATGTGCGATTTTCGCTGTGGCCTGTGCGATTTTCGCTGTGACCAGGCGCACGCAGTTAGATGGCCTGTGCGCCAACGTGCGCCGCGCACTTTTTTATCGCACATCCGCTGGTTTTCTCGCGCACGGCCTTCCATGAATCGATGTGCGCTGCTTTTCGTGCGATTTTCGCACTTGCACTGCGATTTTCGCTATTCCACTGCGATTCGCACGTTTTTGCCCACTTGCGCCGCGCTAATTATTCCATGAATCGGCCTCTATAAGGTTGTATTGTGTTTTGACCTTGACAGACAGAGATTGTGATGAAAGACTTCTCTTGAAGGAGTGTTGCTAAAACGTAAGAGAAGATAAAGATGAAATTTCTGAAACGAAACCACTTTTACATATTATATCACTATGCGAAAGATCGTTGGCACACGCAGAGTCGTATTTTCGGACTGCACCACTCGTAGACAATGGAAATTGCAATTGTACTGTAAGTAACCCTTTACATTACTTTATACCAAATATAATTACAATAGCGTAGCATTAAAGACAGCTGAAGTTGAACTTGTTCGTTGAAAGTGGCATAATGTTTTCTACCGCGTACTATCACCGCCGAATTGATCCCCTGTCGTTTAGAGGGCTCTGAAAAAGGCAGACGACACAGAGTGGGTTAATAGAAAAAATTTAACCGGTCTATAGGCGGTCAAGCGCTCTACTCGCTGTGCCACTTTACTGTAGCCTGTCAAGTGGCACAGCGAGTACAGCGCTTGCTTTGACATCCGTGCACAGCTTGCTAACGCAAGTTCGAATCCCGGCAAGCCCAAACTCAGCCTTTCATCCTTCCGTGGTCGATAAATGAGCACCACACACCGTGGTTAATAATAAGCACCGCTTAGATACCTCACAGTTCTTAGCGCTATATGAATGGGAAAATATTATTATTTTATTATTAACATACTCTGTTGCACTATCTTCGATAGCAAATAGTTTCACGCCCTAATAATTAAAATGATGATTTTTAATGAAGATCGGCTGGTGAGACTAATTTATGTTTTTTAAAACAGGTACGTGGCCCTGTTTTGTCTATGTCACGATTTACAGACTCCAGCGGATGGGGTCTTCAACTGCCAGGTGCAAGTCCAAATATGCAACTTCATGACCCTCACCATTTTATGGGACAATCGCCAAGGACCAATATGCCCTTACGCAGTACTAGCGGCTACAAACAACATACCAACCAATACGGTGGTCTAATGGCTTGTTGTTGGAGCAACCTTCCGATTATCAGAGAGACCATTTACTGCTTTTATCATAAACCAACAGCCTATCTACCGCAAAGGAACAACGCGCGGCTCCAAATAAACTTTTGCTGATCGACAGCAGAGACAATAGCAAATCGCTGAATATTCACTAAACATTTCATGTGAAATAAATGTACTTTACCAAATGTACAATCCTGCTGTTATTCCGAATTGTGGCGCACTGAGTTGTAACCAGATCTAACACTCTCTGTACCGCAAAGGAACATCGCGTGTCTCAACATGAACTTTTGCGGATCGACAACAAAGACAAATGCAAATTGCTGAATATTCTCTAAACATTTGATGTCAAATAAATGTACTTTACAACATTTACAATCTTGCTCTTGCTCTTTGCTTTTAAATCACAGTTTCATATTCTGAATGTGGCGCGCTGTGTTGTGACATAATGTGTGTTGTCTTCCGGGTTCTGTGTAAAGTCGCTTAGTACTGGAGACGACTGGGCGTGTTTCATTACGCACCCTGTAACGTCACGGAGAAAGGCGGGGAATATGAATGCTTTGATAATATCAGGCTTAGTGGCGGGAGATATGATTTAGTGTCGCAAAAACAAATCAGCCAGGTCAATAGCGCCAGTCATAGGATTATCACATAATGTCGACGCACACCAGCCGGATTTATCGTTTCTTTAGTGGACAAAAAGTCGGTTGACGCCCCTAGGAAATTGTACTATTAGCGGACAAAAGGAGTGCTCTTAAAACACTTTCACCCTGACAACGAACAATACAAACAACGTTCTCAGAACACCCCCATTTTGCGTAATTGCAACCATTTCGGGACACTGCGAGTGTTCTTAGAACACATTCAACTAGACAGATTACAATACGGACAGGGAAGTCCGTCCGCGAAGCGAACGCAGATATCACTAATTTTTTTGCCTTACATTTTAGTCATTTTTAAAAAAACTACTGGACAGATTTACACCAAATTTACAAAAGCACGCTTGGGACCAGGCCGCCACTCCTGCCGCAAATTTGGTGTAAATCCGTCCAGCGGTTCGGGCTGTAGCCGTGCGCAAAAGTTTTTTCCCATTCAGTCTATGGGAAAAAAAAAGTTTTGGGACCCCCCTATAACTTTGCCCCCCCTGGACGAATCCTCACCAAACTTTGCAAAACAATTCAGAGTGACCCAACTACTTTTTTTGCAACGTTTGATGAGGATCCGTCCAGGGAGAGCGAAGTTATAAGCCGCCCAAAAAGTGCTCTTCCTATGGAAACAGCAACTTAACCATAACTACATGGCCACTACCGTATATATATATATATATATCATTGTCCGTTTGACCATTTCCATGATATTGTGCAGAGGCAGCGCCACCAGGCTCTCAGGAAGCTGCCTCGCTCTCAGCCTGCCTGATGGTGGCTGCAGGGTTGCCTGGGCATTGGGACTGTTATTTTGTTTTGTTTCCTCCTGTTGTAAAGTTAAAAATAACAACAACAGGCTGCCAGCACCCATGTGGTCCACAGTGGAGATCACTAGCAGGATACTTGGTGTTCGGTTTTGTTTCACTTCCTTTTGAATTTTGCATTCAAAGGGAAAGCAAGACTCTGAGTGCCAACTGCTGATGAGCAAAGTGCTCTCTGCATGACTGGGGTCTCGCCTGACAGGTGCCAAGGCATGGCAGCCAGCCAGGCAGTCCGCCCTGACTCTGAGGCAGGCACTAGAAGGAGGCATCAGGGCCACCTGTTGGGGGCTGCTCCGGGGCACCGGGCAGCCCCATACTCAGGTCGGGGGACACCCGATGATGCACACCGGTGCAGTGCTCACGCTGCAGACACAAGGGTGGGGGTCATCTCACCCACTCCGGATCACCGGAGCTCCGCACAGGGCCGGGTGGCAACCGGCTTACCGCAGCCTCGGCTCTGGGGGCACCCAGGCCGGGGTCGTCACCCTGGCCCAACTCACATGGCAAGGGCGACACACATGGACGGCATTGCCCGGCAGGGGCACCATCCGGACGGCGTTGCCCAGCAGGGGCACCGTCCTGGAGCTGTGCCCCGTCCTTGGGCCTAGCAGACGTGGAGAGGCACCAGCATGGTGCTGACAAACACACACACACACACAGAGTCCAGTTGGTCTGACTGATGAGCCGGAAACGGCCTGTTCCCTTTATTATGTTGGTCACGTGGCTACTGCAATGTGACCCGTGACAACATCCTTGGAGCTACCATGCTCCCAGGGGTTTACACTGCAACACCACTCCATTTTTTAATAAACAACTCCAGAGTTCCCTCTGTTCTTGCGGGCCCAGTTGGGGGTGGGCCCGCCTTGTGTTGGGGATGGAGGAAAAAGCTTCCACCTCACCCATCCGCGGCAAACGCCGCCTGGCAGCCGCTCCGGTGGGGGGGGAGCGCTCCTCCATGCTGCAGGGCAGCCACCAGCACGGATCTCCGCACTCCCTGGGGGCCGCCTCAGCTGTTTGGCGGCCCGAGCACATCCCCAGTGCTGCGGCCAACGCCGCTCGATGTTCGGGGCCGCCTCAGGTGTTCGGCGGCCCCCATTCACAGTTTTCAGCACCGCCCACTCCTCAGAGCGGGCTCCGGCGCTGCGGCTACACCCGCATGGAGTGCGGCCGAGGCCTCCACCATTTAGGGTCACCAGGCGACCTTGGACCACCCCTCTAGCGGCCAACGCCGCGTCCACACCACGGGCACCAGGCGGGCCATACCCCTCAGCAGCACGGGCCCTGGACCACCCTCTGAGTGGCCGACGCAGCAGACATTCTCTCCCCCACAGGGGAAACACCGCATCCCCGCTCCTGCTGGTGACGGTGTGGGGAAAAAAAACCTCTTCCTCTCGCGGCCGACGCCGCAGACTTCCTCCGTCTCTCCCCTCCCCTGATGCGGCAGAGACCGCGCCCAGGATGGGGGAGGGGCGCAGCGGCTGACGCCGCGGAATTCCTCACATGGGCCCAGTTGATGTCGGGCCCGCCACGATATTACTTCAATGCGGGCCCAGATGTAGATGGGCCCGCCACACAACGTCTTCAGGGCACGCAAGGCCCATTCCTTGTCGCCATTGTTGGGGGTTGCTGCAGGGCTCCGGGCAGCCCCATACTCAGGTCGGGGGACACCCAATGACGCACACCGGTGCAGCGCTCACGCCGCAGACACAAGGGTGCGGGTCACCTCACCCACTCCGGATCACCGGAGATCCGCACAGGGCCGGGTCACATGGCCAGGGCGACACACATGGATGGCATTGCCCGGCAGGGGCACCGTCCGGACGGCGTTGCCCAGCAGGAGCACCGTCCTGGAGCTGGGCCCCGTCCTTGGGCCCAGCACACGTGGTGAGGCACCAGCATGGTGCTGACAAACACACACACACACGGAGTCCAGTTGGTCTGACTCAGTTCCGTCTCCCAAGTCCCTGGTCTCAGCATTCATCCAGCATTCAGCCAGGAGCCTTCCACCTTCCCTCGGTTCTGTCCTCCACCAACTCCTTGCCAGTCCAGCCTCCCTTGTCTCCTTGTTCACATGTTAGGCGGTCTGTTCCAGTAGCACCCGAGGGGGGAGCATTTGGTAAACAATCTTGCAAATTATGCATCGTAACGACTTGTGTTCAATAGTGCTAGTGTTACTAGTGTGTGTACAAATACCACCATCATTCCAAATGACCTGAAGAATCAGCAAATATTAGACACATCATATATGTCAATAGGTTATGCGTATTTTTTACACTGACTGTGCCAACCATCACGGTCTAGCAGCACAATGGCTCGGCCTGTGAGAGTGGCACATTGTGCACTCTCTCTCAGAACTATATATCCAGCCAGACCATGGCCTGAAAATCTCAAATCTAAGGAATAAGTAGAGGCCCTGTTATCACATGGGGTGAACAAGATCTTGAACAAATATTCAACTAACGGTGCATCATACACTTACGTTTCTTTGGCCCATCATCATCTAGCAGCTCTAAGAATAATTCGAACACAAGAAGAAGGATAAAACACACATGTAGGCATTGCTTTATTATTCGTAAGACTTAAGCGTCTGTGATCAAATCGCTCAAGAGGTCACTTGCCACTGTTCATAGAAATGCCATGGAGAAAAATAGAGCTTGGTTAGATTTAATGTACTTCGGCTGTAGAGGTTTGCATTTAGCCTGCAGATGACAGGCTCTAGTTGTAATATAAGCAAGCATTGGCAATGCCAACAGTTTGGGCTTTAGTAAGCATGGGAAAGGACACTTCCAGGCACTGCTGTTGTGGTATTAACTGGCCATTGATGGTCGCAGCTGTAAAATGCTGCAAGTACCTGGACATATCATTTTCTCCTGGCCCTGCAGAAATGGTGCAGCATCGAGACTCATTTAAAAGTGCAAAAGTTATAGTTGACATCTTGTGTGGAAGATAGATAACCAGCATGCTGTGCTATAGTAGCTCTTCAGTTCGGAGCCAAATGGAAAGCCCCTAGTTACTGGGTGATGCTTGATATCCAGGTGGTGCTTATCATATATTTTTTACAAGCCCTGCTCTATACTTATATGACATATACTGTGTTTCTTGTGTTTTCTTCATCTTTACTTTGTTTTTTGGAGACAGGCTGCTGTTCAAGTATCCACTCCAGCAAGTCTTTAGCAGAGCTACCAACAGCCAGTCGGACAAGTCCATCACTGTGGGTAAGTAACCACTAGTAATTGTATATCTTCAATGCAGTGTAAAGTAACATGGTCCTGTATAGCGCATGTCAGCCACTATGGCGACCTTTTTTGATTTTTTTTTAAAGGATTATTATTACTGGTTTTCTCAAGCGTTTAACCAAAACATTTAATGCAACAAATACCATTAACCATCCATAAGTATCTTTTTTCTGTAAAGTTGTCAATTCACACGATTCATGGATAAGGGTTCGAGGGCCACTTTTTTTGAGGTGAGGGACACTTTTTCTTGTCCAAGTGGGATACACTCATTCACCTTGACAGAGCATTATTTCCTGTAGAAGATCTGTGGACATCCATATTTACTCAATTAAATGCTTACAGCAAATGCTAACAAGTTGAATGCTAAGAAATGTCAGTTTGAAGGCTTTTTACTTGGTTCGCTGTGACACTTCATCTTGTATGACCGCACAGATGCTATCAATTATACTACTGCATTGCCATACAAAGTGAAGAAATGATGGCAAAAACACAAAAAAACATGAAAAACACCATATCGCCAGAATGTAAAAGCAGAACACGAGAAAAGGAGACAATCCGTGATGAATAAGAATACATTAATAGGTAATTAAAGGAGTTTTAGTCACTTTGGAATATGTTTGCTACAATCCAATAACCAAGTGCAGGCACCTGAGTTTGCATTCAGACTTATTATTTATGTAACAACCACAGTCTATAGAGTCATTATCGAAACCATTTTTTTTTTTTGTTGTATTGATTTTTGGGGTTATATCTATTACAACCTCAGTTAGTTCTTTCCGCCAGGGGATGTATTGGCATTCACTTCAAAGACAAGAAATCCCAGAAGTTCCATCCTGTGTATAATTCAAGTCCTTGTAAATAAATAATAGGAATTGTCTCTGTGTATTTGTTAGCTGTGCGCTATGGAAATACCTCCATATAGACTGCAAGACTGCTACACTGAAACACCCGGTCGGATTACATGAAGTGCTTGGGTGCATTTACATCTATTTTTCACCACCAGTGTGCAAGTAGCCCAGGTGTATCGAAGGCGTTTTTTTTCCACTGTCTCTCTCTCTCTTTCTCTCTCTCTCGCTCTCTCTCTCTTCCTCTCTCCCTCTCCCCCCTCTCTCTCTCTCTCCCTCTCCCCCTTCCTTCCTTTCTTCCTTCCTCTTCTCAAGAAGAAAGACAGAAGGAAAGAAAGTGAGAGTATATTATTAGTGGTCCCTATATCTGCTGTTGAGACTACGTGCACCCAATCACAAATGAACTCGTTTTTATCGATAATACATAATTTCAAGGTCGTGCAGTGACACGCTCTAAACACAGCATGCCTGAACAAAATACTGCTCCCTGCAGTACAAAACCTGCTGTGGCTAAAAAGCGGACAATGCTACCAAGCACAATAACACAGATTGGTGCAAACACAATACAACAATCCGTAGCCCAACACTGACGCACATTTAAGTGATCAGGCCCAGTATCTGTAAAACAGATATATTACTTCATGGTGCCAATGTGTTTGCACTGGTACGGTCGAAATTGCACCGACATGTGCACTGATCAAGTAATGCAGATAGAACATGGCACAAATGACTTTTTGATGTGAAATTGTTCGCCAGTGGTTCAAAAGTGCACGGATCTGGTACACTTTCTATGATCTTGCTACAAATTTCCACCATTTCTGCCTCTCTCAGTATTGGTGGTATTACACACACTTTGCTACAAATGTCCACCATTTCTGCCTTTCTCAGTATTGGTGGTATTACACAAACGTTGCAGTAGTGCAAGTGCAATTAGCACTAGTGCAAACATGGCCCTACTGCAAAAACATATTATTTGACTGCATGTTTGCATCAGGACAGTGTTGGCCCCAGTCCGATTCCTTTACTCTGGAGTAAAAATACATTGGCCCTCATTACGACCCAGGCGGTAAGGGGTTTACGCCGGCGTAAACTTCGCCGACCCTTACCGCCTGAGTACGAGTTCCCTTAGCGCCATGGCGGATTTAACACCTGCTTTTAGCAGGTGTTAAAATCCATGGCGCTAAGGGACCTCGTTGTTAATTACGCCACCGTAATTTACGGTGGCGTAATTAACGCCTTCCCCACTCCCATTATGCCCTATGGGGCAAAAATGGGAATGGGGAAGGGTAAATGGGGATTGGGGACTTACCGCCCCGCCAAGGTCGGAATGGGGCGGTAAGTCCGCCAACCACCATGGCGGAGTTGGCAGCTTAGCGCCATGGACCATGGTGCTAATAGCACCATGGTTCTCCGCCAAGGTCGTAATGAGGGCCATTGACGTAAAACCTCACTTGGGCAATTTGTTGAACTTTTGTTTGGTGTAACGTTTCTGTAACATGGCAGTCTCCATTTTTGGTGGTGTCTGTTAGTCTTTTGGTTGCATGTTTATTTTCATAAGGAAAACGTGTATGTTCCATTCAGAAAAGTGTCCAGTATTCTCTTATCTTTGATCCTAGATACTGAGGTTCCATTTTTCTATGGTCGGCAAGGAGATATCGCGGACAAGCATTGTAAACATGTACTGTAACATCAATGTTTAGGTATTTTCTATATGTACAGCGGTTACGTATTGTTTGACTTTATTTCTGGGGAGTGCAAATGTCTTTTACTAAAGTTATTTGGAATTATGATAAATACTTACATGATCACATCTTTTAGTTGCATAACATATTTTGAGTCCTTAAGGCATTAGCGGAAATGTTATTTCCTAGGGTTATTTTGGTATAATGATTTTGGTTACTGTGTTGAACGATCGTGGAATTTGTTGTCCAAAACATATGGAGGTTCACATAATGTGTGACCATTCTATGGTATGTATGTTTGGAATGTGCAAACTATTTGTAATTGTGTAGTTATTGTGCAATTTGGAAGTTAATTAAGAAGTAAAAGTACTTGAATGGAACATCGCTTTGTATCGCATCCGAAGTGCTCCGGAAGTGTGGCTGTTGTGCTGGAAGCTCTGATTTCTTCGATTCCTCTAGTGGACTATTTGCTGCACGGGGTCGGCAAGAAGAAGTTTTCTCTGCCGCTTTATGCGCGTAACGCGCTGCCTACAGGACTGTTCTCCTGTTTCTACTGTGGATTTAGGTGATTTCTTGTCAACTGTTGTCTTATCTCGTGGGTTTTGACGCAGATTTTGCCGCGAGTCCAGTAGCCTGTCTGAAGGGGTAACTTACTCTCTTCTCCTCTTTTCAGCTCTGCCTACTCTGCTCCGCCTCCCGCCTCGAGCCCACTCTCCTCCCACAGCCTCTTCCTTATCAGCACCAGTGCACGCGCATCCCGCGCGCGCATCCGAAGTGCTCCGGAAGTGTGGCTGTTGGGCTGGCGGTGGTCGGGGGTTGAGGTATTGAGCTAGTTAGTGTCTATTTAAACTGCTTTTGCAATTTGTGCCATCCTCGCAATTAGCCTCTCATTCCTACTTATTCCATTCTGATTCAAACTCAATATGAGAAAAAACAAAATGATGGGTATGAAAAATAATGTCAGAGCTGATTTTTTTGCAACAGTTAGTACTAGACGTGCTAGCTTAGCCCGCGCTGCTGTCCTTCCTCTACCTGATATCAATGATGATGAAGAAGCACTTTTGCAATGTGCTCAGGACTGCTCCAGTGCAGGTAAAGCAATTGAAGGCCAAATAGACCCATCCCAACCACTCTTTTTAGAGCTTGAGTCTCCCGACGATACTCAATCTAAAAAGAAAACATCTTTGCATAAAGAAGGGGCTGCCACAACTAATGAACCATGTATATCTAGTGGCTTTGCTTACGAACATTTTGATAAACTCCCATCTTCTTTTCCATTAGGCAAAGACAATTTAGCTTTGCAGGGTATGGGGAAGCCACCTGCTTTCAGCACGGGTGACTTGGTGGACCCCAGACACTCTGCTGTGACCACCGACTTTATGACAATGATGGGTATTTTTAATCGTCTGCTGTTGTCAGAGTTAAGAAAGCAGACAGATGTGATAACCAACTTGGCCTCTGAAATAGGGAACTTACCCAAAATGTTGGGTGAGACAATCACTACTGTGCTTCCCCCAATTCTGGTGAAGGAGCTGAGGGTCACAAAGGGAGCTAAAGTTCCGAATGTGGATAGAAACCCTATACCTACTGATGAAATAATAATTCCCCACTCAGGGGGTAGCTAGCAGTGATTTGTCTCAGGATGAAGGGGAGAAAGGTAATGCCACCACTGCTGAGAAAGAGCTCTCTAACTCTAAAGATGACTTTGAAGTAAACATATCAAAAAGACAGGGTAAGAAACTGGGCAAAATTAGGAAAAAATAGCAATGATGCTTTCAAAAAGTCATCTCGAAAATGTATGAGGGCGCCTGAGATTAAACATGCAATGCTTGATGATGTGGATGTAATTTTTGTCCCTGAAGATAAAGTAGAAAATCATAAGAAAAACATGAACACACAATATAACCCTGCTGATGTATATGTAGAGAATGTCTCTGGTGTTCAGGGTTTTTTCTCTGAGGGGGAACTAGCGTTATGTGATGCTTGAAAAAAGAAAAGGGGAGCCATGTATGAGATTTTCAAATCAACTCCTTTTCCAGAAAACCATACAGAGCCACCTAACCCCAATCTGGTTTGGGGGAGGAAGGCCCATTCTGATTCAACAGTAACCAATGTTATGACTGAGATGAAACTAGATACATTTGGTACAAAAACCGGACCTATGGATAAATCCGGAAAGATTTGTGGTATCACTGTCAATACTGGCATGGGTATTACTGGTTTGAAAGTACCAAAAGCTCCTATTCAGCTAACTTCGACGAGTGAGTGTAATCCTGTCAATGTGGCAAGCTACACTCAAGAGTCAACAATGGTTTCCAATGTTGTGGGTAAAGGGCTGGTGGGGTCCGTCTGTGATAACAGGGAGGAAGAAATGCATCACCTCATTTTGAAGGTGCTTAAAGATAATATGTTATTACAACGTGAGCGTAACCCGTCTGTCCCTCTAGCCCCTGCTAAAATCACTGAATCATCATATGACAGTAAGAAAGAGAATGACCCCCGTATGACTAGGGGTTTTGGAGAGCTAATGTATTCGAACAAATCTAGTGAAGGTTATGACCACAGAATACCAACTGCAGCCCAACTAGATACTGACCTAAGACAACCAGCATGGCCCGAACTACCTGGATTAATTCTTAAAACGCTATTAAATGACAACGGCAATGCTGCATTGAGCATACCATATATCTTATCTCTGTTTGCGACTTTCCCTGAACTTAGTCTTATTTCATCTACTGAAATTTTTCTGGTTGACTTCCTACATAAATTCAGGTATGATTATGTTCGTTTGATCATCCCCTCTCCTTTGGTGAGATCGCTACTCTTGAGAGAGGCCGAACAACTGCAATCTCCAGGGTTTGGCATTTACGTACATAAGGCCAACTTACCACAGGTTCTAAATCCACCATCCAGGCAAGCGAAACATGACACAGGCTACTCAATGCCCAATATTGATAGGGTCAACTCTAAAGCCAACTCGGAACTGGATAAACAAGAGTGGAGGTGGCTAGCCTTGTCCCTGCGTGAGTCGATTGACTCTCTCAAACAGCTGGGTAAACCACTCTAGCTCTGAGAGCACTCTAAAGTTTGTGAGATGGAATTCAAGAGGCAGCTTTAATCTCTTATACAATGAAGATCTTATGCGTTTCCTGGCACAGTTTGACTTTATCTTACTTCAGGAAACTTGGTGTAGAACCGAACTGTGTTGGGATGGTTTTATGGTGATTTCAAACTGTGCACATGCTGGTAATAAGGGTTGCCCCAAAGGGGGCCTTACCATAGTGGCCAAAATAACAAATGATCTGGTAAAAACGGGTGAATGGCGTTGTTTACATCATTTTCTTGTGGCTTCCTTTCATTTGGGGGCTAATCAGGATTGTGTAGCCATTCTCATTTTTAATGTGTATTGGAACCCAACCGAACTTGCAGCTTGCCAATGAGTTAACCAAGTTGGGATCTATCGTTGAACTATGGTTGGTTAACAACAAAGGTGGTCAACTGGTGATTGCTGGAGACCTTAATGCCTACTGTTATAGTGATTGTATGCTTGGGGATATCATCTTAGCCAATTCTTGTGATTTGGGTAAAACTGGGGGTAAACCCAAGCTGAGGGGCAGAATGTGGACTCATTTTGCGGAATTGTGGGCTCTTGACGTTCTGCACGATGACAATTTCACATGGAAAGCCCGTGGTCTCACTTCTATTATTGATTACATTTTTTGTCTAGTGGCCTGTCAATATGTTTGCGTAAATTTGAGATCAAAGAAACTAGTTGTAGTGATCATTGTTTTTTGATGTTTGAAACAACTGTAAATGTGCAAAGTACAAAGGCATACATGTATAAACACAAATTGTCCTCTGGTGTAAAGGGCAATAGAATAAAGTGGACTCATGGCAAAAACGTCAAGTTCACCTCTACTATGGTGAAAGACTTTGAGAGCATGACTCCCTATCAACGGGCTGACTGTTATTCTGCTGCACATTTTACTGCATACATCCATTTAACCATCAATAAAATAGAGAAACAACTAAATAAAAATTTCAAATAAAAAAGTAAACAGAATCACAGTACTGACGGCAAAGTCCATGAACGCAGATGTGCATATAGGAAACAATTAAGACACCTTAACAAATCCGGTCTCCCCCAACCCGATATCACGTTAATGACAAAGAAAATTAAACAAAGCTACATAAATTGGTTGATCCACCATAGAGGTTAACGTTCACAAATGGACGGTGAAGCTATGTTACGAGCTTTGAAGAGCTCAAGTTGCATAAACTTTTGGTCCTTAAATAATGAATTAGAAAGACCTCAAAAGTTGGCCAATATGAACGCCATCAATGAAGATACATGGGTAGGCCATTTCGCCAACTTGTATACCACCAACAACAGTACTGAACCTATCGAGGTTAACTGGAGACCTAATTGGACCTACCTTAAAACATACTAGAGAAGATATTATGAACCTTATTGTTAAATCCAAGAATTCTGGTGCTCCTGGTCCCAATAATCTCTCCAACAAACTGCTTAAGCTCGACCCAGTTAATTGAGCTCATATTCTGTTCTTACTGTTTGAAAATGTTCTCTTATGTTAACACATCCCCTTATCCTCGAGGGTTTCAATTGTAATCCCCGTGTTTAAAAAGGGCTCCCGGCTAGCTCCCTCAAGTTATAGGCCCATCGTAATTGCGGATCCAGAATCCAAATTATTTGCTTTCTTGGTTTTACTGGATTTGGAAAAATGGATTACAGATAAGGAAATTCGTGACCCCAAACAGATCGGTTTCAAAAAAAATATTTGCACCGACTGCGGAGGTCTAATACTAAAATCGCTAACTTCCAGATCCATAAAAAGGGGCATACCATCTATTTTTGGGGCGTCAATGGATCTAAGTTCTGCCTTCGATCTTGTTGACAGGAAAATCCCATGGCAATTACTCAAAGATCTTGATATCCCAATACATTTGTTTGAAATTATTATGGCCCTTTACTCTGACACTTGGATAAGAGTACGACTTAACTCGGAATGTCTCCTCTCTAGGGAACTCGTTATTCCAAACGGCCTTCGACAAGGTTGCATGTTAGCCCCCACTATTTTTAATCTTTATGTCAGTGGTACCAATAAAGCATTGAATATTAAAGGTCTGGTCAGCCCCAAACTATATGATACTTGTTTGTCTTGGATGGCATATGCCGATGACTTCCTTCTCGTGGACAACACTAAGATAGGCCTTCAGCGATTGCTTAAAACCTTTGAGAGGTTCATCCTTGATTTACGCCTCAAAATGTATCCATTTAAGACAGTTATTGTGCGCTTTGGTCTACCTAACGCTTCATGAGGAGACGATGCAATGCTTAGTTAGGATTGGTATGTCTGTTGTCTCACTTCGCAACAATCCTAAGAAAGTTAAAACTAGCCTTTTGGGTTTTGATTGGCAAGCAACCAAATGTAAAATTTCTGAAACCAAATTATACAAATATGCATGTTCCATTTGGAAATGGTTTCCGGCTATGGAAGACTACCTTAAGAAATATCCTAGCAAACAAATGCGGAATTATTTAATGCGTTTTAGATTTAATGTAATACTAACAAATCAAATTAAATGTATTAGAAATTGCATATCAGGGGACTGGAAATGGTGTTGTTTCTGTAAAAAGGAAGGTGTCGTAGAAACTCTACAACACATCCTACTGGTGTGTCCTGGGCTTTTGCCCTACAGGATAAGTTATTTTGCTCAATTTGTACACTCAACATACGAGGTAAACAGAGAATTCACATGGCATAGAATGTTACATGAGAACTCAGCAATACTGAACATTCGGGTCACTACCTTTCTGAGAAATGTTTGCGACTTATGCTAGTGTGGTGAAAGGCTGTTATTCTGTTTCGCTTTCCTTCTCTATTTGCTGTCTCCTTTTACGGACTTACTGTAAAATTCTTTTAGGATTATGTCAAGGAAAGCCGTCTTATGTAAGGGTTAAAACTTTATTGTGAGCATTTGTATGAATTGTATCAATTCTCTAGCTGCTACTGTATTGTTTATTTGGCCATCTTACTTCTTTTGGTGTTTCTTTCTTTTAAAAATTCTTCACTCATCATGAATTTGTATTTTAAAGAAAAATAACTAATTGCTTTTGTTATTTGATTTCTATTTTGCAAGTTATTTATTCCGAAACTGAATGAATTGTGTTTTAATCTATTTAAATTAACATTTTGTCTCTGTATAGCGTTGTTCTGTTTCTCTCATATTCTGTAAGTTTGTACATTTGTAATTGATTCTTTCATCTTTTTGTAAATGTTTATTACAAACCAAAACAAATGATATCAGCAATGAGAGGCTATATTTATTGTATACTTGCTTTACAGTTGATTGTTTTCATGGACGGAATGTTGCAAGGAGGAAATGATAGTTTATTGTACTGAAGGTTTTGTGAGCTAAACAACAGAGAAATAAAACCCAATATCTTTTTTTAATACACTTCCGATTTCAAAATATTCACAATGGGTATGTTACTTTTTTATAATGTTCACATAGTCCATTTTCAAACATCTTCAAGGTTGTGTATTTAGGTAGTGAAAAATATAATGTTTACTGATTGTATGTACATATTTTGACAAGATGCAGTCATAATTAAATTTACTACATTATAGTGACCTCATAACATAAAAAATGGCAACGGATGAGAAATTGCTGTGATTCCTAACTGGTACACTTGATTAAAATGAATTTTACACTTGCTTGCCAAAGTTGAGATGAGATGAGATTACAGAACTGACTCATGCACAGTAGGGTATTTTACCACTGTGTGGTTGTAAACGTACCATCCTTACCAACACTTATGACATGAAACTGTGGTATTTCTGATTTTCCCTGACCTGATTTAGCCTACGTTTCAATTCTGAGCACTCATCTGAAGCCTCATCAGGGATGCGAATATGAATTTTCAGCAGATATATTATGCATCTCTTGTAGTACCACAAACCACCGCATTTACATGTGTGAGTCTCCACTAGAGCTTGCTGCGTGGACTGCACCGGTTGGTGGCAAATGTTCCTTGATCCTAGTGGGATGCAGGCTTTTTCTAATCAATGAGTGTCAATAGATTGAAAACCTGTTTTAATCCAGTACACAGTCTAAACGTCAGACATTGGCCCTAATTACAAATTGGGCATTAGGTTTGGCGGTAATTCAGCTGGTAGGAATTACTGTTTCTGCTGTAGTGTCCGGTGAATTTACCACAACATTACAAGTGCAAAGTGTGGGCACCAACCTTCGGCAGCATTTCTTTAATTTAGTATATTGCAGCATCAATAGCGGTTAATATATATAAATATATTCAATGCAAATAAAATGAAATAATCAACTATAGACAGAAAAAGGAGTATTAAAGGAAAAGCAAGCATGAAATGCATACACCTCTTTTCCCTTATAGATCTTTCAGGCATCCTTACATAATTTCAGAATCACATCATCTGATATATTAAATTGCACTAGCAGTAAAAGTAATTCCATCTGGTGGAATTACACCAAAGGCCATCATAGAGCAGTAATTCCTCCAATTCTAGGAGGAATTACTGTTACGGCTGGAAAATTGGACGAAATACTGAACAGTCATTCTGCCTGTGGATTTAGAGCCAAGTGGAAAAGCATCATGATGCAAATGGGAAGCTCAGTGGCAGCCATCTTTAAACAAACATTAATTCCTGATCTAGGAGTTGATGTGTTAAAGGGGTTTTGAATTAGAGGGACTTATTAGTTTAGTATGCACATGTGGGCTTTATACAGAAATACAGAAAGAGAGAAATGCAGACATATGCAAGGCATATGTTGCCAATGCAACTAGCACGCACATAGTGGAAATTAAACAGAGTTAAAAAATGCATAGCACAGGCAACATTGCTTTATTTCAGGATGTCATTTCAATTGACTGAATTGCACTGAACCTCATACTTAATATGCATTAACATAATTAACCCAACCCCAGTAATTTGTCCCAAGTCCTTAACATTTAGTGCAATTTAGTCTATATACAAATAACCTGAATCCAAATTTGAAATGCATGAGGCTCTGTTTCAATGGAAAAATAAATGTGCAAGCTAGATTCATGGGATGTATCCGTTTCGGCCATGGCACAATTGGTCACGGCCGAATTTACCATGGTCAAATCGGCCGCAAAGCCAATTTTGCCATGGCCAAAACCGGGCTGTTTAAAAATAAAAACACCCACCCCCTACTTACCTTTTCACTGTGCAGCGCTTCAATTACCCCACGGCATCAGATCCGTTTCTCCTACGTGGGTCAAATCTGATGCTGCAGGGTCTGCTTTTTTATTTTCCTTTTTTTCCCCTGCCCCCATACCTCTGGAAGTGGGGGACACCCCCACAGCCCTCAAAGGCACTCAGTACCAAGCATGGGGTGCGGGGGACACCTCCATAAACCCTGCTCCACATGTTTGGTAGTGATTACCCAAATTGGTCATTTCAAAACAACCAAATGGTACTGGCCGAATTCAGCCAATTGTACCATTCGGTCATCCCGAAACTACCAATTTGGGTAATACCAGGTTCATGCCAGGTGATGAAAACATGAAATACCGCTCAACTGAAAAGAACAATTGTGGAATCAAGAAGCGAAAGGAAGAGATGTAACATTTGTTGTTCAGCAAGGAAGTTATTTTCAATGGGGAAAACACTGAGCATTCGGATGATGTGGGTGGATCTAGATGGGAAGTATTTTCTTTGAGTAGCAGGAAGAGGTAATAAAAGGACTTGATTGGGTGTAGCTGGGTCAGACATCCTCAAATACTGGGCTGAGATGAGCTGGCAGGCAGGCATCCTGGGACACTGTGCTGAGGGACAGTGAACTGCAGGACAGAGTCCAGTGCTGGAAGGCTTGCTTGTGCTGTGGCAGTCCTTCTCTGTGGGCGAGCAGACTGAGGGGGATTTTCCATGTCCAGATGAGACAGAAATATCGCCAACATCTAGGTAAATATATATCAAAGGTGAGGGGATTGGGGTGCCCGTTGATCAGTTAGTCAGAGAAATAGGTCATGTCATTGTAGGTGCTGGCAATGTTAAATGTGCATATGATTTCAAATTTACATGAATGTCTTTGCGGTTTTGTTCTCTTGTTTCACAAAATATAATTGTCAAGTTCTCCGCTTTCAAGGTCGGATCGGAAAGACTGATCACAGCTGATTGTATTTTTGAAATGCGTCATTGCTCATTGTAACATACTTGCAATGAGAAATCTTTCCCATGTATAATCGTTACCATGTGTAATTGGTAATTTCATCTATTACGATAAAACAAAGTATCTTAAAAGCTTTGGGTATTCTGGTACATTTTTGCAGCATTTGGTCATTTTATTTGATCTGCACACACAGATAAGTGCACGATAATAAATGTTTCCAAGTGAGATAACTGCTGGAACTAGCCAGTTAGAGAGTGAATTAATGTGTGATGTTTCAATTTGTTGTTTATGATTTTGCAAGTCAGCCTCAAGGGCATATAGAAGAATTATAAATAAAATGCTGTGAGGTGGGGAAAGTATTAGTTACCCTCCAGAGTGTACCAACTCCAGTATTTTCTTAGAAGAAGTACCCTGGTAAAAAACTGTTGTTAGGCTATATTCTGAAGTTAGTTTCACAAATGTAAAAATAAACACCCCAACAAATTACTACAAGACATACTACCACCATAAAATACCCCAAAATTAGGTGTAACCCCAGAAAATATCCCACACTGACTTGCCTATTTCCTGTTGCCAAGCAAGTCCAGAGGTTTTGAAAAATATATCTCACGATAAAGGCAATGGGAAGATGCCTGAAATGTGTCTGCTAAAGCCTATATTTAGTGAGGTGGAGCTGCAGATACTTGCAGATGAAGTTGTCCACCAGGCAAAGGAGTTGTTTGGTGCAAACCAGCAAAGTGGAGCCCCCTAACCTCCTGCCATTGGAGGAAAAAAGGCTAGCAAGAACCTCCACGTGGAAGGCATTGAAAGCATACGAGGAGCTACAGGTGGATCATCCAGTCAAGCTGAGGTTGGTGAGTAGGAATGTTACCTATCTGATGAGTATGCATGAAACGAAAAAAAAGAAGAATCTCTCAGGCCAAGTTATCGTTGACTTACTGCAATCTCTAAAGTTGGTTCAATTATGTAATTAATATTTCTCTTTTATTATTGTGAGCCAATATATAATGTAATACAAATGTGACAGCCATAAATATCTTCCTTCTTATTTCATGCGTCTCAATCAGAATACACAATTCAAATGCATACTCTCACAATCATGCATATGTACAACCTAATAACATCACCACATATACATAACAAACCACAAATAGCATTAATGTGCAAAAAGTTATATGTGCATACTATGCAATAAAGTGCAAACAATACCGATTGATATAAACATATAAACAGTCTACTCTAATCATATAAAAAGTGCAATGTGGCTCATGATTCTCTTAGTCAATATCGTGGAGTCAAGCTGTGCAGATATGGTTCACTAAAATAGTAGGTCTTCTTATAATGGCTTCACAAGTTTCAGCTTTGGGGTTCAGAAGATTACTGCAAAGCCAATCTTCTTCATGGTAGTATTCAATTCAATATACAAGTGGTGAAATCAACCAACAACCAAGAGAAATTATTATTAGCAACCCTTTCATGGCCACATTACCCATTCAAGATACATTGCTACAGTAGTCTCTAACCTGTTACAATTAGGGTCAAATCATGCATGGCACAACCGTGGCAGAGCAGCAGATGAGGGCCAGCAATGAGCCTGCTGTCCATCCTCAAGGGGAGGTACGGAAGGAGACTGAGGTCACCAGATAACCTACAACACCAGGGACAGGGGTTACCCCCGTGAGAGTCCCTATATTTAATTTGTCTATATACAGTAAACAACGGTTGAAATTAGTGTCCTTTCCAAAGGCCTCAGTTTGTCCCAACCCAGGATATTAATCCTTAACCAGCTCCAATTGGAACTCTGTAAATTCTTTTGGAAAGTGCTACTGTGAACTTTTTTTGATACACGAGAATGTGATGTGGAAGAGGTGCATACAGATTTTAGACGTAAATCTGCTTTTGCCCCAAATGATGGTAAGAATCCAGCCAAAATTATCATCTTCAAGAAAACGGTGTTGAAATATGTACCTTCCATCTTCTAATCATGTAATGACCAGGCCAATTTAACAATATAATCAATGCAGAATACTATGTTTTAAGGGGAATTGCCGCAAATGCCCAACTAGTTATAAAACCCACGACAAAGGCTTTGGCATTGTGGTAATGGGCAAACAAAATATATTAGGACCCTTTGTAATAACTTCTTTGCTTTCCAAAATTATGTATTTATACAGACTAAAGGGACTGCCATGGGGGGCATCATTTGCCCCTAGCCTGGAGAACATCTAAATGTGGCATTTTGAAGATGACAACATCTATCAAAATAACCCTTACTGCACCAAAATAAATAAGTGGGTCGGTACATAGATGATATTTTCTTTATCTGGACTGGCTCCCAAGATGAACTGAATGAATTTTTGAATTGGTTGAACCTCTGGAATTGTAATCTGTATTTTACATCCCATGTGGGGCAAAAATCAATTCCATTTTTGTATCTGAATATTGCCCATCATGAGGGTTACCTCTATACCAATTTATATAGGAAAAGCATGGAGTACAACACACTACTATTGTACTCAAGCCAACACGAGAAAGCATGCAGGGACAATCTCCCCTGTGGTCAATTCCTATGTTCACACAGGAATTATAACTACAAAGAAGATTTGGAGAACCATCGGTCAATATCTTGACAACTTTCTGAAGCCTCTAGCTTAAGCTACGCACTCCTATATTATAGACACAATGGTTGTGATTAATATGGTTGAAGGGTTGCCCTATAATGCTGTTACTAACCTTCTGGTGACATTGGACATAACTTCCCTAACAATATCCCCCAATGGGAGGTGATGGGATTATACAGAACCTATTGAGCCAAGACCCATACCCCATAATGTACCTATACTATTTATCATGGACCTTTTGGAAGTGACCCTTTGTAATAACTTCTTTTATTTCCAAAAATTATGTATTTTTACAGACTAATGGGACTGCCATGGGGGAGCATCTTTTGCTACTATTGCTACTATTGTACTCAAGCCAACACCAAAAGCATGCAGGGACAATGGTAGGTATGGTATGGGTTTTTTATAAAGCGCCTATATACAGGAAAGTGTTTTAAAGAGGGTGGGAACATGGGGAAAAAAACAACAGTCGCTAAGAGCCCTTGAATTTCTGAGACAATAATAGTCTACACAGGCAGAGTAAGGGCCCCATTACACGGACGGCGGTAAGGGTTTACCGGTACCGGTAAGGGCACCGGTACCGGTAAACCCTTACCTTCTTACTACGAGGTCCCTTTGCGGGTTGGTACTTTAACGCCTGCTGTTTAGCAGGCGTTAAAAACCAAACCGCAAAGGGACCAGGGTGCTAATTACGGTACCGCAATTTGCAGCACCGTAATTAGCACCTTCCCCATTCCCATAGAGCCCTATGGGGGAAGGGAGAATTACCGCCCTGCCAACCTTGGAATAGGGTGGTAATTCCCCTTTCCTCCAAGGCAGTGCTGGTATTTTACCGGCGGAGGACCAAGGTGCTATTGGCACCTTGGTCCTCCGCCTACCGTGTAATGAGGCCCTAAATGTGTAAAATACATTTAACAGTTTGAGATACAGCAAATAGGCCTGACAGTGATTCCGCAGTTTTACCAATGCAATTAAGGGGTGAAGACAAGGGAGAACAGACAGACGATCTTCAGGCACGGTGCATAGGGATCGTGCACGTGCACAGTCGGTCAAAGGGAGGGGGAGGTCCAAGTTCACCTGGTCGATGGGGACTGGGGTAAGTGCAGAGAGATACACTCTCTTGGGTTAATTCTCAAGTGCAGTAAGTGTGGGTAGGGTATAGGGCCCTGAGGTAAGTGTGAAAGAGGACTAGCGGGGGTACCTGGAACCTGTGAGACTCTGAGGTATACCAGGTGGCCAGTCAGCAAGCTGTAAAGAGGAGGCCATGCACCCAAGAGGGTTTCCACTGGCTGGAAGTACTGTAATAGTATGTCAGCTGAAATGGATAGGGCTTCAGTCGGCTGTGTTATGTGTGTGTGATGTGGTCAGTGGGCAGATGTTTACATGCATGACTGTGTTATGCTGCGGTGGTTGTGGCCAGGACCTAGACTCTGGGGTGCATGGCTGGAGGGTGTAGGCCATACACCCAAGAGTCTAGGGCCTGGCTACAACCACCGCAGCATAATAGAGTCATGCACTCCACATTGTGACACTGGCATATGGATTGCACAAATACGTGTGTAGAATGCAATTTGCAGATTACAAAGAAGTATGACACCAATAATGGTATAATCACTGTATGTAGTGTTGAGGCCCTGGGCACCTTTTGTGCACACAGTGCAGAATACTGTTCAGGCGGCAATAGCAGATTTGAATATTTCGATATGTGGAAATACAGGCGAAATTGGTGTTTCATTCTCTGCGATAAAAGAAAACATATGTTAGGGTAGGTACTTCGTAATGTTATATTGCATTGCATCGCAGGTATGTGTGTACTTTGTGGACCCTCTTAATTAGTATTTCACAAGTACTATGCTTTAAACAAGTGTACTGTGCAATGTGCTTGGTTCCTGTGCTTGTTTGCATAATCATTATGTCTGTGGGGGAAAAAATCCATGCAGGATAAAAAAAAAACTTCTAGGTTCATCTGTTGTTATGTGGCACACTCTGTTTCAGTGATGTGTGCACTACTTACAGCAATTTTTAAGGTGAATATCTATGTGGAATTCTGGTTGTAAGCACTGTTGCAGTAGGAGGAATTGAAATGGTGTATGATGTTCCTTTTGGAATTGGTGGTACTGTGGTTGCAGTTAGATACCAGTAGGCGTATTCTAACTGTTTATCTGTTTCCTCTTTTTAGCAGTATTTGTTTATGCGTTTGTTTGCTGTTGATGTTTGTACTGTGGTATTGCACACTAATATTGGTGGATTGTGGGGGCAGTTAGATACCTGGTGGCGTTTTCCATCTGTTGGTAGTGTAAGAGCCCTCCCCTTCTTAGACATGCAATAAGAATAAATGAGACACACCCCTGACAGGGAATGAGGCTAAGAGAACAGGTTGCAAGAGTTCACATTTTTTTATATAATTGGCATGCAAAGAGCTCTGCTGCCCAAGAGCGTGCTGGAAAGTGTTTCAATTACATCACATTATAAAGAGAAAAATCGTCACAGATGACGCAATCAACATAGGGCACAAAGTAATCGCAGGATTGGACAGTCATTATAGCACTATATAGCGGTAGAGGTACTGTTTCATCTGGATTGGTTTCTCCTGAGGGTGAACATCACGTGGTCCGGCTGTCAGCGTCCAGGAGGGGTGAAGGTCAGGTTGCTGTGAAGCGGGTGTCCACTAACTAAGCGAACACAATACATCTTTGTGAAGCATGCACTAAATAATGATCATTGCAACTCGTTTGAACAAATCATTGCAAACCTATAAACTTCATTCATGTATTTACATCATTAATAACTGAGGCTTATATGAAGCATCAGGTTAAGGGTTTTGACCATCATGATAACATTGATTGAAGCGAGGGTCTGAACTGGTAAAGAATCTAAGGCACGTTGGCATTTGTTAGTAGTGAGAGACAATATACTGCACAGAGGTCTAACGTTAGTTGGGGGCCCGCTTAGGTGGGCACTATGGCGAGGTGGCATATCTGGTACATCAGGATAATACCTTGCAGGGACACAGGGTTACACTGGCAGTAATTTTCCAATAGCGAGGGTGAGGGGGCACGGACAGATTTGTGGAGATGGATGAGCTACAGAGCCTGGCTCAAGCCGGTTCACATGTGGGGCAGTGATCTCAGAGGAAGAGTGAGATGTTACATTTGTTCTTTGTTGCAATTACCTCTGGCTTGAACATGAGAATGGGGCTGCAGAGTTTTCTGGACATGGTGAGAGAAAAGGTGGGGGCCATGTGCGCTGTGTGCACGGCGCTGCAAAGGGGAGAGAAGCCTTTTCTTATTATCACAGTGAGGTCTAGTTACAAAGATGGAGACAAGGGGGCACAAAATGGATGCCCTGTGTCTTATGCAATGGCCCCATCTATGCAAGTGACAACTGATGCTGGAATCACATAAGGGCAACGGGGGCACTCCCCACCATTGGAGGCACATGGTCCAAGTTTGTACTAAAGGAAAGGAGGGACGGGGAGCCTACTGGCCCCTCACTCCCACACATTCCCCCCTTTCGTTACAGCTAAAGTAACAAACTATTAGTTCTTTTGTTCTCTCTTTCATAATACTCAGCTTCAGCTATTGCCTCATCCCAGGCTGGTGTACCTTTTATGGGCATCCCTACATACGCTCTTCATACTGTGCCCTTTCCTTGCATACTCATCAGGGGTGCATGTCATATATATCCCTCCATCCCCATCCAGGTCCACCCACACTTCATTGTACCAATGCAGCTCTCTTGGTTCCTTTATGGTGTTGTGATATAGATTGTCAACCCTGTCCCCATTCTGGCGGTATACCGCTGTCATGCGATATTTTGGTGGGTTAGGTTCCCCAGTTTGCATTTGTGCATCTATCATGGTGGTTACTGTTTCCGGCGGCCCATCGTTACCATCATCATAGTTGAATTAGGCATACGTTTTGCAAAACATCGGATACCTAATTGGCACACACAGAAAAATAGCATTATGAAGACGATGATAGGAACAAAAATGTTCATCATGGTGTTGAACCAGGACGGTATCCAGCTGAACATGTCAAACCAAGTGCTTGGTTCTACTCCCCCTTCTTTCGACATCCTTTCTCCCAGGCTGTGTACTGCTGAGATCGCATGGGAAAGCGTCCCATTATCTGCATCTTCAGATGGCACGAATGTGCAACATGCACTCCTGATTTTTCGGCAAACACCGCCGTCCATCGCCGTGAGGAGATCTAGGACATACCGGTTCTGCATTGTCATCAGGCGCAAAGCACGGAGTTCCACTTTTATGACATTGAACCCTTCTTCAGTGTCTTTGGCAAGTTGGATCAGCTCCCAGCGGACTATTTGTAACCACTTGGCATTAGTTCGGGCCTGGAGTCCTGGCGTTAGGAGCGAAGCAAAGAATGTCTCTTCGGAGTTGAAGAGTTTATACTTCGGCGGGACCTCAGCAAGAAGAGCAGATGATTCAGAGGAGATGTAATTGGATGATCTCTTTTTGCGAGAGAGTTTGCCTTTTAAGTCATTTTCTGACAACAGTTCATATGCTGGAGGCTCTGGTACCACTGGTTGGGGCACTGCCGATATGTCAGCCGATTGCCCTGCTGCCGATATGCTAGCTGATTCTCCTGCTGTCGATATGCCAGCCGATTCTCCTGCTGCTGATATGCCAGCCAATTCTCCCTTCCCTCCTTGGATATGGCTTTCTGGTATTACCATCAGAGCCGAATGTAGGGTGGCTAGGGCACAAGTGCATTTCCACGATGCCAGGAGATGCATGTATGCTTGTTTGCCACAGATCCAATACATATCCATGAGGGCTGCAGTGCCTTTCTTCATGTCTGGAATTATTATTGTCTTATTGCATTGCTTGTTGCCACCCATGGGCACTTTTCCTTCTCAATGAAAGCATAGTTCATGTGGTATTTCTTTTTGCGTCTTGATTGGCTTTTCTAGTGTGGTGACCCATGTTAGTTTGCCAATGTGCTGGGACCAGACGGGGGCACACGTTTCTTTTACCCATTGAAAGTTCTCTTCAGTGAGTCCTCTGAGTGCCTCAGCTTCGCATTCGATTGTTTCGTCATGCCATTTGTTTTCTGCAAAGCTTGTTCCTTTTATAACTTTGAATGGTTCCTTGGTGCAAATTACTCATTGGCCTCTGCTTGTGCATGTTCTCTCATTCTGCAGCATCTCTATTGTAACTGTGTGTGCCTGGAAGGTGCTCCAAATCTTACACTATACAAGATGAATTAAACATTGGGCTTCTGACAAGGGTACCTCTTGTGGCACCAATATTTTGGGCGTCCCTGATGCATGTGGTATGAGTGAGCAGACATAGCAGTTCTCATTTGTGGCTTGTTTTGCTTGGCACTCATGTCTGAATACCATTTATTTGACTGGTCGGGGTGGCAGGGGTCTTCTATTTCGTCTAATCCCAGGCCATGGTAGGTGTCAGATCTTTTTCCACCCGCCCCCCACTTCTTTCTCTCCTTTTCCCCCCTTTGCGATAACTTCTAACCTTTTGGTAGTGTATTGGGAACACCCCAGCCCATGCTATGTCATTAACATTATTCACTGTGTGTTCAGCTAGCGGGTCTGGTGATTCATGAGTAGCAGCAATATAAAGTGAGGTAGGGTCTCTGGTTGTTTGTGCATTGACATTCATTTGATTTAGTTTATTTGGCCAGAAATAGTCACCATCATATACGTTGGTTTCATTGTCATTATACAAGTTTTTAGCAACCATCGGAAGGAGGGGGGCTGTTGCTGTGTCATTAAAGTGCATCATATTGTAGGTTGTATTAGCATCGCAATCATTATCAGAATAGTTTTCTTTCCACATGGTTTTTACCCCTGTCCATATTAGTACCGATCCTTCTCGTATTAGCTGTGCCCCCCCCCTTATTCATATCTTGGACATCACATAGGATGGTGTAGTACCAGGCCTTGAAGAATAACATTACAGGCAACAAGACAGCAGAATACTTTAAAGCACACTCAATATTACTGTATCTATTGGCTCTATTGGCAATCCTATCGCTAACTAACATTAAGCCATTGTCTGTGAGCGCGATCTTTTCGGCCATTGTGTTACCTGGAGGGGCGATATAAAATGGTTAAGTAACGATCATAAATTAATTATTTACATTACATAGTTCATTACTGTTTGCGATATTCTCCTTATTAGTCTCTTACGTATTGCTATAAATCTTTCAATATAACACTTTTCTACTCATTGTATACTCTACTTATACTGAGCTACTGGCATCATTTCTTTATGTACACAATTTATTTTACCTTTTATTCAATTTGTTGAAGAGTGGAAGACATAAGAGCGAGGGATAGAAAGAAAGAAAGAAAGAAAGAGAGAAAGCGAGAGAGAGAGAAAGAGAGAGAGAGAGTCATGCAAGCACATTCATATTCATTGTTTGTTCTACTCTTTTTACAATTACGTTTCCACTTCACTGACTATTTCAGTGTTGCTTATTTGCTCACACTGAGGGAGTGCACTATCACGTGCCTTTCTCACATCTGAGAGATGCACCCAATATTTCAGTCCCTTGATCTTTACGGCTTGGGTGTGCAATAAATGACCTCATAAGGTCCCTGAAACCTCGGCGAGTTCCACGGCAGAACAAAACTCCTTACATATACATTGTCGCCTGGCATTAATGGGCCACCTGGACTGTGGGGGGACGACATCGCAGTGTCTGTCGCAGTATTCTCAGTGAAGGGTGGTGCAATTTGTCACGCTATTCTACGTACCGCGTGCGTCAACTGGGTAAGGTATTCCTTAAATTCTTCTACCAGCACTGTGGAAGCCCGGTGCGCATCTGATGCTTTTCTTATTAGGGAGACTGGTGTATGAATATGTCTGCCCGTCACAATTTCATGGGGGCTTAAATGGAGGTCTTTGCTTGGTTGTGTTCTGAGTTGAAACAGTGCTAGGGGCAGGCAATACACCCAGTTTTTCTTGAGTGTGTTGCACAACTTTGACAATTTACTTTTGGGCAGGCCGTTGATCTTTTCCACCATTCCTTTAGCCATTGGGTAATAAATAGAACGCACTTTGTGCTTAACCCCTAGGAGCGATGTCACTTCCTTGAAGAGGTCATTCACAAAATGTGTTCCGTTGTCTGATCTTATTACATCGTAAATTCCCCACCTTGAGAACACTTCCTGCACCAAAAACTTTGCAGCACATTTCGCATCTGGGTGGGGACTTGGTCCTGCTTCCACCCACCTTGAGAAGGGGCATACCACCACAATCAAATACCTTGCCCCATTACATCTTACCCCCATGTCCGCATAATCAATGTGGAGCTCTTTGAAGGGCCCCACAGGACACAGTAGAGTTCCTCGCAATGTTCTTATGGTCATCCCTGAATTATATGTTTGTCATGTGGTGCACACTATCGTGAATTTTGTCAGGTGTTCCTGCAGGTTGGGAACAGACCAGCGCACTTGTATGTATGCTGCGATATGTTGTTTCGCTACATAGGCTGGGAAATGCAGCTGCTGGAATGCTACTTCCAATAGTTCCACTGGCATTATTATCGTCCCAGTCACTCCTGTCTCCAGATCAGGTCTGTCGGTGATTGCTTGCATCCTTGTTTGGCCCATAACTCTTGCTCTTCTATTGGTGCTCTCCTCTGCAACTCTATTTGTGTTATTGGTGTATTGCTATACCCTTCTTCCAATGGCAGTGCAGTGGGTGTTTTGACAATGCATTCAATTGTTGGGGGTACATTGAAATACGAGGCATCTTTCGCTGCATCATCTGCTGTCGCATTTCCCAATGAGATTGCATCTGTGTTGTTAGTATGGGCGTGGCATTTCACCACCGCCACTACTGATGGTTCCACTAGTGCTTCTATTAGTTCATTTAGTAATGCAGCATGTTGAACTGGCAACCCATCTGCCCTTCGAAGCCCTCTTCGTCGCCATCGTGATAATCCTGAATGCACTGTTGTTGTGGCATATACTGAATCCGAATATGAGGTTACTGCACATCCTTTTGCTGTGTGCAGCGTTTCAATTAATGCCATCAGTTCAGCCGCTTTTGCAGAGTAATGAGAAGTGAGGTGTTTCTGCACAATCGTCTCATACTTATCTTCTTCGATTCTTACCACTGCCGTCCCAACATGTTTTTCCCCTGTTTCCCCTGTTTCAGTATCTATGGATACTGACCCTTCTATGAAGTATATTTCCCCTTCATGCAATGCATTCCCACTTGTTTTAGGGATATCATCTTCCTCTCCTCGTATGTGGCACAATCGTGTTCCTGCATGTCTTCTACCGTGCATGGTTCTGTAAGGAACGTGGCTGGATTTACTGTTTTACATCTGACCACATGCACATTTGGGCTGGATATTATTATTTTGTAAGCTGTTGCCCTCTGTGTTGTCAATGTTGATTTGGATCTTTCTAAAATCGCAAAGAGTGAATGCTCTGTGTACAGCGTCACTGAGCAACCCATTACAATTGTGGTACTTTTTTCAATGGCGAAGGCCACTGCAGCAAGAGCTTGTTCGCATGTGAAGTGGCTTTGCATTACCGCATCCAGTGTTCCACTGTAGTAGGCCAATGGCTTGTGGCCTAGTGACGTTTTCTGTGTCAATACTGCAGTCATCAGTGTGCCATTGCAGTGGGAAAATAGGTAAAATTCCCTGTCATAATCTGGGTTTGCGAGAACTGGTGCATGTGCGATCAGGTCTTGTAACTTGAAGTACTGCGTCATCATTTCATTTGTCCATTTTATTGGGGCATTGTTCTTTTGGGACTCTTTTAGTGCTTGTAGCAATGAGTGCATGTAGGCTGCGTAATCAAGTATCCAGGCGCGGCAGTAATTACAGATGCAGAGAAACTTTTGCATGTCTTTTACTGTTTTTGGTATTATCATGTGGCGTATAGCAGCTGATCTGTCGGGAAGTATTCTTTTGCCATCTTTGGATATTAGTTGCCCTAGGTACAGAACCTCGTCTAGGCAGTATTGCAATGTTCCTTTATCTACCTTATATCCTTTTATAGCTAGCAAATTCAACAGTGTTAGAGTCTTCTCTACACTGTTCTTTGCTTTTGCTGCAGATGAGCAAATCATCTACATACTGTATTATCATGCTCTCTACATCAATATTTCCAAGATCTTCATGTAAGATCATATTGAAAATGCTAAGGCTTTCACAATATCCCTGCGGTAACCTGCAATGTTCGTATCTGTTCCCCCCTAGCGTGAACGCCGTGAGGTACTGAGAGCTTGGGTCAAGTGGTATTGATTTGAAAGCATTTTTCAGGTCTACCACCGTAAAACATGTGGCCTCTTTTGGTATGCTACACAGTATTGATGCTGGGTTAGGCACTAAAGGAAACTCTTTCTGAATGACGTCATTGAGTGGGCGGAGGTCTTGTATCATTCTCCACGCCCCACCTTTTGCTCTTTTGATTGGAAATATCGCTGTATTACATGGGGAGTTGGATGGGACTATTATTCCTTGTTTTAATAGGGCACTTATTGTTTCTCTGATGCCTTCCTTCGCTTCTTTTGAAATTGGGTACTGCTTAACCCTTGAGGGTATGGCATCTGGCTTCAATTTTATCTTAATGGGTGTTACTTCATGTAATAACCCTACATCATGGGGGCCTGTTGTCCAAATCTCTGGCAGTACTCTTTCCATATCTTCCTCAAATATTGTGGGTGGCACATTGACACTGGCCATGAGTGGGTTGTGTATCTCCCTATATTGGATCATGATGTTGCATGGTATACTTATTTCCATTATTATTTCCCCATCACTCTCATTGTCAGTGAAAAGCTCTTCATCAGTTAAATCGTGCAACATTATGTTTGGGTCTATACATAGTACTGTTCTCCATTCGCATCCATGTGTGTCCAGTCCTATCACCTCGATACGTTTGTTTGAGACCTGAACGCCCTCTAGATCAATGGACAAAATGGTTCCTGGCACAACGTCTGTATTTACAATTGGACAAAAGATAAAATCTGAGGGCACCCTCCATTCCTTCCTTGTTATTTCTGGCACCACTCAAGCTAACACTCTGATGCCGTAAATGAACATGTCTATGTCAATGAGCACCCCTTTTACTGCGACTTTGTTTGTCATAGTACTGATCATTAACATTGCTCGTACCTGGCATACTCCCGGGGTTCAACACACTATTCCCCGATCGGTAAAAGAGATGGTCATATTTAACTTACTCAACAAGTTTCTTCCCAGCAAATTGATTGCCGCGTCTTCATGATACAGTAAGTGTGCGCACACTGTTCCCCCCCCCACTGTTATGTCAAGATCTTTTGTGTAAGGAACTTTTAAAATACCCCCAGAGAACCCCTGCTTTTCCAAATTTCCATGAGACATGATTTTTCCGCTCCTGAGCTACCCTAAAGATAAACTGCTTGTTTCCTATCTCTGCTCCCACTAGTGGTTCCTCTTCTGCACATAGGGTAGTGGATAGGACTGGACACACAAGTGTTCTCTGTGGGCTGTCCTAATCTGCATAAGTCTCAGTTCCTGGCACTGAGAAAAAATGATCTCCTACTACTGCTGCGCTGCGAAAAGGTGCTGGTGCACCATTAGCTGATGTTGTAAAAATGTTATTGTTAGCGTTCCCTACTGTATTTTGTTCTTCTCCGCCCACTTTTCTTGTCCTCCTGCAGCCCATGTTGCAGCCATTCTGACTGGTGCATTTCCTGCTCCATCATCCCCTTCACTACTTCTATCAGTTGATGTGGTTGCGTTCAGCGCTGCAACCTTCAATAACTTATTCTCTACTCATTTTGCTTTGTCTGCCAACCTTTTCTGCGCTATCTCCTTTTCTCTTTCTTTGATCCTTCTACAATGGTGTACAATTATGCTTTGGATCTCAGGCCAGCCCTAGGCTTCTATCCCAGCTATTTTATCCAAGGCCTTCTGCACCTCCTTCGGTATCCCCTTTTTAATTATAAAATAAAACAGCGCAGTGGTTTGATCCCACGCCATATCCGTTTCACTTCTCCGAAGGTCTCGCACACCGGAGGATGAATTGCGTAGGCTCCTCCTCCTCTCCCATCGTGCACTGCATCACTAAATGTAAATATGGAATGTCTGGAAACGTTCACCGCAATGCATCCCATACTTGTGCTTTAACGTTATTAAATGGCAATCCGTCATGGCGGTCACAACTCATGGTCACTCCCGGGAACCCCGTCTTCACCCACACTGCGTCTGCTTGATCACCAACAGCAGACACCAACAAACTTTTCACGTCCCCTATAGCTAACGGGACTCCTGCTGTGTTCTTTTCGAATGCGTGTATCCATTTCCCTGCCCTGCCGAAAGTGGGGGGAGAAGCTTCAACAAATTGTTCTTGTCCATTTGGGCCCACAGGATGTAGTGCGGCCTTCCTGCCCCTTTGTGTATTAACAGCATTTCGCAGTTTGTTTTCTTCCTGTCTTACTTACCGTTCCCTTCTTTGTCTTACTCACCAGCATGTTTCCCACTCACTGTCTCAACCTGTCCTGCCATCTTGGTGGCGCCCTTTCATCTAGGTCATCAAAATGGAATGGCAGTGGGGATCCCACCGCTGCTACCCCTTCTTGATATTCATTGAGATCGCTCCACACCTCTTCTACTTCTTCGTTTGTTCCCTTTCTTCTTCTTGTCCTTCCCCACGCTGGCTATCTGGGGTTGTCGGTGTATTATTCTCACTGGCTTACCATTTAAATGGAACAGGAACTCTCCCGATTGCCACTCCTGCTCTTGCCCTTTTGGTATTGGTGCTGATTGTGATGGCGCCGATTGTGATGGTTCTGGCATCGCTGGCGCTGATTCCCCCTTGACACTTGGTGGGGGCGTAAGGTTTGCTGCTGCCAATGGTGGCACTTCTCCTCCCCCTGGCAACTTCTGGCCCCTGTCGCATAATGCTCTTAATTGTGTTATTTCTATCTGCGCGTGTGCAAGCTATCTGTCTATGACCCCAGTTAGTCTTGCTAGATTCACTGGTGAGGCGCTAGTGGGGCTGTAAAGCCGCCCTCTATCATACGGGGGTGGGGCAGTGGCTGATGCCTCTGCTGGGGTGGTCGGGGTAGTGCACGTGGGCACATACTGGGGCTCATTATATCCTACTGCAGGCCTTGTCATCAACAGGTATATTTTAGTAGTATCTCTCCCAGTTGTGGTTGTTGTACGTTCTCTTCTTGCTGCCCCATCTACCTCCTCTGACGCTTTCTCTTTCTCGACTGTTTTGTCTGAACTTACCTCACCTACGGGCGTTATCTCCTCAAACATCTGCCACAAATCTAACACTTCCCTCCTGTTCTGTAACTGTTTTCCCTTGTATCTCGCAAGCAAATGTGTGCATACCAGATCCAACACCCTTTTATCGAAAGAACCTCCCTCTGGCCATATGGGTGTTATGCTATCCCCCTTTTTCTCTGTCACCCATTGGTCATGATACTTCTGTATCTTCTCACTATACAATGAGAAATGTTGCCAGATGTGCGCTAATGGTGTTATTCCCCCCATGACAAGACAATCTCCTGCATGCAGACACACAGGCACTTGGTTGACACTCTTCTCACTTCAATATTTTATGCAACCTTCTTTTTACCTTTTGGTACCAACACTTTTTCAACAACCTGTCCCCTTTTCACTACTTACTGAGACCAAAAATTATTTCAATTATGGACTTTCGTCATTTACCATTACTTAAAACATTTTCGTATACATTGCATTTTCAATTTTCTTAATGAACCTTAATTTTCAACTTATATGCACCTAAACAGTTTCTAACAGATCGACATGTAACACCTTGACACACATGAAAACATAAAGGGCCTCATTACGACCCTGGCGGAAATCGAAAAACGATGGCGGAAATGCAATACCGCCATCGAATAGCGCTCGGTGCGATTATGACCCGTCACCGTAAAGTACGATGCCATTAGCGACACCGTAGTGAACGCCAACGCTAACTGCACCAAGTACGCGCACGCGCGCCATGCCAAACCGTAATTACCACCATGGCGCAACAGTACGCGAATTCTGACCCTAGCGGACATGTACCTAACGCCATCAAGCATGGCGGAAAGTACCATTCCGCCATGGTGAGAAGTACGGCATCGCGAATCAACCGTAAACGGCCCTACTGAGTGCCTGTACACCACTCCCTGGCCACATTGCACAACTCCTCGTAGGTGCAATGAAGTCACACAATGCAACCAGTGAAATGTACAAGTCACCCATGCATGCCAACGAACAAATGAATCCAGGGGCTCCAAGTGCCTTGTGAGTGGGCATCCATATTTGCCATGGCACCATTGCCGCACTGATGCAGCACAGGCATGTGAAGCTTCAAGTACAGCAACATGAGCAGAAAAATGAGACAAACAAAAACAGGCCCCCCCATCGACTGACACCAGTGTAAGGCAACATTCAAAGCAGTATCCTGAGTGAGACTGCACCAGCCCTGTACTCCTGCCAGTAAACAAACCAACCATCAGCATAAGCATGTACCACACAAGTTGGCAGAGTGACAGAGCAGCCAGGCTCATCTCAAGAGGGGCCAATGGGAGCTGCAGGGCACAGATGGCACGAATACAGAAGCTATTCCAATGGACATGACCTCAGTCTCCCTCCAAGAAACGCACGCAAACACAGGCACCTGTGACCAGCCATAGTCTGATAATCACATCATTCCACCAATCCACCTGGCTGACCGGCATCTGTTACACAAAAGCTAATCCCCCGCCCCTGAGCATGACATCATTAAAACAGTCATAATGGCAGGCCCCATCCCTGACCTTACTGGGCTTCGTAGGCAAACGCGGCCAGTACAGTACCACGCAACTATACTCAGAAGCCGGAACCCAATGCAGATCTCCTCACAATACACCGCTCCACAAATAGGAATATGCTACATTACTTGCAAAGAATAACGCTACACGGTTAATATCAGAATAGAAATGTAATGCACCACAAAATCACCAAGCCCATACAGCCATTAGGTCATGAACTCCAAAATACATTTCAGTATTGTGGGCTGCATCCGCAATAAATGACCAGCTTCTGCTTGTGTGACGCCCTGTTCCTTCATGGTACACAGGGGCTACATTCACGTTCAAAAAGGCAACATGGAAGTGCCTAGAACCGCAGGGCCGTCCCATTAGGTAGGCACTAGTCCAGCTGAAAGGTCGAAATGTTGCTCCTAGCCACTAGTACTGCGTAAGGGCATGTGGCCCATTGGCGATCGTCCCATAAGATCGTAATGGTGCTCCACTGATTAACTCGAAGCAGCAGGTGTCGGGAGTAAAAGCCATCTGCAGGAGTGGCATACAGATGGCAGCTGCAAAAGGGGAGGAGATACCTGTCACCCAAATGAAATGAAAAAGAATAGTATGGCCATCAGAACTTGATTTGTATTACTCACTTCAATGATCACACTAAATCTACAGCCATATGCATGCTAGCCCACTCAAAAGGATTATTCCCACCCAAAATATCACTTGCGAATCACAACTATAAAAATCGAGGTGAAAACACTATTACAAACGAGTGTTTGTGTGCATGCGTCTGTTAAGACAGAATCCATTAGATGGGATTAGTAACGTGCATAGACACAAGTGTTTGAAGGCGCGTCGAGACAGGGAGGGTTCAACAAGGGCAGAAAGACGATGGTCCCACTATGGCAGTTCTGCATCACATAGCGCAGGGGAGGTGGATAGATTCCAAAAAGCCCTGTACATGGCAAACTCTCCATGAAATCATCTGTCCATGCATCCATACATCATTCCCTCATCCCGGTATGAAAACGCCTGATTATTTACTCACATAACATGTGAAATTTCCATTGAGTCTGTGCGTAATGCAGTCTGCAAAATCCACTGTGCTTCAGGCCGGAATTCCAGTGTTGTGAAGTAACATGTATTTGGGAACGTCCGGCCTTATCGTCCACTACGCTATTGCGCATCCCATACTATTCATATCAATCATAGCATTCTCGCCATGGCCCCTGTCCCAAGGACATTAAACAATAGAACCTTATATCTGCAGTCAGACCTGTGGGCGTCTCCTCGCCGCTAGCTGAAAACCGAAAGCGCTGTCCTTCGAATTCCTCATTTGCAACATCACGTCGAAAAGGCATCTGTGACCGCTTGAAATCACAAATTCATCCATGTAGTGCGGCAGTGTGTGAAAATGGCAACTGGCTTCACTCACAAATGGGACGCCCCGCCCGTCGGTGAACCGCGGTACAGTGCTGCATGAGGGTCCACCGTTAATCGAGTACTACATTCCACTGACCCTTCACAAGTTTGTTCGCGACTGTAAAGATAGTATGTGAAACAATGGGACCATAGCAGAATGAACATATGAACCAATATTTCACTGCCATCGGGATTAAAGACATGATTGTAATAGCAAGATGCCATGCGTCGAATTGCAGCGTTGTGTGCGGGACGTGCTCGCCCAAAGGGGATTGCAGCTTGCACAGGTGGAATGAATCATCACAGGTGGAGGCAATACAGCTTGAAAACACATAAATTGCACACCCAACCCCCTCCCACAACCACACCCACTCCAAAATGCTACCGGCAGGACTAGCGATGTTGGCCCTGGGGGACCTGATAGCACTGCAAGTACTCCAACTTCAAGAAGAAGACGAACACCAACTACTACAACAACCGGCCGCACAGAGGAGACGCAGGAGGAGGAGGAGGGCAAGGCAGGGCCAGCAAGGCCCGCCAGCACAGCCACTACCACCACGCAGGCAGCCCGCAATCCCACGCCTCCGAGCACATCCGTTCAACCTCACGGATGAGCAGATCCACACCCTCTACCGTTTGGACCGGGACACCATAACCGCCATTGTGGACATGACACAGGCTGACCTTGTCTGCATGATAGATAGCCCAACCGCCATCCCACCCCTACTGAAGGTGGTGTCTGTACTCCACTTCCTGGCCACAGGCACCTACCAGCACACAGTCGGACAGTTGCATGGCATTTCACAGCCAGTGTTCTCACGGACACTATTGCAAGTGCTCGATGCCTTCCTGAAGCACGCAGACGACTACATCTCTCTACCACGCTCGGAGCAGGAAATAACGAACACAAAAGTGGGATTCCATGCACTTGGCGGCATACCGGGTTGCATTGGTGCCATCGACTGCACCCATGTGGAACTGGTCGTCCCACATGCCATGGAGGCCCAGTACCGCAACCGAAAACAATTTAATTCTCTTAATGTACAAATGGTGTGTGCCTCCAACAGGATCATTACACATTGTTGTGCCCGATTTCCTGGATCAACCCATGATTCTATGGTCTTGAGGAACTCTACAATACCACGCTACATGGAGCGACACGCAGGGAACAGATCCTGGCTACTCGGTGAGTCTCATTTCATGCATGATAATGTGGGGTATGTGATGCGGCAATGACCTGGCAGGAAGGGGGGGGTGCGTACGTAGCAATGTAATTCCACAAACATCCTTTATTGTCCACATACAGGTGATGCCGGGTATCCACTGAAGAGATGGCTCCTTACACCACTCCGGAACCCACAGAACCAGCATGAGGAGGACTACAACCATGCCCACTCACGTACCCGTGTAGTCATAGAACAGGCATTCGGCCTACTGAAGACTCGTTTCCGCTGCCTCAGCAGGTCTGGCGGGGCACTCCTGTACCGCCATGAGAAGGTTGCAAAGATGGTCATGGCATGTGTCATGCTACACAACATGTGCGTACGTAGAAATGTGCCCATGCCCCCTGACGCAGAACTGCAAGCACCTGAAGATGGTCATGATGAGGGTGGGGATGTGGCAGCACCTCAAGGAGTCTGCGAGGCACAGGAGGGCCGTGACATTCGTCAGATTCTCATTGATTCATGCTTCTAGCACTCATGCCTGGTGGCTGATACATGGACACGGGACTTGTGGCACTGTGTGTGTCTGGAACATGCACATTATGGACTGTACGCCTATGAAGGCCTCGTACACAAAGATCAATGTCCACACATCTCATTGGATGATCGTGCATTGTTTATAGCATATGTGAAATTATGTTACACACCCCATCGACCCGCCACCCAAGTGAGCCCAACACACCCCCTCCACCCTCCTACCTCCCCCCCGAACACCAGTGTCCGAAGATGCTCATTGTCAGTGGGCAGACGCTATTGCAAGCCCCCTCTCCGGGTATCAGGGGCACCCCTGCCTGTGGAGCGCAGGTTCCTCCCAGATCTACGTTGGGGGCTGCCCTGGACGGAACTTGCAACGGATGATGTCTCTGCCTGCTCACGTCCATGCATGTCCCTAAGGGTTTGTGAGAGCTCAGTGAGCACACGACGCACAGCGGCAAGTTCAGCACATACGTCTTTGGACGTCGCATGCAGTTCCCCCCTCAGGCTCTCGGTGCTTCTCTCCATTTGTACTCTCAGGCTCTCGGTGCTTCTCTCCATTTGTACTCTCAGGCTCTCGGTGCTTCTCTCCATTTTTGCCCTAAGTGTCTCAGTTGATGTTTCTATGGCTGCCTTAGTACCCCCACATTCATCAGCATGGTCCTTGAGGAGCGTGGCCAGTTGCTGCTGTTGCACGATCACCTGGTCGAGGGACTGTTGCCTCTGCTGTGCCATGGCCATTTGCGGTGGTGTCACAGAGGGGCTGGTCACCTAATGTTGCCTTGCCACAGGGCTTGTGGGGGATGGCCAGTCGTCGTCTTGTGGGTGCCCCTGCGTGGTATCCTCATGGTGTACGGGATGAAACAAACAGGGGGATTGAGACAGGTCATGGATGGATCTTACTTCGACATCCCCGTTTTCTGTGTCGGAGCATGCTGCCATTAATGCAGTGTCACCTATGGTGCTGCTGCCACCAGAAGCAGTGCCTTCTGTGGCATCCATTGGGGGGACCTGTGGTGGTGCTGTTGTGGGCATGCTGGCTGCTGGGGTGCCTGTTGAAGTTCCCTCCTGTGTGCTGCCACTTGATTTGTGCTGCTGCCGTGTCTTGATGCGTGCAGCTGAGGTGGAGGGTCTTTGGCCGTTGGTCTTGGCCCTCTTTGCAGGTGTGCTGGTAGGGGTGTCCTGGAGCTCTTCGTTTGAATCGGACCCTGTGGTGGAGTAAAGGAGGGCGAGCGTTATTAATGGGTCTGTTGAAATTGGAATGGCAATGTATCACATGCATTGGGGTGGTACCTGAGGGTGATTTGGGTCGGGGCCTTGGAGGTGGTTTCATTTTTGTGTGGATTGAGGATGCAGTTGTTTTGCAGCCTGCAGTTAGGGTGTGCCTGCTGCACGTGTAGAGGGTGGTTTTAGGATTTTTAATTATTCATGTATTTAATGTGAGTTTTAAAGTGCGCTATCAGGCCAATGTATGTGGACGTTCTCCTGGACATGTGTTACTGTTGCACTATGTGGACACATGGTACTTCACATGATTGGACATTGTGGATTTAGCATTGTTTTATTTGGCCCACCTACCGGATTCTTCGGATGTCTGCACTCCTTTCTCCATCCCTCCGACTCCCTCTATACTCTCCATTCCAATGGTGGAGGCACAGATTTCTTCCCAGGGGGTCAACTTGATGGGTGATTCCGATCCTCCCCCGGTAGCTGTGGCAATGTTTCGGTTGGCAGAAAGTATGCTCCGGACGCGTATCCGCAAGTCGTCCCATCGCTTTCTGCATTGCTGTGGGTTGCGGGGTGCGGTCCCCACCGCACTTACCCGCTGTGCCACCAGCGCCCATATGGCCTTCTTGTTCGCAAGTGCCGTCCTGGTCATTTGCGTCGAGAAGACGACGGCAGCATTCTCCTGGAGGGTCTCTGTGAGCACGGTGAGTTCCTCACGGGAGAAGTGGACCTGCCGCTTGCGGTCGCACGCTTTTTTCGCTACTTTTCCCATTTCTATTGCTTTCACTAGGGTGGATGACGGTTGGGATGTGTCTCAGGGTAGTATTTTTAATGGTTGTGTGGGAATTCTGATTTTATAGGTGTACGGCGTGCTGTTTCCCATTCCGGGACCATGTTTTTACTTCCGTTTCCGTATATTTACGGTCACCGTACTTTCCGATTGCCGCTCATTACGGTGACCGCTAAGATGGGTGGCGGAATTGCACGTAGGGCGCCGTACGACGGCGGTGAGGGGCGTTTTGGGGACATTTCCGCCATCGCGGACTTTGCACTTCCGCCATGGCGTAGTGCTCGTGCCCGATGGGTCGGAATTAGCCGCACTTTGCTCCGTCGTGCAATGGCGGAAACGCTATTTACGCTATGGCGGTCAGGTCAGTCACTTTCCGCCAGGGTCGTAATGAGGGCCAAAATGTAAAAAAAATCACATGTAACATGTACTACCTGCACTTTTTTACTCCCCTTCTCCCCTTACTTTAGTTTGTTACCCCCTGCTCTAGTTTTCTAATGCACTCCCCACCTCTTACTTCCCCTCACTACCTTACCAAGAAGAAAAAGAATATTCTAAATTACTACACCAAGTCTACTACATATACGAGACTCCTACTATTTTCTCATTCCTTATCTTCACTTATTTATCTGCACTGGATGAGACAATGCTACGCGGTGCTGCCTTTTACCCCGTTCGGGCTAGGCTTCCTCACTCTTCTCTTACTTCTTTATCTCCACAAAACCTAATTGCCATATAAAGGATAGATCAGAAAATCCTCAGTATCATTCACACAGACCCTAACTTTTTTTTGCCCGCTGTCACCTATTCCCCTTCTTCCTTAACCCTTCCCTTCCCTTACCTCTTGGCAACTTTCGCAACTGGTACTCACTTGTTCAGTCGGGTGGTCCGAGAGTCAGCGTTCAAGGTCTATCCACAATCTGGTCCGCACCCCATCTGTCATGATGCCTACCTCCAAGGAGCCAGGTCCGACCCAGCAACCCCAGAGGCAGGCATCATTCCCCCCAGGGAAGTGCCAGCGGGCCCAAGCTGGGGCCCTTTGGACACAGTCCTGGCGCCTTAGGCGCCAGGCTCATGTTGGACCCCTGTCCTGGCGCCTTAGGCGCCAGGCTCATAAAGCAAGACATGTGTTCAAGTGTTTTAATGTGCACTTACCTGAGGCAGTCAATGCTGCTACATCCAGGCCCTCTTGAGGCCTGAATGGAACTACTTTACCTGTGGGACTACTTTCCGCCTGGGTGTGGTCGGGGAAGGATACAAACCTGATCGGTGGAAGGATACATACCTGGAACTTCTTCCAAAGCTATTTAAACCACGCCCGATCAGCAACTCACGCTTCGCGTTGTTCTGCTCCTCGCAGCTGGACGCTCACCGTGTCAGCTCCTGCATCTGGACTTCAGCCACGCCTGTCAGCATCCTGGGTCACCTGCAAAGGGAGATAAGAGAGAATTGGAGAGAAAGAAGACCTTACCTGCTAAAGCTGCATCACGGAGACATCACACCGGCGATCCTGAAAGGGAAGACATCATTTTAAAAGCATTTCGCTTCGATCGCTGCAGCGCTGCATTTCACTCACCTTTCCTGGGTGCCTCCATCTTCAGCAGCGATCACCCGGTTCCGCACCCACTTCCCAGAGCCTAGAGAGAAAAAGACAAGAAAACAAGGTGAGAGATGGAAGGGAATAGGAAAAGCTCAGTTTCCTTCTAAACTTACCTGTTGGGTCATTCCCATTTCATTTCGGGTTCTGCCGCTTCCGGGCATTCCGGACCCAGGCCCCTATGGGGAAAAAAGACAAAGACATTGAATGAGCGAATGCAAAGACATTACCTGAACGCTCATCCAGAACTTACCTGTCATTTACTGGAACTGCATGTTTCACTTCGGGTCGGCGCCATATCTCCGGCATTCCGACCCCCGGCCCCTAAGGGGAAAAAAACATAAGCATTAGCGCTTGCTGCAAAAAGACAATGAACATTATTATTAAGCTTGAACTTTTGAACTTGCAACAGAACTCTTACAGCGCCTTACCTGAATAGTCAAGCTTATTTTGAACTCCCATCAAACCTCAATCCAGTGAATTAACTGGGTTTCAACGCACCCCTGCGTCAGAAGCAGGATGGAGAACTCATCCTTTCTGACCCTAAGGTGAGACTTCACGGGGAATCGTGGAAGGGTATCGTGGAGGGTCGGAAGGGAGTGGGAGGCTTGAGCATTATTCCGTCAGTAGGTAATACTCCCTTTTCACGCACAGGGGAATAATCCTGCGAGCCAGAGAAGCCAGAGTAGAGGGGCCCCTTCCTGTCCATCTTCAGAGTCCTGCGCTTCACCTTTGAAGAAGCATCAGCACTCGAAGCCAGACCTGCGCCTCTGTGGGAATCAGGTGAGCGTGACAGAACACGAAGCCTACCCACAATTTCCCACCCGGGCGCTATGGAGAATTCCGAGACTGACCAGCTGGCTGAGCTTTTGGGGGAATTACGAGCAGAAGTGCACTCAGCCCGCCAGGAGACTAACGCTCTCAAAAGAGAACTGATCCTATCCAAGGAAAGAACAGATGACCTGGCCAAAAGGTTATTGCAGGCCCAGGCAGGGCACACTCCTTTACCTAATTCCGGAGGTACTTCCACATCAATGGGTTTGAATAACCCGGTACAAATCAATCTACCTGGACACATGCCTTTGGCCCCGCCTGAACGTTTTGCGGGGGATCCCAAGAAATATGCCGTCTTTATGAACCAATGTCGTTTACACTTTCTATGCAGACCCGGGGCCTTCCCTAACGACCAGACCAAGGTAGCCTTTATACTATCTTACCTCAGTGGCAGTGCTGCCGATTGGTCTATTCCATTGGTAAATCAGGATGATCCCATTCTCCAGGATTTTCAGGGCTTCCAGGCCAGTATGGAAAGATTGTTTGCTCGACACTCTCAAGGACAGGCCCTTGACAACGAACTGCTTTCCTTACGACAAGGTAATCAGGATCTCCTGTCCTACGTTGCCACCTTTAATAGACTGGTTGTGGAAACTGGATGGCCAGAAAACAAAAGGATCACATTGTTTCATCGAGGCCTCCACGGAGAGCTTAAGGATGTTCTAGCTCAGATAGTAAATCTACCCCAGGTCTGCGCAGACTACATAGACTTGGTGGTTCAACTTGAACACAGACTTCAAAATAGAAAAGCAGATCGGTTCAAGTACGAAACCTGAGTTCCAATCAAAACCCACGCTAACTCCAAGAGTACCGACGTATCCGAACCTATGCAAATCGGCGGTGTTAAAGGACCATTTACGCAGAAGGAACGAGAGAGAAGGCGGCAAATGCAACTTTGTCTGTATTGCGGGACTTCCGGTCACTTTCTTCGAAATTGTCCAGTTAAACCACCTAAGAAGGTGGTTGGAGCCACTGATAACGATTTATTGACACCTGATTCGGGAAATGACCTAGCCCGACAAGCGTAGGGGTCCGCTTGCCGAGCTTGAAAACAAACTCTTTGACCTCGCATTTTGTCATGCCAATGGTGCTCGTGGACCCAAAACAGCCTCAGCAGTTGCATGCTATAAAAGCATACATCGACAGTGGAGCTATTGGAAATTACATAGACCGTGAATTGGCTTCCAGGATTAAGCTCCCTCTCCGCCCGAAAGTAACCCAAGATGTCATTACTACAGTAGATGGAACCGAAATAGCCTCAGGGCCTGTAACGCATTCCACTGTTGAAGTGACACTGGTGGGTCAGGATGGACATCGGGAAGCAATCGTGTTTGATGTGATCAAGGCCCCACAATTTCAAGCAATTCTTGGAATTCCTTGGTTAGAAACACATAATCCCAGAATTGACTGGCGAGCAAAGAAGACAAGTTTTCCTGATTGTGAACCAACTTGTTATCCAAGAAATCGAGCTATGGGTCTAGCCTCAGCAACTTCCACCCCTGTACAGCTACCGTCAGAATACCAAGAATTCCAAGACGTTTTTCAGAAGGAACAGGCTAACACGTTGCCTCCCCATCGGTCTTATGATTGCCAAATCGATCTGGTACCCAATGCTCAACTACCTTGTAGTAGGATTTATGCTCTTACGGAACCTGAGAACCTGCATTTGCGTCAGTATTTAGATCAGTACCTAGCCAATGGTTTTATTCGCCCATCCAAGTCTTCTGTCTCCTCAGCTCTGTTCTTCGTGCCGAAAAAAGAGGGCGACCTTAGAACATATATAGACTATCGCGCCCTAAATCAAATAATGATTAAGAACCGTTATCCTCTGCCCCTGATCCCTGAGCTTATTGACCAGGTGAAAGACGCTTGTGTGTACACCAAGTTAGATCTCCGAGGAGCTTATCACCTGGTGCGTATAAAAGAAGGCGACAAATGGAAGACTGCATTCCGCACCAGATTTGGGCTCTTCGAATATCAGGTGATGCCCTTCGGGTTGTGCAATGCACCTGCCGCCTTTCAGTACTTTATGAATGATGTTCTTCGGGAACTTATCAATGTCTGTGTCATTGTTTATATTGATGACATCCTGGTGTACTCCTCTTCAGAATCCGATCACAGAAAACATGTTAGGGCAGTTCTTGAGAAATTGCGCCAGCACAGACTATTTGCAAAGTCCGAAAAATAAGCGTTTTTCATACCACAGAAGTTGAGTTTCTCGGATTCATCCTAACACCTCAAGGAGTCCGAATGGACTCGCGAAAGCTGGACGCCATCCTCAAATGGCCATCTCCTAGCTCGGTGAAGGGAGTTCAGAGCATGCTCGGCTTCGCCAATTTCTATCGAAGATTCATCCCGGAATTTTCCAGAACAGTCCAACCCATCACAGCTCTCCTAAAGAAAAACAAACGCTTTGAATGGACTCTTGAGGCCGAACAAGCCTTTCAGGACCTGAAAACCAAATTCACCTCTGCACCTGTATTGAAGCACCCACACCCAGATCTCCCTTACATTGTGGAAACTGACCCATCCAGTTCGGCCATGGGAGCTGTCCTGTCGCAAAGAGACCCAGAAACTAACCAACTACACCCTGTGGCCTTTTGGTCCAGGAAATGTTCTCCTCCTGAAATCAACTACGCAATTACCGACAAAGAGTTACTGGCTATTAAATCTGCTTTCAAGGCTTGGCGTCACTACCTTCTCGGGGCAAGACACACCATCACCGTAATTACGGACCACATAAATTTACAGTATTTAAAGACGGCCAAAGCTCAATCTTCACGACAACTCCGATGGGCTCTATTCTTTGCGGAATTTGATTTTGTAATTACCTATCGCCCTGGCTGCAAGAATGGTAAGGCGGACGCCTTATCCCGGATTGGCATGGAAGAAACTAATTCGAGTTTAGAACCTGTGCCAATCATACCTGAGCAAAGAATCTTAGGCTTAACTTCATTGCAAACTATTGAGGACATCCAAACGCAAGTAAAACAACTTCTAGACTCTTCAACCTTACTGGAATGGAGTCAAAAGGGTCCTCATTACACCGTTAAGGATGATTTACCCTACTTCCAGGAGCGGTTGTTTCTGCCAAGTAAAGAATTGCAAGAACTTGTTATTGCCCATCATCATGAATCATTAATGGAAGGACACCCTGGTATCGCTAAAACAGAGGAAAAAATCAAACGCCACTTCTGGTGGCCTTCTTGGAGAAAAGACACAAAGTATTTTGTTTTGTCTTGCGGAATTTGCGCCCAAAACAAGGGTCAAAAGAAAAGGCCAGCCGGCCTACTTCAACCCTTGGATATTCCACCGGCACCATGGCACACCTTGTCAATGGACTTTATAACTGACCTACCTCCTTGTGCTGGTTACAACACTATCCTTGTAATTGTGGATCTATTCTCCAAAATGGCCCACTTTATCCCTTTAAAAGGTTTGCCTTCAGCTTCCACCTTGGCCAAGGAATTTCTGGAGAATATAGTTCGCATACATGGTTTCCCTTCCATATTAGTCTCGGATCGTGGAAGTCAATTTATCTCCCATTTTTGGAAGAAGTGTTGCCAACTAGCACAAATAGATGTGCGGTTATCCACCAGCCACCACCCCCAGACCGACGGACAAACCGAGAGAACCAATCAGACTCTCGAGCAATATCTTCGGTGCATGTTACACCAATCCGAGTTAAATTGGAAAGACATCCTTTGGATCGCAGAATATGCATACAACAATTCAGTGCAATCTGGAACTGGACAAACTCCTTTTTATACTTTGTATGGTCACCATCCTCGGACCTCTGACCTAGATCCACCTCTGACCCTGGAAATGCCCGCAGTTAATCATCTGCATTCCACAATAACCCGAGCCTTTAAAGAAGCTGCAACTCATTTACAGCAAGCCAAGAAAAAGTATAAAGAAAACGCTGATTTGCACCGAAGTAAAACTCCTCCTTACCAAGTAGGAGACCAGGTATGGCTAGCAACGAAACATTTACCCCTCAAGGGCCCGCGAACCTTCAATCCCAGATTCATAGGACCTTATCCCATCAAGGCTATAATCAATCCCGTGGCCTTTAAACTGGATTTACCGTCCAACATGCGTATTCATCCAGTTTTTCATGCATCACTTTTGAAACCAGTACAACCAGGGACCCGACTGTCCAAGCCTCCAGACCCAGTTCAAAATGAAGGGGAATTGGAATTCGAAGTTAAAGACATTTTAGACTCCAAGGTGTTAAGGTCGAAACTCTTCTATCTTGTTGACTGGAAGGGATATGGACCTCAGGAGAGATCGTGGGAGCCTAGTAACCATGTTCACGCACCTCGATTAATACAAAGGTTCCACCGGAGATTTCCGAACAAGCCAAAACCCCCGGAGGGAACAACCTTGGGAGGGGCCTTGAGGGGGGGTACTGTCATGATGCCTACCTCCAAGGAGCCAGGTCCGACCCAAGCTGGGGCCCTTTGGACACAGCCCTGGCGCCGTAGGCGCCAGGCTCATGTTGGACCTCTGTCCTGGCGCCTTAGGCGCCAGGCTCATAAAGCAAGACATGTGTTCAAGTGTTTTAATGTGCACTTACCTGAGGCAGACCATGCTGCTACATCCAGGCCCTCTTGAGGCCTGAATGGAACTACTTTACCTGTGGGACTACTTTCCGCCTGGGTGTGGTCGGGGAAGGATACAAACCTGATCGGTGGAAGGATACATACCTGGAACTTCTTCCAAACCTATTTAAACCACGCCCGATCAGCAACTCACGCTTCGCATTGTTCTGCTCCTCGCAGCTGGACGCTCACCGTGTCAGCTCCTGCATCTGGACTTCAGCCACGCCTCTCAGCATCCCGGGTCACCTGCAAAGGGAGATAAGAGAGAATTGGAGAGAAAGAAGACCTTACCTGCTAAAGCTGCATCACAGAGACATCACACCGGCGATCCTGAAAGGGAAGACATCATTTTAAAAGCATTTCGCTTCGATCGCTGCAGCGCTGCATTTCACTCACCTTTCCTGGGTGCCTCCATCTTCAGCAGCGATCATCCGGATCCGCACCCACTTTCAAGAGCCTAGAGAGAAAAAGGTGAGAGAAGGAAGGGAATAGGAAAAGCTCAGTTTCCTTCTAAACTTACCTGTTGGGTCATTCCCATTTCATTTCGGGTCCTGCCGCTTCCGGGCATTCCGGACCCCGGCCCCTATGGGGAAAAAAGACAAAGACATTGAATGAGCGAATGCAAAGACATTACCTGAACGCTCATCCAGAACTTACCTGTCATTTACTGGAACTGCACGTTTCACTTCGGGTCGGCGCCATATCTCCGGCATTCCGACCCCCGGCCCCTAAGGGGAAAAAAACATAAGCATTAGCGCTTGCTGCAATAAGACAATGAACATTATTATTAAGCTTGAACTTTTGAACTTGCAACAGAACTCTTACAGCGCCTTACCTGAATAGTCAAGCTTATTTTGAACTCCCATCAAACCTCAATCCAGTGAAGTAACTGGGTTTCAACGCGCCCCTGCATCAGAAGCAGGATGGAGAACTCACCCTTCCTGACCCTAAGGTGAGACTTCACGGGGAATCGTGGAAGGGTATCGTGGAGGGTCGGAAGGGAGTGGGAGGCTTGAGCATTATTCCGTCAGTAGGTAATACTCCCTTTTCACGCACAGGGGAATAATCCTGCGAGCCAGAGAAGCCAGAGTAGAGGGGCCCCTTCCTGTCCATCTTCAGAGTCCTGCGCTTCACCTTTGAAGAAGCATCAGCACTCGAAGCCAGACCTGCGCCTCCGTGGGAATCAGGTGAGCGTGACACCATCCAAGTCGTGACCCGCCTCGGTGAGCAGCTTTTACCGTTGGGTATTCGTTAACCGGGAACCGTTGGCCCCTTCTCGTTGTGCGCACAGGCTGGTCGACTGCAGAGGCGATGGTTTTGCCGGGGGGCTTCCTGGATCTCGCCGCACGGCATGGGCCTTGAGGCACCTGTCCCAAATCACGTCGCAGGGGGTCACCAAATGTAAGAGCCCTCCTCCTTTTAGACATGCAATACGAATAAATGAGACACACCCCTGTCGGGGAATGAGGCTAAGAGAACAGGTTGCGAGAGTTCAAAAAATGTTGTATATAATTGGCATCCAAAAACCTCTGCTGCCCGAGAGCGCTCTGGCAAGTGTTTCAATTATATCACATTATAAAGAGAAAAATCATCACAGATGATGCAATAAACACAGGGTATTAAGTCAGCGCAGGATTGGACAGTCATTATAGCACTATATAGCGGTAGAGGCACTGTTTCATCTGGATTGGTTTCTCCTGAGGGTGAACATCACGTGGCCCGGCTGTCAGCGTCAAGGAGGGGTGAAGGTCAGTTTGCTGTGAAGCGGGGTGCCCACTAACTAAGCTAACATATTACATCTTTGTGAAGCATGCACTAAATAATGATCATTGCAACTCGTTTGAATAAATCATTGCAAACCTATAAACTCCATTCATGTATTTACATCAATAATAACTGAGGCTCATATGGAGCATCAGGTTAAGGGTTTTGACCATCATCATAACATTGATTGAAGCGAGGTCTGGACTCGTAAAGAATCTAAGGCACGTTGGCATTTGTTAGTAGTGAGAGACAATATACTGCACAGAGGTCTAATGTTAGTTGGGGGCCCCCTTAGGTGGGCACCATGGCGAGGTCGCATATCTGGTACATCAAGATGATACCTTGCAGGGACACAGTGTTACACTGGCAGTAATTATCCAATAGCGAGGTTGAGGGGGCATGGACAGATTTATGGAAATGGATGAGCTACAGAGCCTGGTTCAAGCCGGTTCACATGCGGGGCAGTGATCTCAGAGGAAGAGTGAGATGTTACATTTGTTCTTTGTCGCAATTACCTCCGGCTTGAGCGTGAGAGTGGGGCTGTGGAGTTTTCCAGACATGGTGAGAGAAAAGGTGGGGGCCATGTGCGCGGTGCGCACGGCGCTGCAAAGGGGAGAGAAGCCTTTTTGTATTATCGCAGTGAGGCCTAGTTTCTAAGATGGAGTCAAGGGGGCACAAAATGGATGCCCTGTGTCCTACGCAATGGCCCCATCTACGCAAGTACCAACTGATGCTGGCATCACACAAGGGCAACGGGGCACTCCCCACTATTGGAGGCACATGGTCCAAGTTTGTACTAAAGGAAAGGAGGGACGGGGCCTACTGGCCTCTCACTCCCACACAGTAGTTTGAAAGTTGTTGAGGGTATGTTTGTAGCACTGTGATTGCTGAAGTTTTATTTTGGCAGTTTTACTGCTGGAAGCAATATTTTGGTACTGTGGGTGCGGTAAGATACCAATTGGTGTATGCTGGTTGTTTATACTTAATAAGTGTTGAAGGGTTTCCTCAGAAGAACTTTCATTTTTGCTTGAGGATTTCAAATTGTGTAGTAATGGGAAGTAATATAGTAGTATTATGGTTGCAGTTAGATACCAGTTGGCATATTCTAACTTTTTACAGTTTCTCAGTTTTGCAGGGTATGTCTTCAAGCACGTTCATTCTTGTTGGTGGATTTACATTTATCATTCTTCTGAAGTGCCTTTGCAGCACTATGGGTGCAGTTACAGGTAGTTGCGTATTTCGGGCATTGGTATGGGCATTGTTAGACAGCTGTTGCCTTATTCTAACATTTGGTGGTTTCAAGGGTTATTGAGGACAGTTTGTAGATGCTCATACTCAGATCAGTGAGTACATTTTGGTTTCAAAAATATTAAGTAGGCATTTCAAAGAATTTCTGGTAATCTCTGCTTCAGAGTAATGGAAGTATCATTGCATTCAAACTATACACATTTCTTTTTAATGTACGCAGTATAGTGACCTGCACTGGCTGTGGCACCTGTGTGGTAGATTATGCCTACTTTTGTGAAGGTTTTCTTGCCAAGTGATACTTGCCCGTGTGTGAAGCTAGTAAGGTTGCAGTTGTTTTTGGTACCATCTTTATTGTATCGTAAAAGCATTACTATTACGCATTGGCTATGTGATTGTATATGTAAGGTGGAACGATTGTCAGAATTGCAAGTAGTACACAATATGCCATGGTTTCCATTTTGTACGAGCTGCTGAAATGGAATGGATTCAAAGTTAGGTATAAATACAAACACAAAGTGCTCATTAAGGACTTGTTCTTGCACCACATGGCTGCAGAGTGCATGTATGTTTCCACATGTATGAAATCTGGAAGATTTAATTAATAGGTATGTTTTTGCTTTACAGTGCTTGCAGTAAGAACATTAGAAATTCTTGTGGATCTTCTTGTGTGATTATGGTGAATCTCACCATTCCTGCACAGTAGTCCAATTCCTGCCTTTTTCTTGAGACAATGTAAGTGTTATCAGGATTGTTTGTTGCATTTCTGTGAAGGAGTAGCATTTTCAAACACAACTGGTCTGTGCCGTTTAAGTAAATGTGTTCAACAATTGGTAGCAATTGGAATAGAACATTGATTGCTACATTTGCATAGCAATTTACACCAGTTCTATTGGAACATTTGAATGGACCAGACAGTTCTGTGTCTGACTCATTTGATGGAAGCCCACATGGTTTATTTGAAGAGGTAATTCTCTTTGTTTGTGCAGTTGGGTATACATTTGAGTTTTTAGTACATCCTTCTGTGTTTGTGGTAATTGATGGAGTACCAGCTGCTTTCAATTTCTTTGGTGGTACTGTTGGGAGATCATATGTAAATTGTGTTTGCATTAGTTTTCTTTTACAAAGTTTGCCTTTTTGAGGAACAGAGTACATTTTGAGATGGGGTGTGTAGAGTGCATGTAGTCATTTGTACTCTACGATACAAGGAATGTCAGCCTCGACTTTACTTGCATCAAAATTGACTAGAAATAGTCCTTCAGGTATATTTAGCCATTACAGTGCTACGTAACTCACGCCTTCATTAAAGACTGTGCTGCCAATGTCAATCAATGCTTGATCTAGGGTTAGACCTTGCAATTTATTAATAGTGACTGCGTATGCTAGAGAACTGTTCTTTGCGTGCGTACGTACATACATACATGTCTTTGAAAAGAAGGAATCGGGCTGTTCAGCGTCCTATACTTTTAACTTCTGAAAGTTTGTCGAAGTGAATATTTACAAAATGAATGCTGTTGTCATGTGGGTATGTCTGGAAGCCAACAACTGTAACAAGTGCTCCATTAACTAAACCTTGCTCCATGTCAAGGTTACTCTTGTGGGATGTTTTTACCCATGCATCCAAGCCCTACCACAGAACTGTGCATTACTGGCATTGAAAACATCATGATGGCCAGAACTCCCCAGAAAATGCACAGGGAAAACATGAAAAATAGGTTGCCATCCTTTTTTGCCTCTGTTAATGTTAATACAAGAGACCATTGCCAGGCCTTATCCTTTGGCTACACACAGAGCAAAAACCAGTGCAAAGAAATATGGTGCTGTTCAAAATCTGAAATGTATTAATTCAAGACAGCTCCCAAAAAGGGGTGCAGTACCGGCGCTCAACACTAACCGGTGCTAGCGGTCTAAACTCTGACAGGAGGCCTGTCTTTCAGGAGCTGACAAGGAACCTGAGTTAGCTGGGAACTTCAAAGCCTTGCTGGTTAATGAGAATTCTTAACACCTACTGTTCCCAGGCCCCACATCAGAAGGCAGTCTGATCTAATTAAAAGTTCAAGAGGCCTCTGTCCATGGGAAGCATTCACACCTGCCCTTACCAGCAATAGCACAAGGAGATCACAGGTTTCTGTTAACCAAATGCAGAGTGGCACCCTGCTCTGCTGACCTCAGTCAACACAATAGACTCTTCAGCTGAATAGGATATGCTGATTTGAGGTGTAATTGTCAACAGTTGCTCTGGGGGAAGGAAGACATTTGATCTCTGAGTCAAGCCAAGTTCCCGGGGGCGGGGACAAGCTAAGGGGTGTACTGAAGGAGAGGCAAAAGTATGTTTAATAAATTGCTTATAAAATATTGTATGAAGCTTACAAAAATGTACAATTTGGAGATACTTAATATGAAAAATGTACCCACAATTTGAGACTAAACTCAACTCTGTGTGATGTTCTGAGACCGAACCCTGCGATTTATTAATCTTGCAGACACTGGGTTTATGCTAGAGACATGATAACTTATATTAATATGCTCAGGGAAAGGGTGCAGGTCTGTGTACATTTTGAGGAAAAACCAATATGGCGAAAGTCACTAAAAAGCACAAAATGTTGTTGTTTCTAAACCCAAGCTCGTAGAAACTTGTGCCTTGAACCAAACTGTACCTTAAGCAATCTGTGATGTGTACACGTAATTTCAACGACGGGTGTATCTGGGAAACCTGTTAGTTATGAAAAATTAATTTTCTAAGTAAAAGCAAAGGGGCGTTTCTTCAATAGATTGTAAATTGGTAGCACTGGATAACTCACAACTCTGTTCCCCAGTCAGGCGACAGAGAATCCTATAGCCTATAAGGATCCTCAGAGGGTTGGGCATAGAAAGTCAGCCTTCCCACCCACTTTCAAAAGACATAAAAAGACCCACTGAAACCCAGGTAGGGACTGCTCTTTCCACTTTCTTGCGAAGCACTTTGCCGGATGACTTCAAATCCAGACAATATTCAGAGACCAGAACTTAGAAAACCAGACTCCAGATTCCAGACCTTTTTGCAGAAAGGCCTAGTCCACAAGCTGAATCCTTTGCAGCAGGCCTCAAAATCTTTTGCAACCTGATTTTCAACAGCCGGGTGAGCTGTTTGATTCTGGCTAGAACCCTGTGCCAGAACCCAGAAAGCAGAGCTGTATCCAGACCGCCGTGCAGTGCTGATAGAAGACCAGACCCAGACCAGACCGCTGTGTAGTGCCAGAACTTTTGCCAGAATCAGAGATCCAGACCAGCAGAGCAGAGAGAACCGCAGCTAAACCTGTTGACCAGATCTGTGACTAGGCCCATTCCTTCCAAAATTAGGAGTGAGTATCCAACCATTTCCACCTATTTAGAACTGCATAGAAATCGTGTGTCCATTCTGTGATGTCAAACCTATGAAAGTGTCATTTGTCGTTTGAATCTTACTTTATTTCATAGAATCTACCTCCATTAAATTGTCCGTATCTTTTGAACAGCATGTCCTAGGAGTGAGATTTAACTGTCATCTTAAAGCTAAGAATCTAAGCTTTCCAACAAGCCCAAAACTTTCTACTCCTTATAGTTTTTCCGTATCGCGCTCGACGCACTCGGTAAAAGTGCTGCAAATTGCAATTTGACTCAATTTCTCCACCTGTCAACCTAATAATCCCTCATGAATCATTACTAGTGTTGACCTGAACTAATTCAAAGTAGCTGTCACCTACCCTGAATCTCCTATAGGGAATTAAAATCATTTTTAGCATATTTTCACTTCATTGTAAATCACATTAAAAGTATTTCTGCATGTTTTAAAAGCATACCGGTTCCTCCAAGCTTGCTAGGGGGAAACTGGAATTTGTATTGTATTGTGATTGTCTTCCTGAAAACTGTGTGCTCTCCTTCCATCTCTTCATATTGCATAGGGGGGAGTGAATTGCCACAAGGGAAAAAGTGATCATATTATCTCTTGTTGAAACCATATCAGTTTATTTCTGTGCTGCATTCTTTTCCATCATTGCATTTCCTTGAAACCATAAAGTATTCTCAGCTACCTTATCTTTCTATCCTAAGTGATTAAAAAGTGTGCTAGTGTAATATTATCCCTTGTTGATCACTGTCATATTCATAAGGGTGCTATCAAATATTAATTTATTTATAAAAGTGTGATATATATATACATATTGTTTAATTTGTAAAATAAATCTTTTAATTTGCAAAACAAACCTACTTCTTGGCTCAGTGAGGTCAGGGGGATTCAAAGGGAGGGGCGTTATACAAGGGTTTATCATCCAGATCTATGAACTTGTCATAAAAATATATAAATAAGGGCTTCCCTTGGGCATCACAGACTAGGCATTGACTTAGTTGGAGTGCTGAATTGAAGTCACCTAACACTCTTTAGCATTACTCTACAGTTTAAACACAATGTTAAATTTCTTTCCAAACCAGCTGTGTTGGAGATAGAGTTCTCTAAGCTATTTAGTCGTGCTGTGGCTTGTTGACACATAGGTACTGTCATACCATTCACATTCAGTTTGTCTGTGGAGTATATTTGCACTCGTGATTGCATTTCTTTTTTCAGCATTGTTTCATTGAATTGTGCACAGCTTGCTAGGGTTGGCATTAAGGACATACAGTTTACATTTGTGTGTACTAATTGTTCCATTACATCAGTAGCACATGTGTTATGCCCATATAGCTCATGGATTTGTCTGCTATACCTTAGAAAGCACACCAACATTTCACATTTTTGGTATAGGTGAGGTCTGCAGACTGAGGCATGTTTTCAGTTAGTTTTCTGCACTGGAAATGTTGCCAGAGATTTACATTTCCTATGCTGCCAAGTGTCCTAAGGCACGGTTTGTGTCCTAAGGTTTTTAAAAATAGGTTCACCTTTCACTGGTGTTAATTGAAGAAGATCTCTGAAAGCAATAACTTGTTTTACTCCAAAGAGTTGTTCATAGTCAGTTTTAGGGACCTCTTTGATTATTGAGGTGAATCAAAGCCAACGTAAGGTTAGAGACCATGCTCAGCTCATTTATTAGGAACATTTTAATTTGTTTCAAAACTCTGCATAGCTACATAGCAACTTCTGCTGAAAGTTTGTAGTAGTCTAATTTGTTTTGGTGTTCTACTGGAAGGAGTAGCAATCGGTGTAAAGTAGCACCATCTATGTTGTAGGTAGCTAAACATGCGGGGGCAGGTACAACAGCTGAAAGCTTGTTGTTTGTCAATTGTTGGATGAACTTGCTGATGATTTTGATTTAAAATGTTTTGCCTGAACCAGCTTGACCACTTAGATACAGGATTACACGTTTATAGTTTTGAAAGGTACAAGTTTTAGTTTTGTGCTGCACACCATGTTCAATTTATGTAGTTACTTCTAGGAAAATGCTATGCTGCGCATTGTTTAGTTGTGATTCCAGTAGAGCAAAGTTTTCTGCAGATAGCTCATACTGCCACATGGTGTTTTCTACTTCAGTCATGGCTAATTCTGCCGCATTTGCTATAAGTGGCTGTCCAAGTGTTTCTTGGCTTCCTGTAAGAGAAGGTTTACTGCTCTCAGGAGTGTCTACATTTAGTTGTGCTTGAAGTTCTTCTTGTTGGCGTTCATTGTCCAACAGATTTTTGTACTGTGTAAAGTTTATATCTGTTATAGTGCTTTCACTTGCATTGAAAGCATCTTCATAGGAGGTATCAGTGTCCAATAAGTCTTCTTATTTTCTCCATGGTTTAAAAAGTTACAGTAGGGACATGTAGTACATTTCTCTATGTTGAGTTTTTTTTTTACAATAGCTTCATATGTTTAATGAGGCTGAGTTTGGTAAGTTTAACCAGGCTGCCCTCACAACGTTTGACTATGTATTTACCTTTTTTGTCATCTGGTTTAATATTATTTTTGAATTAGAAGTTTTGGGCTATGTGGCATAGGCACATGGTTTCCAAAGCAGTACTCCTGTTTGGGTAGTATGTGTCCAATAAGTCATTTTTCAAAATGTCCTGGCTGTTGGGATCATTGTTGGCTATTGTTTCTATGTCTTGGTACGGGTTGAGAACTCTTTTTCTGGATGCAGCAGGACTAAGGCTTAGCCAGACTATGTTTTCAGATTTCCCATACAAGGCGTGCCAGCTAAATGGTCTGTGGCTTTGTAGCAGCCACATTCTCTATGAGAGAATTTTTATGCCAAAGCTGTACAATTTTTGTGACAGTGTTTTGTTAGATGATATGTCACCTCAGAGGTCTTTCAGCTGTGTTTTCTCTTCTTTGGTTAAGTAGGCTGTGGCATAGCGTGCAACTGCATTGGAATTGTCTGCAATGTACTGCACATTTATGTTTTGCATTCCATAGGAGGGCATTGTAATCATTGAAGTAATTTGATGCTTCAGTTTTTTATGCAGCATGTGTTCTTAGGTGATATGCCTTTCACACTATGGGCCTGATCCCGACATTCGCGGTAACCCTTAAATTCAGCAGTAGTGCTATTACCGCTGGATTTAAGGGTCCGCTAAATCAGGACTTCAGCGGATTTTGCCCCAGCTCTGAGCTGGGGGGAAATCCGCAGAAAGTGTGCACTATTACCGCCGGCGGGAAATCCGCCGGCGGTAAGAGCGTGAACATTCCCAATTGAGCCCAATGGGGAATGGGGCATTCCCGAATGGGCTCAATGGTGAATGGGGATTAACATTACCGCCGAACTTGTGATCCGGCGGTAGGGCTAATATCGCTGGTGGTAATACTGCTGGCGTTACCGCCAAAGTCATGATCAGGCACTCTGTCTAACAGAAGACATGAAGCTGTTTACTTCTCCTTTTGCTGAAACTGGTCTAGAGAAACCAAAGCAGCATTTGGTGTAGTATTTGCCTTTGTTTTTATATTTGCGCCAACAATACTTGCCGCACTTGTGTTTTTGGAACTGCAAAATCTTTGCATGTAGGTCACTATGTTTACTTTTTGAAGGGAGTTTGTGAATGAACTGCAACACAGTGGTATCACTGTCCTGACCTAATTTAGGAGCATCTTTAATCCACAAAAGCATGTGGATGTGTGGTGCTCCTACGGCTTGATATTCTTTTCTCCAAAAGTAATGTTCCACTTCTCTGAGGGGAGGAATTATTTTATTGCAAATGAAGTGCAGCATAGCAATGAAGCGATGATGGCAGTACCTTGATACATTTGCAGGGTCAAGAGAGCAGAGTTCTCCTGGTGTTCTCATGTTTATCCCAGCTTTGTTTTCTTTTGCTTTTCATAGGAAATTGTAGTGTGGCTGAGCAGCCATGCCTATCTCAAGAGGGGTAAATGTGAGCTGTAGAGCTGTACAAATGAAATCCGTAGATAAAAGTAGCCAAGTAACACCTACACTCAAGGTTTCAGTTATAAATATGTATTTATTTAATTAATATCTATTTTTAACTACCTGTTCTTTAAAAAGGAAATTTGTGTAACAAGGTAAATTTACTTTAAAATTACTTTTCAGAATCAGAACAAGTTACTGGATGATCTTTGGATATGCTTCTTGCACAATTCCCACACCCTGAGGTGACTTTAATTACAAGGACAGTAATGGCATTTATATATAATACTAGTCATACTTTGCGGATTCTGAGGTTGCAGAAAAAGGAAAGGGTTGGTATGGACAAGGTTAAATAGTTTATCAATAAATGTGAGGCAACTAAATCTTCCAATGAAATCTAGACAAGCCTTTCCCAGCAGTATCACTTCACAACAAGCTACCACCTATGAGGGACAAACAATATCAAAGTCAATGGACTAGAAGAGTCTTCAGGGAGCAAGGACAGCCAAAGTGAACTGGAACACAGTCAATGGAGATGAGGCACTTCTTAGATCAGAAACAGTCTTGCACAAAGTTAGAGAGTTTGTAGAAAAACATGTGTAAGGTCACAAGCTGTAAACCCTGTGAGGAAAAGAGTTGGATTCAACTCTAAAAGTAAGCTAATGCAATTGCCAACAAAAAATAAAGCACAGCTAAAAGGTAATAAGGTAAGTAATCCCAGATAAACAGTGCCTCTGATTTGATGAAGAGTGGTCAGGCGGCATTCTGTCTTGCTACAGTGATGCAGATGCTGTGTTCCTGAGCCTCAGTTGTGGATACAAGAGGGAGGATATCTAGAGGGCTCCTGCGATGGTACTTGGGAGGTTGTCAGCAGCTATGAGCACTTTTTGGTTCAGCGGCACTTTGCGGTTTAAGCAGCTGGGGCTCCTTCACTCCTTGCGTTCTGCACTCTGTTGAAGGGACTCGGGATCTGGTCATCCTGCTTCTGGTGGGTCCTTAGGAGACTTCTCGAGCTTCTAGATGGATTTGTTACATCATCAGACGTTTCACTCAACTACGGCTTACTCGACCCCTGGCATTTGGTTCTTATAACAAGAAAGAAGTACAGCCAGTCGGGGAAGATGGTCCAGTGGTGTTAGTCTCGGGGTTCTCTGTTGAAATGAAAAAGGAGTTTCAGCACAGCATCAGGGCTTCACCGGGCAATGCAAAGGTCCAGGAGGATGCAGCAAGCTTTGTTAACAGTTTCTTCATTGGGTGTTTCTCCCAGTGGTCGACTCTGCCTCTAGTCCCAAAACCCTCGCCTTTTAAGCAGGTTTTTCCAATTCATGCACAGCCTAGGCTGTCAATCCTACAGCAGGGTGGCTCTCCTGAAAGGACAGCCAGCCAGCCAGCCATTCAGGATTGGTTGCATTCAAGCATTCCTAGAGACAAACAACAGGGGATTTTCGGGACCCTCCCTCACATCCTGTCCATCCAGACACACTGGAGCCAGGCAAATTGGTCACCCATTGTTGCTGTACTGGAGCTGAGGGTGTGGCCTGCGGTAGAACAGCACAATGGTAGGAAAAAGTAAACCACTGGCCATTTAAAGTAGGGAGGGTAACATAAAATGTTTACATGAGAATGTAGGATACAGGACTACTAGTTAAACCCCCAGCACTCCACATACGTTGGGTGTGCTGGATCTACAAAGAGAAAAGGTAAGTAAAGTACATTTCACTTTACTGTTCTTGGCAACTGTAGTTCACATGAGAAAAGCTATTTAAACCTTAGAAGAAATCCAAAGGATTTCTCTGGGACACTGCACTGAAGGTGCTGTGTGTCACCATACAAAAAGTATATGCCTATGGAGTTTGAGAGACTCCAAAAATAGGGAAAACACACAATCCAAGTCACTCCACAGTTCTTCCACAGTGTCTGCATGTAGTGGGAAATAAAGTATGATCCCCTGTCAGAGATGACTTCCTTAGGAAAACCTACCCTGGTAAAAATACCAAGGAGGGCCTTAGTCACTGCTTGGGCCGTAACAGTTTTCATAGGTATGGCCTCAGGATACCTGGTAGCATGGTCTACCACAACCAATATTGACTGGTTGCCTGAGGAAGTTAGGGGGTCTAGGGGACCAACAATGTGAATCCACACCCTCTCAAAAGGGACTCCCACCACAGGGAGGATCACTAAAAGTGCCACATTCTTGGATCCACTCTTGTCAGAAGTCTGACATGTGTGACAGCTCCTGCAGAAGTTATCAACATCAGCCCCCATCTTTGGCTAGTAGAAGTACAGAGATAGACTCTCTTTGGTCCTCTTGAAACTCAAGTGACCAGCCAAAGGGATCTCATGTGCTAACTGTAGGAACATTTGTGTCACCTCCTGGGGCACTACCAGTCTCCTGTAGTCCCCTGGGGCAGACTCAGCAGGTTCACTGTAGAGGAGGCCATCCTCCCAGTAAAGCCTATGCTTCCCTGGTTCTTGCCCTTCCAGCTGGGAAGCAAACCTTCTAGAGACGGACACTCTCTTTGTCCTCTGCTGAAGTCTTCCCTAGAGGGTCCACCTTCTGCAAGTAATGTTTGCAGTTCAGGATGTTATACAGGATCTAGATCTCCAGTGCACGGAAGGTTTTCTTCCAGCTCTTTGTCACCGGTAGCTGATTCCACAGAATTTGGTTGGTCATCCCACTCAGCATCAGCTGGGGAAGGGTTCACTGGGTGACCTGGGAGAGTCCTCTCGGGGATGTCCTTGACCAAAGTACAGGTTTAGGTTTCAGATCTTTCTTTTTCCCAGAGATCTTGGATTTCTCCTTTGTCTCTTTTCTTTGCTTGGAAGTTGAAGGGTTGCCTTCCTGTGGACTGGAGGTATTGGAGATATCCTCAACATCAAACTGAGAGTCTCTTGAGGTTGCCTCTCTGGCCAATCTTGTTTGCTCCTGCCTCTTTTTGCTGGGAGGCCTGGGGGTACTAGACACTATTCCAAGAGTTTTGTAGTCATTTCCCAACAGGACTATCCCTGGCACTTCATTCTGTACACTAACATGGATCCTAACAGTCATGCTATTGCACTGGATGAGAGCTGGCATAATAGGAACCATTTGAATAAGGCCTCCTGCAAGTGTATTGGGACCTTTTGGTGCCTTAGCTACATCCTCAGGTTTGAAAAAAATAAACATTCATCAACCACTGTAATGCTTGCCCCAGTGTCTCTAATGACAGGTGTCTCTAATGACAGGTGTCTCCTGACCATTTACAAGAACACTGTCCTTATAATATTTGTGGTGTTTTCTGGAATTGAGTTATACACTTCCACATTCTGTTGTTCCCACAGACCCAGGGACACTGAAGATATACTGGCTTGAACTCCAATGGGGTCTTCAGGCAGTAATTGAAAGTGTGCACTTGCCATTTGTGATTCTCCCTCAGGAATGAAGGCTAAGGATGCAGTGTGGACCCCTGAAGGTTTACCCTTACATCTTGGGCCCCCTTTCACAGGATCTACAGACCCACATACAAAACATTTCCCAAATCTTCTCTGGAATGGGGGTTTCTGTGGACTTCCCTCTGGTTTGGCACCAGAGGGTTCACTAGACCTACCAGGTTTCACATGGAATTTACCGTTGCTATGTTTGTGGCCCTCTTTTGGATGGTGGGAATTAGAATTCTCTGTACCTTCATTCTTGTGCTGCTTCCCCTCTCCCTTCTTGTGAGTTGTCCCAGAGTCTTTATCAGTAGCCCTGTTGGCTACCCACAAGTCAGCAGCGTGTTCTAGCTTTTTAGGATCAATTTCCTTTTTGGTGGAGCTTTGCCTTGTGGCTGATTTAGTTGGGCACAAGTACAACAAATAGTCAATGTAACCACTCTACCCCAGTCCCACCGCCTGCCACAGTGTTAGGTAAGAACTGATGCAGTCACACTGTGTAAGAATACAAAACACATATCTGCTTGGTATTAGGTAACCCACCTTTTGGTATAGGTTTGTACTACATAAATTGGTAGTGTGGCCGAGCAGCCAAGCCTATTTCAAGAGGGGTAAATGTGAGCTGTAGAGCTGTACAAAGGAAATCTGTAAATTTAGCATCAATTTTTAAATAAGCGTTCTTTAAAAAGGCAATTTGTTTAACAAGGTAAATATACTTTAAAATTACTTTTCAGAATCAGAACAAGTTAGTGGATAATCTTTGGATATGCTTCTTACACAATTTCTACACTCTGAGGTGACTTCAATCACAAGGACAGTAATGGCATTTATATATCACACTAATTATACTTTGCATATTCTGAGGTTGCAGAAAAAGGAAAGGTTTGGGAAGGAAAAGGTTAAACAGGTTCTCTATAAATGTGAGGACAACTAAATCTTTCAATGAAATCTAGACAATCATTTCTCAGCAGTATCAGTTCATAACAAACTGTTAAACTGTATTTGTATAATACCGCCTTGTTATGAATATTGGCCTAAGCCCATTCGCGTTGCACAGAAAACCGCGTTTGAAATGCTCTGAATTTCTAATCAACTTTGCCGCCATTTTAAGAACCATACACCTTTTTGATTTTAACTCTTGCTTTGTGTCATAAAAGGGTGGAGTGTGTTTTCAACTGCAGCCGAGCCGAACTATCTTTGAGTTACGTCAACATTTAGGATGACCGAGAGCAGACTGTTTGTTCTGTGCAAAGAAACCTTGTGACTCAGATTAACTGCAATCCAAGTGTTCTCTGCGCTCACAAGCCTCATCCTCATCTAAACGAAACAATGTAGAGCAAACTCAAACCGTGTGTTTTCGTTGTAATGTACTGTATTCTTTGTTGAAACTAGGCTTACTATGAGCCAGAGACCCAACACTGTCATTTTATCTTCATGACAAGCAAACTTGTTAAACAATATTGTCATATTTGTCATGTGAACTGGGCACAAACCCTAGCATGTAAATTATTAGTTTAGAGAGGGGCTGGACAATGATTGGAAAAATGTATAAAAGAACCTGCATTAAGATGTCCAGCACTCTCACCCCTCACTGTGTCTGCTGGTACACACTGCAAGGTGGTGGGAGCCAGATAGCTATCTGTTTTGCTTTGAATTCTGTACAGAAATAAAAAATACTTGTATCTTTCGACCTGTGATTGGTGTATTTCATTTTGTGGTACTAAGCCTCGATATTTCTTTGGTCTTTCAGATGGCGGCCGAATGCGGACCCTAGAGATTGATGTCACCTCATTGAAAAGAAGACGTGGCTATCGGACCAGGATCAGAGAGTGGAAAAAAGGGGTCCCCTTTGTATGAGACACGACACCTCAATAGTACTGCATGATCCGATCCATGGATGGTGAGCAAGAGGTTCGAGAGGGCATCTTGACGAGGGTCCGCATATCGAGGTGACTTTTTTGCTGAAATTGCCAACCACGAAGATCCTTTGTAATCTGATCGGACCTCCTTAGTTTGAAACCAGGTGAGTCATGCCCCGATTCCTAAGAATCCTGATATTGGTTGCAGATTTGTTCTCATGAGTACAAACGACGGCAGGTAACACCAGTAATCTGACATGCCTGGGAAATTGTCTGCCTGTTGCAGGGGTTTATTCAACAGAGACAGACAATCTTTGGAACAAGGTCAACCGGCGCCACCTGTTGGCTCACCGGCTTGTTTAATGTACTGTAAGTATAGCCTCTATAGTATTGTATTTAATGATGTTTGGCACAGACAAACTAGACATGCTTCCGAATTTCACTGGTCAGTTCATGGGAGTTTTAAAATTGCCCGTATAGAGTATTTAGAGTCTATATTGTTGAAGAAAAAGGCTAGGCCTGCAGCATTTAATGTGATTAAGGATTGGAGAAAGGAAGTTATGCAGCAATTTAAGAGCAATGCAAAACATGCATGTCAACATATGTCTAATACTGAAAAAGCATTATTGTATGATCAACAGAAACAGTCAAAATCTGTTGGGAGCCAGATAGCTATCTGTTTTGCTTTGAATTCTGTGCAGAAATAAAGATACTTTTATCTTTCAACCCGTGATTGGCGTATTTCATGTTGTGGTACTAAGCCTCGATATTTCTTTGGTCTTTCAGATGGCGGCCGAATAGGGACCCTCAAGATTGATGTCACTTCACTGAAAAGAAGACATGGCTATCGGACCAGGATTGGAGAGTGGAAAAAAGAGGGCCACTTTGTATGAGACATGACACCTCAATAGTACTACACGATCCGATCCCTGGACGGTGAGCAAGAGGTTCAAGAGGGCATCTTGACGAGGGTCCCCATATTGAGGCAGGCTCTTTGCCGAAATTGCCAACCATGAGGATCCTTTGTAATCCGATTGGACCTCCTTAGTTTGAAATCAAGTGAGTTGTGCCCCGATTCCTAAGAATCCTGATATTGGTTGCAGATTTGTTCTCATGAGTACAAACGAAGCCAGGTAACACCAGTAATCTGACATGTCTGGGAAATGGTCTGCCTGTTTCAGGGGTTTATTCCACAGAGACAGACAATCTTTGGGACGAGGTCAACCGGCGCCACCTGTTGGCTCACCGGCTTGTTTATGTACTTTAAGTACGGCCCCAATAGTATTGTTTTTAACGATATTTGGCACAGAAAAACCGGACATGCTTCCTAATTTCACTGGTCAGTTCATGGTAGTTTTAAAATTGCCCGTATAGAGTATTTAGAGTCTATATTGTTGAAGAAAAAGGCTAGGCCTGCAGCATTTGATGTGATTAAGGATTGGAGAAAGGAAGTTATGCAGCAATTTAAGAGCAATGAAAAACATGCACGTCGACATATGTCTAATACTGAAAAAGCATTATTGTATGATCAACAGAAACAGTCAAAATCTGTTGGGAGCCAGATAGATATCTGTTTTGCTTTGAATTCTGTGCAGTGCAGAAATAAAGATACTTGTATCTTTCGACCCGTGATTGGCGTATTTCATTTTGTGGTACTAAGCCTCGATATTTCTTTGGTTTTTCAGATGGCGGCCGAATAGGGACCCTCAAGATTGATAACACTTCACTGAAAAGAAGACGTGGCTATCGGACCAGGATCGGAGAGTGGAAAAAAGGGGGCCCCTTTGTATGAGACATGACATCTCAATAGTACTACACGATCCGATCCCTGGACGGTGAGCAA